>NC_140083.1:47894288-48298971 GCF_964194135.1 Talpa europaea | reverse complement strand
AATTCCCTGCTTTTAACTTCGCTCTCGCATTCAAATGATATTCAAATTTTTCCTATGTGGCTACATGAAAATATAATTTTTGATATTATTTTGTAATGAAAATATTACATTTTGCATACATTACATTTATTTTTTATTTTTGTTTTTAAACAACCTTGTCTATTTTTTCACAGCATAGGATTTCTTCTCTCAGGTGTGGTCAACATATTTGTCCTGGCACCAAAGTGCCCAGAGTCCTCCAACACAATTTACTGAACTTTCCCCCTCTGTTTTCCACTCTCCCCCTTGCCCTCCCTCAACCCCTCCTCCTGAGTGTCTCAGACCTATGGTCTGCTCCAAGGGTCTGTCATACAGTTTGTCTTTGTCTGATCTTTGTTTTGCTTTCTCTAGATTCCACATCTAAGTGAAACCATCCAGTATTTATCTTTCTCCCTTTATTTTTTTTAGTTTTTACATCATTGTTCATTTTTAAACAATGTTTGTTTCCCTCCTTCCCTCAGATGTAGTCCCCATAGATTTTCCTTCACCAACACACCTGTGCACCATCACCTCAGTCCCTGTGCTCCTCTCTCTCTCCCTCCTCCTCCCCTGCAGCATATCTCTGCTTTATAATTATCTGTTTTTGTTTCGTTTCATTTTGTTATTATTTTTTCCCCTGATGTCTTATTTAGTTTCCTTATATTCCTCCTATAAGTGAAATCATCTGAATTTTTTCTTTTTCCTTCTGACTTATTTCACTGAGCATAATTCCTTCTAGTTCCATCCAGGTGGCTGCTAATGGCATGAGTTTATCTTTTTTTATTGCTGAATAGTATTCCATTGTGTGTGTGTATGTGTGTATGTATATGTGTGTATGTATATATATATATATATATATATATATATATATATATATATATATATATACCACATCTTCTTGATCCAGTCTTGTGTTTTTGGACATTTGGGTTGTTTCCAGGTTTTACCTATTACAAATAGTGCTGCAATAAACATACAGGTATTCTTTTATCTTTCTCCTTAAGACTCACTTCACTTAGAATAATCCCTTCTAGTTCCATCCTTGTTGTCACAAATGACATGTTACTAAAAAGGGGGAAAACGAGGCATCCACACTTATGGATTTCATAGCATACTGTAAAACCATAATAATTAAAACAGCATGGAACTGGAACAAAAAAAAGACACACAGACCCAATGGAATAAAATTGAGACCTCAGAAATAAAATCACATATTTTTGGACAACTAATATATGACAAAGGAGGAAAGTATATACTGAAACAAGGAAAGTCTCTTACTTAATGGTGCTAGGAAAAGTGTACTGACATATGCAAAAGATTAAAAGAATTAGGTCATTATATAACACACCACACATGCAACTGAACTAAAAATGGATAAAATACATGGATGTAAGCGTGGAAACCATAAAATACATAGAGAAAAACAAAGGCAGACACTCCATGACATAAATCTCAGGAACATCTTTGCAGACTCACCAGCAGCAAGGAAAACAAAGGAGAAAACAAACAACTGAGACTATATTAAACTAAAAAGCTTCCATACAGTGAGAGAGGCAGTGACCCACACAAAGAGACCCTACAGAATAGGAGAAAATATTGGCACACCGAACATCTGATGAGGGATTGATATTGAAGATCTACAAAGCATCTATACAACTTCAATTTTTAAACAGGTATTGCTGATGTTGATTCTATTAAATTCAGAGTTTGATGTGGTCCTTTCCATAGATTGTCATTCATTTTGCTGATTTTTTTCCATTTGCTTTGCAGAAGGTTTTTATTTTGAAAGTTGTTGATATTTGCTTTTGTTGCTTCTGCTTTTGATGTCATTTCCAGAAAATGGTTGCCAAGACCAATGCCAAAAAGATTTTTCCTTTGATTTCTTTTAGGGCTATAAAAATTTCAGGTCTAGTGTAAGTCTTTAATCCAATATGAGTTAATTTTTGTGAATGGCATAAGATTGGCGGTTCAGTTTTATTTTCTGCATGTGGTTAATCAGTTTTACTCATATCATTTGTTGAAGAGATTATAATTTCCCCATTGAGTATGCTTGACCCACATGTCAATATTAGTTGATTGTACATGTGGGAATGATTTTGGGTAAATTCCGTTCCTTTGATCTATGCGCTAATTTTTTTGTCTTTTAAAATTATTAGAGATTTGTAGTTTTGTTTGAAATCTGGCAGTGTGATAGTTCACGTGTGATGAGGTGGCAGGAGAATCTTTCACTGCTGAATATTCTGTTAGTGTTTTTCTAATATATATTTTGTTATGTTGAGGTATATTTCTTTTTGTTGAGAATTTTTTTTAAAGATTTTTTAATTTATGCATACAAGAGCTGGGGTACAGGCCAGAGATGAGGGGGTGAGAGGATTCACTAGAGACAGAGTGGGGAACAGAACAGGCAGACTGACTGAAATACATGGCTGAGGGGAGCAGCAGGTGAGGCAGGAGAGGTCTGCTGCGCCATGTGTGTTCTCTCTGGCTGGCCGGAGGTCAAACTTATGCTGCAGAGCCTGGGATTGCTTCATAGTGCAGTGCTTAACCCCTCCAAAGGGAGGCCCTTTGTTCAGATTATTTCATGAAAGGATATTGAATTTGTTTTATGATTTTTCTGCATTTATTGAGGTGATCATATTATTTTTATCTTTTATTCAATTAATATGGGCATCACATTTATTGATTTGTGTATGTTGAACCATTCTTGCATAACAGGGTTAAACCTCACTTGATCATATTGTCTGATCTTTTTAATTGTTGCATTCAGTTTTCCATTATTTTGTTGATAATGTTTATATTTATATTTAAAAGGATTATTTACCTATATAATACCTTCATTGTCGTGTCTTTATTTTGGCTGTGGTATTGGGGTAATGTTGACCTCATAAAATAAGTTTGGGAATATTTCATCCTTTTCTATTTGGGGGAAATATTACTTCTTTAAATGTTTTTCGTTTTTATTTACATTTCTTGGATGACAAGTGATGATGAACATTTTTCCTGAACCTGTTTTGGTCATCTGCATGATTTCTTTGGAGAAGTGCCTACTTAGACTTTCTGCCCATTTTTTTTTTTGTGGGATTTTTATTTCTTTTATTTGAGTTGTGCGAGATTTTTTGAAATCTTGGATATTAGTCCTTTGTTAGTTGTATGATGTTCAAATATCTCTCCCATTCAGTAGGGTATAGGATTTTGTTTTAATTATAATTTCTTTTGTGAAACCTTTTCGTTTGATGCAATTCCATTCGTTTTGTGTTTGTTTCTCTTCTCAAAAACCTATAAAATGCTGTAAATCAGTGTTACTTCACACACACAAAACACAAATAGATTAAAACTTAACAATGAAGCATGACATACCATGCAAACATTAGCTCATTAGTGTGTAGTCTCCATAAATTTCCCACCATGGCTCTTTGTGCTCTTTCCTCATAATTAGGGGATTTCTTAATTATAATAAGAATTCTACACACTATCAGAACAAATGAAGATATAGTTAACCATAAATGTTTAAACTTTTATATAACAAAATAAATGGACAGTAGAACATATATTTGAACATAGATTACAAGTGACATTATTGATAATGTACAAATTTTTACAAATGCTATATAAAAATGAAATTTTTCATTTGCAACAATGTGGATCGAACTGGAAGGGGTTAAGTGTAATAAGTCAGAGGAGAAAGAAGACTATCAGGTGATTTTACTCAAATATGGAAGACAGAGAAACAAAACATGGGAACAGCCAAAACTGAAGCAAACAATCCTACAAATATTACTGTATGATTCAGGCTAACAGGAGGGGAGCGTGACCATAGTGGATAAGGGAGGAGGGGCCACAGTGGGCTTATGGGGGCTTTGGGTGTGGTGTGCATAGTTCACACATCTGAAGAGGTGTGAAAGATAGTGTACCTTTTTAAGTTTTATGCCAATGTTTGCTCAATAAAAAATAATATAATAGGGCCTCCCCTGGTGGCCCAGCGGTTGAGCGCTGGGCTGCGAAGTTGTCCGCAGCCTCTGCAGCGCCGTTTTGATCCCCGGCCACCAGAGAGGGTCCCACATGGTGCGCAGACCTCTCCTGCCGCCCGCTGCTCCCCTCAGCAGTGTACTTTGGTCCTCTGCCTGTTCTGCTCCCCGCTTTGGCTCTGGTGAATTCTCTCACCCTCCTGCACTTCTGACTGTACCCAGAGCTTATATAAATAAATAAATCTTTACAAAATATAATATAATAAAGAAATTTTTAAGTCTTAGGAATGTAAAAGGAAAGACAAAAAATGATATAGACAAACAATAGGAATAAGCCACTGATGGGAGGCAAATCCAAATGCTTAATATGTAGAAAGATAGTAATACTCACTGGTGGTATGAAGAATATAGAATAAATGAAGAGACTACTACATTACTGATCAGAAGGAAAAACATTGAAAGTGTATATAGTGTGTATGGAGAAACTATACTTACTCATTACTTAGAATATGTGAGCTTTCCATATTCCAAAACAATTTAGCATCATATATTCAAATTAAGATTTATATCCATTTTGATTTTGAAGTCCCATTCTGACACTCACCCCTATATAAATAAAAACATCCAAACTTAAGGATTAACATCTGTGTATTTATTGTTAAGGATTAACATCTGTGTATTTATTGTTCATCATGTCAAACATTTAGAAGTAAAGGAAATACCCATAAAAAGATAGTTGTATAAATTATGGCACATTATTTCAATGGGATATGAGGCTACATTTGAAAGAATAATTTGGAACTGAAATATTTGACCTAGATTAATATGCCTGTATCTTGTAGTGTTAGAGAAGCTGTCATATTTAAAGGAAATTTTAAAAAGACAATAGCCGTGTATATGTAAAAATGAACCTGCATGTTTGTATATATATTTGTAAGTATACATGTGATTATATGAGCATTGAGAAAGTTATGAAAGGAAATG
The DNA here is from genome assembly GCF_964194135.1 of Talpa europaea. Classification (NCBI taxonomy): domain Eukaryota; kingdom Metazoa; phylum Chordata; class Mammalia; order Eulipotyphla; family Talpidae; genus Talpa; species Talpa europaea. The sequence goes on along the minus strand of NC_140083.1, from coordinate 48,294,004 downwards.
TATTCTGTTAACTTGGGTTTCTGGATAGGGAGGTAATGTGGTTGGAACAAGAATAGAAATAGGGGAAAGGAGGGAGAAATAAAAAAGAAAAATAAATAAGGCTGGAGCACCATGAAGCATCATACATGAAATGATCTCATTTATGCATTTTCATAAAATCATACATGTTTTTATATATAAGGGTTTAAAGTTAATTTTGAAATATTAAGTTCACACTCTTTGGTGAGCATACTTAAAATCACTTTTTACAAATTATTTTCAGAGTTTTAAAATGGAAACTAATGGACTACTGTTGATTTAAATGCACATCTATTTTCTGCTTCTTCATTTTACCCCCAGGTCTGTTAATTTTGAATCCTGGAAACTAGCAGTTAGAGATGGGCATGAGAAAAATCATGTGCATTTTCCATCAAGTAGAAGCTTGGGTGAAGAAAGCATAGTGGGGTACTTTTGAATGGCTTGAAGATTTGGAGGATTTGGTGATTTTCTGAATCATTCAATCCTCCTTGATATCACAGGTCAACTCTTCATCAATTCCCTAATTTCATATATGCAGTCCAATATGATAACTCAATTTGAATAGAGTTATAATTCAGCAAGCCATAAAATCTGAGTTTGGCTTAAGGTCATCTCTGGGCCACAAGCAATAAGGTTCGAAATTTCAGATTTGAACTTGTCTTGCTTGAAATTGTCCTTGGATATTAATATTTTCATCCCCACCATACAAATGACAGCAGCAGTTTCTCAATAACTATAGCTTTATTCTTGGTGGGTGCATGAATTTTGGTGATCACAGGTGGTATAGTATAAATTTGCCACTGAATGCCATAGTGCGCTCTATTTCTACAACATAGTATGACTAAAATATTTGCTGTCTTTTGTGCCCCCTGGTATATTAAATAAAAAATTCACACATCTTACCAGGAATAAGTGAAGATAATAGTTTACTTTTAAATGCCAATTCCAGGGTCAATTTGGATTCAGTAGCTCAGTCAAGATATTTTGAATTTAGTTCTCATTAGTTAAACAAAGTGATGTTTTATAGAGGACACCAGACTCCAGGAGGTTTTTGTGAACAGATTCTGGACTGTGTTCAACCTGTTTGAAATTCCTGTTCCTTATACTTTCAGGCAACTTTTCTGGTTCTTGGCTATACATTATAAAAAAGGAATTATTAATATTCCTTAGTGCCCACAAAGCTGTTGAGATAAAGAGTTTATATGTGAAAACACTAATTTGTTATTGTTAATTGTCTGTAGGAAAACCTCATGTGAAGAAGCACATTGGACAGGGTATCTCAGGAGATCTCCATAGTAGGGAGACCTGGATAGTTCTCATTAGGAGATAGGAGTAAAATGGGTGACCTTTTCTCAGTCACAAGACCACCCTGTGGTGAGTAGACTCAGAAGCTACTGCAGGGGAGTCCCACAAGCTAGATAAAATGGAGAAGTTTACTTTCTGTAAGCAAGAGAGAGCAGTTACTAAAGGAAGGGTCAAAATATACTGGGCAGGAAAAATAACAGAGGCACACACACACACACACACACACAATTTCCCTTGGAGAAATTATCTGACCCACATCCCTTCCTTTGAATGGGGCTGACCATTAATAACGTTAAAACTAGAGCTTAGTCTTCTTCTGAATCGTATATTAAGATGCTGGCACATACATATCTTTCAATAGCTGTCATGACAGTCAAAAATAATTATGATTAATTTCCAGTTACCATATATCTTGTTCTGAGTAGCTTAGCTTTTTCTGGTCCTGTTTCTCTGTTCTGTTCACTACACAAAAGAGTTAATGTATCTTCTTAAGATTCTTCTCATGGCTGTCTTCACCTCCTTGTTCTGCAGACTGTAGATGAGAGGATTGAGCATGGGAGTGACCACAGTGTACTGCAAGGGGAAGATAACTTCTAGGGAGGAGCCTGAGGTTGGCAAAAGATAGCTGAGGAAGCCAGAGCCATAGAACAGGATCACAGTAGTGAGGTGGGAGGAGCAGGTGGAGAAAGCCTTGCTTCTGCCAGAAGTGGAGCTGATACTCATAATGGTGGAGACAATGCGGATATAAGAGAAGACGATCAAGATGAAAGTTCCAAAGAAATGCAAGACAGAGGAGCATAGGAGGAGTATGAAGTTGATGGAGGTGTCAGAGCAAGACAGAGGGAAGAGAGAAGAGAGTTCACAGCTGAAGTGGGGAATAATTTGGTCTTCACAGTAATCTAAGTTGACAGCCAGGAGTATATTGATGAGAGCATCAACAAAAGCAAGGAACCAAGAGCCCCATACCAGCCTGACACAGAGCTGATTGCTTATCACCTGGCTATAGAGCAGCGGGGAGCTGATGGCTACATAGCGGTCATAGGCCATCACAGCTAGCAGACAAGCTTCAGTGCCCCCAGTGGCAAACACAAAGAAGGCTTGAGCCAGGCAGCTCTCTACTAAGATGGTTTTGCTTTTAGAGAGTAGATTCTCCAGCATCTTAGGTACTGTGACAGACGAGTGGCAGAGGTCCAGGAAAGATAGTTGTCCCAAAAAGAAGTACATGGGTGTGTGAAGATGGGAATCAGATCTGATCACCAGCAGCATCACCAGGTTTCCCATCAAGGTCAGAAGGTAAATCACCAGAAACAACATGAAGAGAAGAATTTGGGCCTGAGGGTCAGCAGACAGCCCAAGGAGGATGAACTCACTGAACATGCTGTGGTTTCCCATAGTGATAAAGAGATTTACCCTGGGAACCCAAGACAGAAGAGATATCAAAACTCTCTTTGTGACTTCCAGTTACCCTAGAGCCTTAGCCTCTTACTCCTATACATCATGTTATGACTATACTAAAAACTATATTTATCTATTTTTAATCATGGTGATAATTTTAATATTCTTGTACAACAGTCCACTACATGGCATTACATATCATTCCCTATGTAATTTTGTGATTCATTTTATATACTCATTGGGAATAGAGAGATAATTTGTTAATTCAACAGAGTAAGAAGTTAATAGCAGAAGTGAAATCCTTGATGAAGGAAAAATGAATGAGATCCAGAGCACAAGTGGAATTTTGTTCGCAGGTGGAAGAAGGGGACCTTTATCTATTAAGCGGGGAAGGTAAAGAAAGTGGGGACTGGAGGCAGCTAAGCAGATTGATAGATTTTATAGTGGACTATGAGAGACTTTACAACTAATTGCTACAACATATTTGGTGAAATGTGAAGTGACATCATGAACAGAGTCCTTATTTATCAACCAATCAGCCTTTCTATTTATCCCTCTATATAGCTATCTTTCTTTGTGTGTGTGTATTTTCAGTGAGATGGTGGTGAGGGATTTTGATGATCTAAGAACATAAAATTTAGGCACCACAAATGAAGGACTAATTTACTGAGGAAATACAGTAGGATCAACTGGTGATACATTTGCCCATTTGAGATACGATATACAATTATCTCTAGTAGTATTTAGCTGATGAAGCAAATGTGTGAAGCAGACAGATATCTGATTTTAAACATTTCCCCTCCCCCCTCCAGTAAACATGCAGTAACAAAGGAAAAAGAGTCAATGAAGTAAAGCATGCTCGCAAAGTGAATGAATTACAGAAACAAGGCTGGGCAAGGAATTACATGGGAAACATGCAGATGATTGTGGCTTCTGTAGGGATATTAGGGTAAGGAAGTTATAAGTTTTGTAGATCGTGGTTAGCCGGAAGAATCTTGAATTTCAAATTTTGCAGGTATTGTAAGTGTTGATGGTGATAAGATGATGGTTGTTATTGTGGGAGTAGGTGACTACTGAGCTGGAAGACCCAGTCTCTGCCATGGAAGAAGACAAAGTCTCAGGAACTAAATTAGCATGGTTAAGTTTTTTTATATTTTTAAACATTTTACTCCATTTTCTTTAATGGAGACTAGTTTTTTAAATTTAAATTAAATTTAATGAAAAAAAATTTAGCTCAGGGTAATAAGGTGAGTGATAACACTAAGTGTGCTGTTATGAGAAGCACCTACCTGCATTTGATCTGAAAAGTTGGAAACAGGTGATATCTGGTCATGTAGTCTATGACCCACTAAAACTCTTCTAATAGTTTTATGACCAGGCAGCCCTATCAATATCTCAACCAGTTTTGGCAATTTACCTGGTGCCTGAGTCCACAGTTTCACACTCTGAAATTTGCCCATCTCTTCCCTTTGTCCTGATACCCTTGATATGTAAACTCAGACTCAAGATCATTATACTAAGATGCCGACCAAGCATGACCCATCCTGGTTTTTCCTTCTGACTCAGGACAACTATGTTCAGTTGATCAAAGGGAATTAAGGGGTATATTTTCCCTTGCCTTTTATCCAAATACCAACTGACTGAGTTCAATTACCTGTCTGAATAACCAGTAGCACAAGGTGGTGGCAACAATTCTTTGAGATCCAGTGACAAAATACTCATATCCAGGAAAAATTATTCAACTTGTTATTTTTGAGAACCCTGTAGTAGAGCAGAATTGGGAAGAAGTCAACTGAAGAGTATTATTTATATTTAAATGTATGCTGGCAAGAAAAGATGTCTCTCTATATTATTATTTCATTATATGCATATTTATGTCCAGTTACTTGAGTAATGCATTACGAAAATAATGGTTAAGTTTTTCATATTTCACTCATTAGTTTAGATCTGATCAGTGTCCACTCAGGTTTCCGGTGGGCAGATTTCCACAAAATCCAGAGATGTGGGTGAGGCAGCTGTTAGAGAGTGGAACTCAGGGTGTGGAAGGAAGAAATTGCTATGCCTCTGTAACACCATTTCAGTGCAGTACAAACAAAAGCACTTTTTAAATCCAAAAGATAATTGCAACAAAGTGAAAGATGGGATAAACTTGCATAATATATTTGCACTCAAAAATATAGTGACAGGAAGAAAAGTTACCATCCAGGGGATTGTTACACAGAAATAGACTTCATTTCTCTTTAGTTGTTGGTAAAATGTCAGGATTCCCTCAAAATATCTAAATAAGTAAAATAATTAAAATAAATCATTTGGCTATGGGTGATGAATAAAATATCACCATTAGTGATTTCTTTCTTCTGCTGTTTCTAAACATAAAATGTCAAAAACTTTGGAAAGTATAACACAGTAGTTTTGCGGTCATATATCAATATTATTAGATGAGAATTAATTGGATTTCATCCAAAGGAAAAGCAGCTAAGGACTGTTCACTGTAGAATGAAATATGAATTTATTTCATAATGTTGATCAGAAAGCATTAGCAGAAAACATTAATATATGTTTGAATTAGTGGGAAGCAGGAAGAGCATGTGATCCAGTATTTTATTGATTTTTGGAAGACAAATATGATCACAAAGTACCTTGAAGCCTTGGAGGTACCCGGTATGAAAAAACTAAAACCAGAGCAATGGGGTATTGGAGACAGACATTATGTATGTAATAAATTTTGCCCAGATATTGCTTGGATCTTGCCCATCTATCTTGGGTTTAGACCACTTGAAGATTATTTTAATGACAGGTAAAACAACATTTTGAAGGTCATAAAATTGTAGTTGATGAGGAGGCAATTTAAAACATGAGAAGTGAAAATCTCCTAATGTCCTATCATATTCCTGTGTGTGCTGCTCTCAAAGGATGGACTCAGCTTCTCCAAGATAAAATACAGACTTTATGCCTGAAACTCAATAGATACAGCAGAATGTTGCAATTTAGAAACAGATGTATGTGCTTTGTAACCCAATTATTTCACTTACTATCAGTCTCTCTTTTGTAATATTGTTTAATCTTTTAAATTATAATTTCTTCACCTCTAAATTGAGTAAATTTGGGGGAAATAATATATATATCTTATATTGGGGAGCATTGAATTAGCTTATTCATAAAGAACTGGAAACAGGGTTTCTAGTTTCTTGTAATTGTGAATGCATCACAGGAAAAAAGGAAATAGGAAAGTGATAAGTGGTGTGTCAGTGGAGCACAATAGAGCATATTAGCAAAGGGATAATATAAGGCTGTATTGCAGAAGAACTGTCTCCTGCCTGGAGACTATCTGGCCTGAGAACAATAAGGAGATGAAAAGCTTCAAAGAGATGTCAAGTCTCTTAGAAAGCAGGAAGAGAGGAAAGGAGTGAAATAAACAAACAAACAAACAAACAAAAGCTCCTCAAGGAATAAGTTAGGAGGGGACAAAAACATCGGAGGATTCAGTAGAGTACTATCATACTTTTGACCTCTCCTGTCAGAGACTGTATTCTGGAACTTTGAGTCGACAGGTGAAGAGATCGCGGATCAGGTAATGGTCATTTAAGAATATGTACCATAACTTCTCAATTATAGGAATAGATATAATTTTCTTTCTAGGAGGATGAGAAAGAGAGAATTAAAAAAAAAAAAAAAGAACACATTAGCCCAGGCTCTAAAAAGTATTTCACTTGCACAGAAAGTGCTCAGAATCTTATTATACTCTTACCCCTTCTGGTTTTGAAGAAAAAGCATAAGAAACACCTTGAAAATGTCAAATTCTGGACAGGTCATTGCTGTATTAATTTCTCTCATATTGTGTCAAGTTTGATCTGAGTCAAAAACTGAGTATACATCATTGGTTTACACAATTCCTTTATAACCCTAAATATTTTGCTGATAAATTTTAGAACAAAGGACTCTGATGGCCAGCCAATCAGAAGGGCAGTTGGTTTAGGTTGAACTAAGGAGCTCAGGGGACTTTCTCAATAATCTATATTCTTGGCAATTATAGCATGAATCAGGATTCTAGACTCATTTGCTAAGAAGCTTGAACTTTTAAAAAAGACTTCAGGGATTTTCTCATGTGACTTTTCAACTTGTGAATTAAAGCAATCAGCTTGAATTCAGATGAGCTTTCCTGATAGTCTACTGGGAACTGAAGAGAGGCAATGGTAGATAAAAAGAATTTTGACTTGTGAAGAAAAACCAGAAATTTCCCTTAGGGATACATAGGTCATATGGACAATTTACTTTGAGATATGAAAAGACACGCATAACTAACCTCCAGATTATCTTTTTCTATGTGTGTATGAGATAGGCTTATTTATTCATTAGGATTTAATATTAATCAATATTAATTTTAATCAAGTGAGATATAATTAAAATATTAGTTTATTATTCAAGTATCAAGTAATTATCAAGTGTTTTCCATAATTCCTTTTTCCTGTGAGTTACCTGGATAAAAGGTCACATGCCCTATTTGTAAGGCTGGGATAAAGGTACAAGATATTTATATAAAGTTATTCAATGCATGTAATATCATTTATAATAGCAAACAAATTTGAAAACAACCCAAATATCCATCAGAATACTCTTGGTAGAATCAACTAATGCACATATGCAAAATGGTGTACTTTCAAGCTGGAAGGAACAATGGGGTGATCTCTGTGTGTTAGCTTGGAGTGATATCAGGATACATTGCCAACTAAAGAGAATTGCATGGTGGCCTAAATAGTATGCCAGCTTCTGAGTGGCATATGCACCCCACATGCACACACATATCTGTGTCTATCCATATATAAAATTTAGTTTTAACAGAAGAAACATCAGAAGTATAATATAAAAACTAATAAAAATGATTACATATAGGGAGAGAAAGAAAGCCAACAAGGAGAGCAACAGGATGAATGAGATTCTGTTTTGAATATACCTTGTTATATAGTTTTGACTTCTGAATAATGTTTTACAAAATTAAAAAAATGAAATTAAAAATTCTAAACTTAAAAACAACTAAAACAAACAAGCCTAGCTCTACATCAAAGTGGTGATATAACCACCCTAGAAAAGAATTATTTCAATTAATATTATAGAATTTCTACTGGCTTCTTCAGTGAGAGAGATGTTTCATTCAGTAGTTTCATTGTTAGTAAAAATATTGGTACTGTTTTCTGACATTATATATATAAAAATATATTCAAAGGATAAAATAGATATACTAACATTGTTAGGAATGTCAATTTAGTACAAGAGTAATGTGACATAATATAAAATCGAGAATTAACAATTTTTGCAATCTGAAGTAGTTATGAACTTGTTACATATTTTTCTGCTGTTGAAGGCTCTGTCCATTGGAAAAAAAAAAAACAGAGGTAGTGATAAAGCAGTAATTATCAACTGTGGCATCCTGAGGTTTTTTTTTTTTAATAAATTTTATTTTTATATTCCTCATAAAATTGCAACCCCCTTATTTTGAACCAAATCCCTCCCCTCCCCGCATCCCCACCCCTCATAAAGTGTCTCTGGTTCATAGTTTTTGTTGATTTTGATTTTCACTTTCTTATAGTTATTCATTTTCCTGGTCCCTTATTTAAGTTTTCTAGATTCCTGCTATGAGTGAGACCATCCGGTATTTTTTTTTTGCTTTCTGGCTTATTTCGCTGAGCATGTACCCTTCCAGCGCCATCCATGTTGCTGCAAATTGCATGTGTTTATCTTTTTTGAATGCTGAGTAATATTCCATGGTGTATATGTGCCACATCTTCTTGATCCAGTCATCTATTTTTGGGCATTTGGGTTGTTTCCAAAGCTTAGCTATTGTAAATAGTGCTGCTATAAACCTAAGGATGCAGGTACCCTTTGGAATTAATGTTTCTGTGTCATTTGGGTAAATACCTGGGAGTGGAATTTCTGGATCATATGGATGCTCTATCTTTAGTAGGTCAAGAAATCTCCACACAGCTAGGAGAAATGTCTTTGTAGCTCTTCTGTCCATTCTATATTTCTGACTGGGTTGTTTGCTTTCTTTTGTTGAGTTGTAGATCTTTGCTATCAATCTCTTACCATCAACATCATTCTACTTCCTTTTAGTCAGGAGAGCTTTGGCTATTCAAGTTTTTTATGTGGCTCCCATATGAATCTCATCAATATTTGTTCAATTTCTTTGAAGAATGTCATTGAGATTTTTATCGGGATTGCATTGAATCTGTAAATTGCTTTTGGTAGGATGGCCATTTTAATAACATTAATTCTTCCAATCCATGAGCAGGGGATGTCCTTTTATTTCTTTTGTGTCTACTTCTGTTATTTTTTTAAACATTGTTTTATAATTTTTTTTTAAAGATTTATTTATTTATACAAGCACTGGGTACAGTCAGAAGCGCAGGAGGGTGAGAGAATTCACCAGAGCCAGAGCGGGGAGCAGAACAGGCAGAAGGACCGAAGTACACTGCTGAGGGGAGCAGCGGGCGGCAGGAGAGGTCTGCGTGCCATGTGAGACCCTCACCTGGCGGCCATGGATCAAACCGGTGGTGCAGAGGCTGCAGGCAGCTTCGCAACCCAGCGCTCAACCGCTGCGCCACCGGGGAGGCCCTTTATAATTTTCTTTGTATAGGTCACTCACCTCCTTGGCTAAGTTTATTCCCAAGTATTTGATTTTTTTTTGGTTTTAATTATAAGTGGGATGGTTTTCTTAATTTCTTTTTCAGATTGATTGTTTGCATATAGGAAGGCTACTGCTTTTTGTGTGGATTTTGTATCCTGCTACTTTACTAACCTGGTTTATTATTTTGATTACCTTGTCCAATGTATATTACCATATCTGCAAATAGTGGTAGTTTTACTTCTTCTTCCCTATTTGAATTCCTCGTTATGTCTTTCTCTTGTCTAACTGCTCTGGCTAGGACTCTCAGTTTATATTGAAAAGCAGTGGTGAGAGTGGGCATCCTTGTCTTATTCCTGATCTTAAAGGAAAGGCTTTCAGCTTTTCACTGTTGAAAATAATATTGGCTATGGGTTTGTCTATTATGGCTTTTATCATGTTAAGGGATATTCTTTCTACGCCAAGAATTTTGAGGGCCTTCATAATAAGTGGGTGTTGAACTTTGTCAAATGCTTTCTCAGCATCTATTGATATGTTCATTTTTTTGGTTTCTTTTTGTTGATATGTTGGATTACATTAATTGATTTTCAGATGTTGAACCAACTTTGTGCCCCTGGAATAAATCCCACTCAATCATGCTGTATTATCCTTTTGATGCATTGTTGGATTCTTTTGGCAAGGGTTTTCTTGAGGATTTTTGCATCAGTGTTCATTAGGGAGATTGCCTGTAGTTTTTACTTTTTGCGTGTTGTCTTTGTGTGGTTTTGATATTAGTGTAATGTTGGCTTCATAGAATGTATTTGGTAGTATTCCTTCTTTTTTAATTTTTTGAAAGGATTTGTGTAGTATAGGCACTAGTTTGTTTCTGAACATTTGGTAGAATTCATTTGTGAAGCCATCTGGTCCTGGGCTTTTGTTTTGGGGGAGGGTTCTGAGTAATGTTTCAGTTTCACTGCTTGTAATTGTTCTGTTTAGGTGTTCTATTTCTTCTTTATCTAGCTGTGGATGATTATATCGTTTTAGGAATTTGTCCATCTCTTCTAGATTGTTGAACCTGTTTGCATAGAAATGTTCATAGTAATCTCTGATTATTTTTTGATTTCTGCTGAATCTGTTGTAATTTCTCTTTCATTTATTATCCTATTTATTTCTGTTTTCTCTCATTTTTTTTGTTTTGTGAGCCTGGCTAGAAGTTTGTCTACATTGTTTATTTTTTTGAAGCATCAACTTTTGGTTTCACTGATCTTTTGGATATTTTTAAATTTCTATTTCATTTATTTCTGCTTTGATTTTTATTATTTCCTTTCTTCTGCTTTTTTTGGGTTCTTTTTCTAGTATTTGAGATGGGAAATTAGGCTGTTTCTTCGAGTTCCTTCTTATTTCTTGATGTTTGCCTGTATTACAGTATACTTTTATTGCTGCTTTTGCTGTGTCCCATACATTCTGGAAAGTTGTGTCTTCACTGTCATTCATCTCAAAGTATTTTTTTATTTCTTCTTTGATCTCCTCTTTAATCTAATGGTCTTCCAGTAGTGTGGGTTTCAATTTCCTTAAACTAGGAGGGTGACTTGCTTTCTTTCCATGGTTTATTTCTAGTTTTATCAGAAAAGATAGCTGGTATGATCTTAATATATCTGTTGATGTTTGTCTTGTGGCCCAATATGTGATCAATTCTGGAGAATCATCCATGCACACTTGAGAAGAAAGTGTACTTAGATTTTTTTGGGTGTAGTGTCTGTTAAGCCCATGAGGTCTAGTTCTTTATTTAGGGCTCTAGTGTCCTTATTGTTGTTGGTTTTTTTGTTTTTTGTTTTTTTTTTTTGTCTCAGTGATTTGTGTATTGGTGAGAGTGCTGTGTTGAAGTCTCCTATTATATATGTATTTTCTCTAATTTCTGATTTCAAAGCTGATAATAATTGCCTGCTATATTTTGGTGCTCCTTCATTTGGTGAGTGTATGTTGATGAGTATTATATCTTCCTGATTTATTGTTCCCTTAATCAAAATATAGAGTCCATCTCTGTCTTTTTTTATCTTCTTTAGTTTGAAGTCTGTTTCATCTGATACAAGTATAAATGTTCCTGCCTTCTTTTTTGGTTCATTTGCTTGTAGGATTTTCCCCCAATCTTTTACTTTCAGTCTTTTTAAATTTTTTGTGGTTAAATGTGTTTCCTGGAGACAGCAGAAGGTTGGGTTTTGTTTTTTGATTCAACCTGCTACTCTGTGTCTTTTTATTGATGAGTTTAGTCCATTTACAATTAGGGTTAATATTGGTACATTGGCATCTGTATTTGCCAATTTGTTTGTCTTTTTGTGATTTTATTCCTTACCTTATACTCTTCTTCCTATGCATTCCTCTGTTGGTTTTGGCTTTAGGACTTCTTGTAGTAGTTTTTGGAATGGGGATTTAGTAGTAATGAGTTACTGGAGATTCTGAGATTTATTTTTCCCTCATAGAGGAAGGAGAGCTTTGCGAGGCAGTGTTCTTGGTTGGCATTCACTGATTTGGAGTCTGTTAAATATGTCACTTCATTCTCTTCTTGCCTGTAGTGTTTCTTCAGAGATGTCTGATGTCAGCCTGATTGGTTTTCCTTTATAGTCTATCTGTTTCTTTCCCCTCATGAGCCTCATTCTTTTTTCCTTGTCTTGGACTTTTGGAGGCTTTACTATTAGGTGTCTTGTTGTAGTTTTCCTTTCATTGTGGGAATTTGGTGTTCTTCTACCTTCCTGTATGTCTATTTTCATCTCCTTCTTCATGGTTGGTAAGTTCTCTTTGATTATCTACTTGAATAGTTTCTCTGTTCCTTTGTCTCTCTTCTCACCTTTGGGGATTCCTGTAACTCTTATATTTCCTTTCCTCATGGTGCCAGATAGTTTTCATAGTGTTTCTTCATTCTTTTTCCTTTGCACTTCTCTTTCCTTTTCTTTATTGGTTTTGTTTATATCTGTATCTTCCAGAGCACTGATTCATTCTTCCATTCATTAATTGTTTTCATTGCATTTCTCCTTTTTAAATATCCTGTGTTTCCTTCATTTCCTTTGTAAAGATTCAATTTCATTCTTCAGTTCATCAATTATATTTCTCACATCCTTTTCCTTTTTGTCTTCTTTATGTTTTTTAATCACGGTGTTTCTAAATTCTCAATCTGTCAGGCAGAGAAGTTCTTCCATGTCATTGTCGAATTCCGGTGGCTATTTTACTTTTTGTGGTATGTCCTCCCCCAGAGGGATTGCTTACTTATTTGTATTTTCCCTCTCCCCTTTTGTTTGTTTTCTAATTTGTTCTATGCATTTGGCCACTGTGCCCCTGGTACTGGAGGGCATCTCTTTGGAGTGCTCCTTCTGGGATAGGGAATTGGTGGCCAGACCGATTTCGGTACTATTAAGCCAGACTCCACAAGGATGTATGGGTTGATTGTCACTGTCCTTGAAGAGCACTAAGTCTCTGTATGCTGCTGATCTCTTTCCCTACATGCCTATCTTAACCTTTGTGGAGCCCTCCCTCTGTCTTTGCCCAAACGACACAGAAACATCAATTCCAAAGAGCACCAGCACCCCTATGTTTACAGCAGCACTGTTTACAATAGCTAAGCTTTGGAAACAACCCAAATGCCCAAAAATAAATGACTGGATCAAGAAGATGTGGTACATATACACCATGGAATATTATTCAGCATTCAAGAAAGATAAACACATGCAATTTGCAACATGGATGGAGCTGGAAGGGATCATGCTCAGCGAAATAAGCCAGAAAGAAAAAGAAAAATACCGGATGGTCTCACTCATAGCAGGAATCTAGAAAACTTAAATAAGGGACCAGGAAAAAGAATAACTATAAGAAAGTAAAAATCAAAATCAACAAACAACTATGAACCAGAGACACTCTAAGGGGGGTGGGGGGCGGGGAGGGGAGGGATTGGGGTCAAAATAAGGGGGTTGCAATTGTATGGGGAATATAAAAATAAAATTTATAATAAAAAAAATTAAAAAAAAAACTTACACAAAATGGGAAAAAAAAAAAAAAAAGGGAAGGCAATCACAGGGTTGCTGGCTTATAACAGCCCAGCAGACAGGCCTGCTCTTTCCTGGGTCCCACAGTATACCTTCTAGTGATGTGAATTTGAATTCACATTTTTAGTCAAACAATTGCCAGAGGACATATGCACATTCTACACACATTGTTACAGGCTAGTCATTTATTCATCCTCATCTTCCTCCTCTTTCTCTTCCTCATCCTTTCTTCTTTGAGTCTGTTGGCCTGCAGCCTTCTTTCCTACTTCACATTTGCCCTAGGCATGGTTTGACGCAAATCCTTTTCATACTTCTGTAGCTTAGCTGCTTTCTGTTCACCTGATTGTTTATCCTTGGCTGATTGTTCAGACCGCGTTTCACCCTACTTTCTTTGCAGTATCCACAGTAGATAGGTAGGGATACCAGTTATGGCAAAACAAGAAGGACATTTGGGATCTTTTATTTTTCCTTTCACTTCATATTTTGGGAGGAATAGAATTTTTTGTCTGCCTGTCATAGTGAGATTTGTCAGTTTTGGTGATACATTCAAACTTTGACTTTTTCCTTAGCAGATATGGGTTTCCATCTCTCAGAACACATCTTGGAGAATTCAGTGAAATTGATAGAAGAGTCTGGGTGCTTCTTGAGCTCTTCCTGGCTAGTCTAACCAAAAAGACATATGAGGACATCTTGCCCCCCAACTTGTTGGGTTCTCTTTTCACCATGCTGACAGAATGGCATGGACCTGGTGGCAAACTTTCCTTAGAATCTCCCATGAATAGCTGGCTCCAACAGAAATGCTTCCTCCCACAGGCTCCAGAGATTTTTGATTTTATTGATCTTTTCCAAGAAATTTTTTTGCGTGAAAATTTATTTTATTTTTCAAGGAAACGGTAGCCCACACTCATGTTACCTTGCAATTCCTCTGTTTTTGTAAGTGAACTATGAATCCTGAGAAATAATCCATTCCGAAAAAAATCCATACAGAATGACTTGTAAACATGTGATAATTGGTCCAGACTAATCTGCAGAATTTCTCAGTCTTACATCAATTTCTTTTCCTCCTGAAATCAGAATAAGTTGAATAGGTTTTATTCTAGATCATCTGAATGCAGGCAACTCTTGGTCATTATTTCTAGTGGAATCCCAGAGACCATGGCAACTTTATAGTTGAAACATTGTCTCTGTGATTTTTAAAAAAAGATTATTTATTTATGCATACGAGAGCTGGGGTGTAGGCCAGAGAGTCAGGTGGTGAGAGGATTCACCAGAGATAGAATGGGGAGCAGAACAGGTGGATCTACTGAAATACACTGCTGACAGGAGCAGTGGGCGAGTCAGGAGAGATCTGCTGTGTCATGTGGATCAACTCCCTGGCCAGGGATAGAACTCCTGCTGCAGTGGCTGCAGATAGCTTCATAGTGCTTCGTCTTAACTCCTTGCACCACCAGGGAGGCTCCTGTCTTTGTGATTTTAAATGCAAACTTATTTTCTCTGTTCATTGTCAATACTTGTTCCTTGAGTGACTCCAAGCCATCAGCATCAGCTCCCTGATCAGATGAAGCCACAGCTATGATTAACAGTTAGGAATAGCAGTTGGGGGAGTCCTGCCCAAGCAGGGTTGTAGAATGGACTCACTAGCTGCCCAACATAGAACTAGGTTTTCTTCTATGATTTTTCTGTTTTTACTTTCATTGTTTTTTCCCCCTTTTTTCATTGTTATTTTTTCCTTCTTTTTAATTTGAATTTAAATTGCTCTTCTTTCTAGCTTCTTAGGGTAAAAGTTTGGAGTATTAAATAAGACCTTCCAGCTTTTCTAATACACACTTTGACTACTATTTCTTTATTTTAAAGAATTGCTTAACTATGTCTCACAAATTTTGATATGTTGATTTTAAAATTTTTGTTCAATTCAAAAGTTCCTAATCTTCCTTTTAGAAGTATGTGTTTTTTAAACATGTTTAGACATGGGAAATTTATAGATATCTTTCTGATACTGAATTCTAATGTAATTTTGTTTATTTAAATTAATTTTTTATATTTTTTACATCATTGTTCATTTTTAAACAGTATTTGCTTCCCCCCACCCCCACAGGTTTAGTCCCCATAGAATTTCCTTCACTAAAGCACCCGTGCACCATCACCTCACTCCCCTGTGCTCCTCCCTCCCTCCCTCTGATCCCTCTCCCTCCTCCTCCCCTGCAGTAGGTCTCTGATTTATAATTGTCTGTTTTTGCTTTGTTGTGTTTTGTACTTTTATTATTTTTTACACTTGTTTGGGTCCCCTATATTCCTGCTATACATGAAAGCATCCAATATTTTCTAATGTAATTTTGTTATGATTAGATAACACACTTTGAATCACTTAAATTCTTAAAAATTCTTTTTTTTTTTTTAAAGATTTATTTATTTAAGCACTGGGTTCAGCCAGAAGCGCGGGAGGGTGAGAGAATTCACCAGAGCCAGAGCGGGGAACAGAACAGGCAAACATGATGAAGTACACTGCTGAGGGGAGCAGCAGGTGGCAGGAGAGGTCTGTGTGCCATGTGGGACCCTCATCCGGCGGCCAGGGATCTAACTGGCACTGCAGAGGCTGCGGGCAGCTTCGCAACCCAGCGCTTAACCATTGCGCCATGGGGGAAGCCCTCTTAAAAATTCTTTATTTATTGCCCAAAGTAACTTTTATCTTGTGCACCTGGAAAGGGCATGCATCATTCAGTTGGGTTAAGTGTTCCATAAATGTCAATTTGATTAATAAAATTGATAATGTTCAGGTCTATTATATTTTGTGATTGCTATCTACTATTGATATAGATTACTGAGATGTCTCCAATGATAATTGTGTATTTGATTTTTCTTTTTCTCCTTCTAGATCTAATAATTCTTGCTTTATGTATTTTGAAACTTTGTTCTAATGTACACACACATTTAAAATTGTTATATCTGCTTAGTGAATTGTCCTCTTACTGACCCTTGTCTGACTATAATTACTCTAGTCTTCTATTGATTAATGTTTGTATGATATACCTTTTTACATCTGACAAACTGTGTGTTTTTACAAGTGTGTTTGGACCATTTTCACCTTATGTTACTAATAATACAGTTGGATTAAAATCTGCCATGTTACTGTTGTTTTATGTTTGTTCCATCTTTTTTTTTGTTCTTTATCACTGCCTTTACTGCCTAATTTTGAATTAATTGAATATTTTTTTTATGATTCCATTTTATCTTCAACATTGGTTTATCACTAATACCCTTATAATATTGTGTTTTAGTGGTTGCATTAGATTTTTTAAATAATTTTTTAAAAATTAATATATTTTTAAAATTAATTTTTTTTCATTCTTATAATATTCTCTCTTTTCTCAGGTGTAGTCCCCATAGAATTTCCACCACCAATTCACCCATGTACCATCACCATAGTCCCTTGTTCTCTTCCTGCCCTCGTTTTGATCCCTTTCCCTCCCCCTTCCCTGTAGAATTTCTCTGATTTATAGTTGTATGTTTATTTTTGTTTTGATGTGTTTTTCATTAAGATTTTTAACAGACATAGTTAATTAGTTTACTTTAAATATTGTCAGTTCATGTGTAGAATAATAACTATAACATTTAGTCTTTAATGAAATTTGTTTATTTATTTATTTGTAACTGCGGTAATATTGGAATACCTCCATCAGGTATTACCATTGTAGGGCACCCACTACCAGTTCATCCACATTCTACCACCATAGATCATGTGCTCCTTCCCTATTTGTTCTAACTCCCCTAGACCTCACTTCAGTTCTGTAGCCAGCTATTAAAGCTTAGCTTTGTTTTTGCTTTTTTAAAAAGCGTTAGTTTTTAAGTTTATCTTTATATGACTATTAATTTCAGAAAATTTTCTCAATTGACTCACTTTCCCTCAAGTTATTCTCCAGTTTTCAAAGGCAGTTTTCCTTAGAGAATTGTCTGCACAAGCTGTCTTTACATTGTCATATTTTGTTAAGGCTATTTCAACTGGTTTTTGTTCCATTTCTCTAGAACTATTCTCAACTGCGTGTGTTTCTTTTCTTTCTTTCTTTTTTTTGAAATATTCTCATTAAAATCTTCAACAATGTTGATGTCCTCTTATCTATTCTAATTTTATTCAGTCTCTGAGCAACTTACTCTTTTCTTCTTGAAACAACTTCTTATGACAGAGACAGTCACCCCATATTATTCTCACCTTTGTTTTTGTCATATTGCTATTTTCATACAAAATCTTAGCCTTATTGAGTGTGGCTGAAATAACATTTTCCCCAATTTTCCTTTATATATATAGGCATGGTCAAATGAGTAAGTGAGATAGATATAACCAGAAATTTTTGGGTTGAAATTCCCTAAAAAGGAGGGGGAGTAGGTGCTGATAGCTTTAGACTTTGCCCTTCCCCTTTTCTTTTCCTAGAATGAAGACATTATCATTGGATATCAGAAACTTGTTTACAACTATCAGACCTTGAAGGTACTAACATACTATCACTTCTGCTTACAGTTTGTTGGTCATAGAGTCACATGGTAAGTTCAGATTCAATGGGTATGAGTATAGAATCATTTAAAAATGGGTAAGGATTATTATCCTATTGCAAGAAGAGAGAAACCAGTCTATTAAATAAATCTTTTAAAAAATATTTATTTATTTATGCATACAAGAGCTGGGGTGCAGGCCAGAGGTGCGGGGGTGGGGGGTAAGAGGATTCATCAGAGACAATGGGGAGCAGAAGAGGCAGATCTACTGAAATAACCTGCTGAGGGAAGCAGCCAGCGACACAGGAGAGGTCTGCTGCACCATGTGAGTCAGCTCCCAGCCAGGGATCGAACCTGTGCAGTAGTGGCTACGGATAGCTTCATAGTGCTGACACTTAGCCCCTTGAGCCACTAGGGAGGCCCTATTAAATAAATCTATGCAATTGTCATTTTTAGAAGATCTTAAACTGGTTCAACATGTTTAAATTCATTTTCTCTCCACCTTTATCTCAATAGCAGAGAAAAATGATTTTGCAAACTAAATCTACTTTCAATCCACTTTACCTATTTTTGCATAAAGTCACAGGGCAAGATAGCAAAGCATTAATTTATTTGGCTTCATTGGGATACTCCTTATGTGATTACAGAAAGATCTCAGTATCTGGTCTGTGCAGGCTTCAAGGCCTCAGTCTTACCAGATTCCACCTCATGTTTCCTCATCATGAGATTTTCAGGACTTTCTCTCAAGGGTTTCCCAGTTCTGCCAATGAAGGCAGGTTTCCTCACCTTTGTGGGATGCCTCTGGAACCCGACAAGCAAATTGTTAGGTTCTCTTCTTCTTGGCTCAGCTCAAGTTCAATCTTCCAATCTGCCAGTCTCCTGGAAGAATTTCAATCAAAGCCACATAATGAAACATGTTACCAGTTCTCTATTTTAAGGAGACAAAATTTCTTTTTTTTTTTTTTTAAGATTTATTTTTATTTATACAAGCACTGGGTACAGTGAGAAGTGCGGGAGGGTGAGAGAATTCACCAGAGCCAGAGCGGGGAGCAGAGCAGGCAGAAGGACCGAAGTACACTGCTGAGGGGAGCAGCGGGCGGCAGGAGAGGTCTGCGCACCATGCAGGACCCTCCTCCGGTGGCCGGGGAGCAGCCGGGGATCAAACCGGCGCTGCAGAGGCTGCGCGCAGCTTTGCAGCCCAGCGCTCATCTGCTGCGCCATCGGGGAGGCCCCTAGAGTTGAAAACTTTTTAATATTTATTAGTAATATATATATATTTTTAAAGATTTATTTATGTATTTATACATGCACTGGGCACAGTCAGAAGCACAGGATGGTGAGAGAACTCGCCAGAGCAGGCAGAAGAACCGAAGTACACTGCTGAGGGGAGCAGCGGGCGGCAGGAGAGGTCTGCGCGCCATGTGGGACCCTCCTCTGGTGGCCGGGGAGCAGCCGGGGATTGAACTGGCACTGCAGAGGCTGCGGGGCAGCTTCACAACCCAGCGTTCAACCGCTGCGCCACCGGGGAGGTCCTCTTTTTTTTTTTTTAAAAGATTGATTTATTTATTTATACAGGCACTGGGTACAGTCAGAAGTGCGGGAGGGTGAGAGAATTCACCAGTCAGAGCGGAGAGCAGAGTAGGCAGACTGACGAAGTACACTGCTGAGGGGAACAGCAGGCGGCAGGAGAGGTCTGCGTGCCATGTGGGACCCTCGCTGGCAGCCGGGGATCGAACCTGCACTGCAGAGGCTGCGGGCAGCCTCACAGCCCAGCCCTCAACCACTGTGCTACTAGGGGAGGCCCAGGAGACAAACTTTCTTATTGAAATTATGCAAAACAAACACAAGCTTATTCAGCTTACGAAGATGGAACATTGCTGCAGATCCTGGTCAGCCAAAATAAAAAATTTTCTTGGGTTCACACAAAGCAATACCAAAAAAACCTCAGTATTATTTAAAACAAAACTTAACGAAATCACGGTCATCTCCAATAGTCCATTCAGTCTTATGTAGAAATTCACTCACAAGTTCCATCAATTAAGGTCTTTCTCCATTAATTTCTCCAAAAACAATTACTTCAGATGTCCAACTGTAAAAATAGCCAACAATATTGCGGGACAACAATGATCAAAATCAACAATTTACCTATCAGGCACTTAAAGATTTCATATAAATTTTAGAGAACCAATGTTAATATTTTCATATATACCAAAGTTAAACATTTCTCCTAAGAGACAATGCTTCCCTTCCCATTCCAATTTACCAGGTACATACCAAATAGGTGAAATTCTTCTAATATCTTTCCCATGAGGAAAGGGGGAAACTTTATGGAGTGTATGAGGAGCTCTACCGATTAATCAAATAAAAGACTATCAAATTTTTCCCTCAATTTAGATTTCTGGGAAGTTTTACCACAAGTGTTAGAAAGAAGCAAATTTAATTGAACATATGTTTCAAAACAACCCATTAAATTCCAAATTAGTTCCCATTAATCAAAATTATCCCAGATCCTTTTTTTTTTTTTTAAAGATTTATTTATTTATTCATACAAGCACTGGGTACAATCAGAAGCGCGGGAAGGTGAGAGAATTCACCAGAGCCAGAGCGGGAAGCAGAGCAGGCAGACTGACGAAGTACACTGCTAGGGGAGCAGCGGGTGGCAGGAGAGGTCTGCGCGCCCTGTGGGAACCTTGCCTGGTGGCTGGGGATCGAACCGGCGGTGCAGAAGCTGCGGGCAGCTGCGCCACCGGCGAGGCCCTATCCCAGATCTTGAAGCACCATGTGTACCAATTTATATCCTCTAAAGACCAGGACAATTAGTTACAGAAGAGAAGACATACAACACACAGACAGAGAGCTTTCAGTTTTCATTTAACCTACGTGGAATATCTTAAGCAACTTCAGTTTTATTCATAGGCTCTGAAAAAAAATCAAGATCATTTTTTCCACGAAGTAAAAATAAACTACTAAAAACTGCAGAGTATTGCCAGCAGAAGTCATCAAATGGTTCCAATTGTCATCCTACATATCTAACGAAATGGTCTGGAGTCTGGGACCCCGACCAGCTACTTGGTTCTTGCCTCTGTGAAGAAAGAATTCAGCAACAAGACCAAAGTTAGGAAAAAGAGTAAGAAAATTATTGTCAGATAAGGAGAATGGCAGGAAAGCTTTCTGAACAGAGAGGGGTCCCAAGGGTGTTGCTGCTGAGAATGCAAGAAGCAGGTGCTTACATATTTTTTTATTTGAAATGAGGCCTGGTGGTGACTCATCATTTGGGACCAGGGTTTTCTTGACTGGATGGCGTCTGGTTCTTGGAACTCGAAATGGTGCTAATCTTGACCAACACAGGTGTTTGCTCTGGGGGTGGGTCAACCTGTGGAATTTTCCATTTTCCAGGTGTTATCTCAAGGCTGAGGCTCCTCATGGCCCTGACTAACTGCCAGCGCACTACTTCCTTCATCCCCCCTCTAGAGTGGTGTCCCTAACTGCTCTGGCTGCTTCCTGCTAAGCAGGGGTGAAGCCTGTGGCAATTAAGGATCACCCTCCAATGGGGTAGGGGCAATAAAGGAAGCCCCAGTAAAAATTAAGTGTGACATTTATTTCAAGTTCCATCTGGACTGCCATTTGTAACTAGACAGTCTCTAGTCTGGTAGAGAAAAACTTAACAAGGAGATTTAGTACGTATGGGCCAAAGCAAAGTAAATGAAGCAGTGGAGTCACTAGCCATGTCCATAACCAGGATCCCGTAAAGGATAACAGTGACTGAAGCCAACTAGGCCCTATTTCTGACCAGGAATCAAACCTGGACCACAGCGATGAGAGTGCCAAATTCTAGTACTGGTTTTCATAGTCAGAGGCGGCTGATTGTCAGCCTGTCCTCTCAGCTAGCCTGTGGTGTGTGCTGGCTCTCTCCCTCTCTTGGAGACTGGATAGATCCTCTTCCAATGACCAGTTGCTGGCAGAGGCTGGGGGTCCTTTAAGAGGTTGAGGTCCCCTAGGGGCACATGGCATCCTGGGTGAGTCTGAGGTGTCAGAGCTCTGGCAATGGCAGCTGCCAGGTATTGAGTCCTATCTTGTGTTTCTCCCTCTCTTTTCCTTTCATTCTGGCTGGTATCCTCTCTGGTATTGCAGACCTGGAAGACCACGTCCAAAAGTGTGGGAACAGTTGTCTGAGGCCCTTGATGCAGTCTGTGTCGGGCAGAACCAGCTAATGAAGTGAACTGTTAGGATGACTTGTCCTTCTACAGTCTCTGGGGCCAGGTTAGAACACTTTTTATGACTTCAGTAAATGTAGCCTGAACTAATAAAGGATTTTTATTAGGATCCTAAGTAACCTCCCTCAGTTTGTCATAATTGGCTTAACAATTGCCTTTTGCATGCCCTAAAGGAGGCCATAATTATATGGCTTCTGCTTCTAAGATCAGGGATTGGGAATTGGTGACTTCAGAGGGGGTCAGTGTTGGGGACCACCTACCAGAATATATGAGGTTTTACGAAGTCTTATATATTTTAGAACACTCCTTTCAGTTTACATTTATGCTGAAGAGGTATAACTATTTCCCATGACAATCCTTCCTATGAAGTTTTAATATACCCAAATTGACCTGATTTGTTTTCCACAAGGAAATCAATTTTATCAGGTGTCTTATGAGTCCTTCCAAGACAACACTTAAATATTTTAGAATTTTGATAACAGAGTTTACAGATTTTTATAAAATCTTTAATTACCCAATGTGACAAAGATTTTTAAGAGAAGGTCTATTTTTCTGACAGAGCTCAGCAATGCTGATAGGATTAGATTTCTCCCAGTTAACCAAGCCTGAGGGTAAAAGGCAGAAAGATTTTCAGATGACTCAAATAGTCTTTGGTCATAGAAAGTTAGTAAATACAGTTTGAGAATATTCCAGTCCTCTTTGGCAAATGAAAGATTAAAGTTTGGTATCACCTAAGTACATTACAGATATTAAAGTTTAACTTAAATATTATTATAGTAAATCATTCAACCACATAAAATTTCCCTAAGACTCCGCTCTTAGACTTTTAACACTTTCTTTTCCTTTCTCATTTTTTAACATTTCATTTTAAAGACAACCATTTCATTTTAACACTAAATTCTTCCCAGGATCTTCAAAATATCCATTCCCAATGTATTCTTTCTCTTTTAACACACATCTCATTTTACTTGCATTCAGAGTTGTTACACCCTAATTTTCTAAATTTTCAGATTGAGAGATATTGTAGTAACTGTTATACTATCATCCCTTTCAAAAGGATGACTTACATATAAACACAGGCCTTAATTTTTTCTTTTGGGTGATATGACATCAAAATTTTAGTTTCTTCACAATAAGGAGTAGAAAGTAAACTTGAAAGCCCAGTAATTTTATATTAAATGATTCTAGATATTTAACAAATTCTCATTATTAAACTGAGCAAAGCCTTAGTCTTATAAGAGTTTTTGTCTACCATTTAATAATGATGATAAGAACAGATTTAAGATGGAGTTACTAATAGTAGCTTTAGTTTTTCTTTGGACTGGAATTTGAAATTACAGTGGTGTAAGGGAATAATCCCTTAAACCAGGATTCTTCTTAGATGGGTGAATAACTAAACAAGCATTAGATAGATTGAGAAAAGCAAGAAATGTCAAAAAGACTTCTATGTACATCTCCTGTATACATGTGAGAGACCCAGTACACTGAGTAACTCATCCATGTAACTTTAAATGCAATCTTGAATTACATAGCTAGGACAAATAGGAAGAAAGAAGTCAGTTTGGGAATTTACTGGGGAAAACAAAAGTACTCTTTTAAGGAGAAGAGGTAATGTAACCAGTAGACAGGAGTTTGGGCAACCTGTCACCACCAAATGCCAATAAAGTAGAGACAGGGATTGAATCTTTAAAGTATGCTTTAATTAGACAGCCCTCAGTCTGGAAGAAGGGGGTGGTTAACAACCTAAAGAAACCGGCTTCTCATTTCATTTCCAACTGCCTTTTTATAGTGAGTTGAACAAAGAAAGTTCAGCAGTACGCTGGCCTTCACTGCCAGGATATTGTGATGTCCAGATGCCAGGATATTGTGATGTCCAGCCCCTGGAACTCCTTATCACCCTCCTGGCCTCAGGCTCACTGTGCTGAGGTTGATCTGCAGATAGCACTGGCTCCCTGCACTCCCCCAGACGTGTCCTTGGGCTGGAAAATTAACTCAGAGCAGATAGACCATAAACAATATGTGTGTGCAGATTCCCTACTATACCAGCTTAGTGTCTCAACCGATCTCCTCCCTCTCCCTATCCCTTATCAGTAAGTGGATTAGTCTTTGGTTGGGGGGGGAAATCTTTTTTTTTTTAAAGATTTATTTGTGCAATCAAGAGCTGGGGTGTAGGCCAGAGGAACGGGAGGGTGAGAAGATTCACCAGAGACAGAGTGGGGAGCAGAACAGGCAGACTGACCGAAATACACTGCTGAGGGGAGCAGTGGGCTAGACAGGAGTGGTCTGCTGCAGCCTATGTGGGTGAGTTCCCAGGCCGAGGATTGAACTCATGCTGCAGTGGCTGCAAATAGTTTCATAGTGCTGAGAGTTAACCCCTTGTGCTACTGTTGTAGAGCAACCCCGATACAAAACAGGGTGCCTGACTGTGGGTCCTCACCCGCGCGCTTAAAAGGACTTATTAATGCTCTACTGCAGGCACACGTGAAAGGTTAATAAAAGGTTTATTTACAAGGGAAGGGGAAATGAGGAAATGTACAGCTCAGGGAGAAAAGTGGGAGACAAAGTTTTATTTTTATTTATTTATTTATTTATTTAAATAATAAATTTTATTTTTATATTCCCCCATACAATTGCAAACCCCCCATTCTAACCCCAATCCCTCCCCTCCCGCCCCTCACCCCCCAAAAAGTGTCTCTGGTTCATAGTTTTTTGTTGATTTTGATTTTCACTTTCTTATAGTTATTCATTTTCCTGGTCCCTTATTTAAGTTTTCTAGATTCCTGGTACGAGTGAGACCATCCGGTATTTTTCTTTTTCTTTCTGGCTTATTTCGCTGAGCATGATCCCTTCCAGCGCCATCCATGTTGCTGCAAATTGCATGTGTTTATCTTTTTTGAATGCTGAGTAATATTCCATGGTATATATGTACCACATCTTCTTGATCCAGTCATCTATTTTTGGGCATTTGGGTTGTTTCCAAAGCTTAGCTATTGTAAATAGTGCTGCTATAAACATAGGGGTGCAGGTGTTCTTTGGAATTGATGTTTCTGTGTCCTTTGGGTAAATACCTAGGAGTGGAATTGCTGGATCATATGGAAGCTCTACGTTTAGTAGGTCCAGAAATCTCCACACAGCTCTCCATAGTGGTTGGACCAGTTTGCACTCCCACCAACAGTGTAGAAGAGTTCCTTTTTCTTCACAACCTCGCCAACATTTGTTGTTGCTAGTTTTTTTAATATGTGCCATTCTCACTGGTGTAAGATGGTATCTCATGGTAGTTTTGATTTGCATTTCCCTGATGACAAGTGATGTTGAACATTTTTTCATATGTCTGTTGGCCATTTGCATTTCCTCTTCAGAGGAGTTTCTTTTTAGCTCTTCTGCCCATTTTTTGACTGGGTTATTTTCTTTGTTGTTGTTGAGTCTCATCAGCTCTTTGCAGATTTTTGTGATCAGTCCTTTATCATTAGTGTTGGGTGCAAAAATGTTCTCCCAGTCGGTGGGGTTTCTCTTTGTTTTTGTTATTTTCTCTTTTGCTGTGCAGAAGCTCTTTAATTTGATATAGTCCCAGCTGTTTATCTTTGTCTTCACTATCACTGCTTTGGGTGATGTGTCTGTAAAGATGTCTTTGATATGCAAATCACGTAGTGTTTCGCCTATATTTCCTTCTATGTATTTTATGGTTTCAGGTCTTATGTCTAGTTCTTTAATCAATTTTGAGTTGATTTTTTGTGTATGGTGTGAGGTAGTGGTCAAGCTTCATTCTTTTGCATGTAGCCACCCAGTTTTCCCAGCACCATTTATTGAACAAACTTTCTTTGCTCCATTGCATAGTCTTTGCTCCTTTGTCAAAGATTAGTTGGCCATAAATCTGTGGGTTTATTTCTGGATTTTCTATTCGATTCCATTGGTCTGTATGTCTGTTCTTGTTCCAGTACCATGTAGTTTTGATGATTATGGCTTTGTAGTATAGTTTGAAGTCTGGGAGTGTGATGCCTCATTCCCTTCTTTTTTTTTTCAGTAGAGCTTTGGCTATTCGGGGTTTTTTGTGATTCCATATGAATTTCATCAATAATTGTTCTATTTCTTTGAAGAATGACATTGAAATTTTGATTGGAATAGCATTGAATCTGTATATTGCTTTTGGTAGGATGGCCATTTTAATAATGTTTATTCTTCCAATCCATGAGCAGGGGATGTCTTTCCATTTCTTTGTGTCTTCTTCTATTTCTTTTAACAGTGTTTTATAGTTTTCTTTGTATAGTTCCTTTACCTCTTTTGTTAGATTTATTCCCAAATATTTGATTTTTTTTGTTTCGATACTAAAAGGGATGTTTTTTTTGATTTCTTCTTCTTCAGATTTATTGTTTGTGTATAGGAAGGCTACTGACTTTTGCATGTTGATTTTGTATCCTGCCACATTACTGAATTGATTGATGAGTTGAATTAGTTTTTCTGTGGAGTTTTTAGGGTTCTCTATGTATATTATCATACCATCTGCAAATAGTGATAGTTTGACTTCTTCTTTTCCTATTTGGATTCCTTGTATGTCTTTCTCTTGGGGAGACAAAGTTTTAAATGTGTCCTACCCGATCCACTGATCAGGAATCCCAAATGGCGCTCTGAGAGCTGGCCGCAAGCCAAGAGCTGTGAAGCCAGGAGGCGAGCGACAGCAAGCCCCCCCAAGGCCCACGTGTTTGGTTTTTATATCCAACCTGGCTGCCCAACTCCACCCTCAGGTCCCAGCCACCCTCCCTTTGGTGGTGATGGGATTTGTCTTTCCCAATGTCTTGATGGCTTTAGTCTGGAGTGGGGATGGGGTCCACAAAGCCTGTATGGGATTAGCTTAGGACATCATTTCCCCTTAACACTACCAGGGAGGCCCCTCTGGAAAAATTTTTTATTAAGAGAAGTTTATATATAACATAAAAAACAATTTTTTTTTTACATAGACCAGATTATTGACTCTTTCTTGCTGAATGACATTAACTTACTTTTTAAGTAAACACATTTAAATGTGGAATAAAGTATTAATATCCAATATTATAACTTTAAAGGAATATGTGTTTTAAATTAAGCCATTACATTTTGAACTAGTTCTTTTACCAAAATTCTAGATTGCCATCTCAAAATTTGGGTTTGTTCCATTATAATTTACATAAGTGCCATTTATAATTATTTTTGAAAACAGAAACCCTCCAGTGGCAAAGGACACAAAGACAAACACAGACACAAAGATCTCTTATTATTATTTAAAATCTTGGCCATGTATACTTTTAAGAAATAGCTACTTTACCAATGTTTTTGAAAGCATTGAGAACTTTTATTAATTTCCAAGCAGTTGTTACTAACTCCTTCAGATAAGAAAACATTCTTTAAATTTACATTTCTCAGAAGTGATCCTTTGACTTTAAACTGAGGCAGATTTACATTAGTTTCCTAAGACTGCATTTTTGACATTAATTTTTAAAAGAGATTTTGGATAGGTAGGAAGTTTCACCAGAGCCATACCCATATTTAACAAAGACCTAACTCCTCAAATCACTTAGGTTTTAGCTCTTAAGTTAGGCTCCATATGCCCATTTAGCTAAATTTTCCTCTAATATGCTTTTATATCAAGGAGGTTTGAAGGACTCTTTACAAACAATGAGTGGTACACTAGACAGACCCAAATCAGGCTCACAGGCATGGCGCCAACAACTGCCAGTGGGTTTAAGCCATTGATAGGAGGTTAAGTGCAATATATACATGAAGAGGGGGCACTGTGGGGGAACAGTAAACATAGATGCAAGAGACTGTCTTTGGTGAAGACTTATAAAGAAATATGGTGGAAGAAACTGGGACTAGAGGGCAGAAGAATCTGCTGTTAGGGAGAACAGGCATAGTGAGAAAGAAAGTAAAGTGATCCAGGAAAAAGGGCAAGTTTCCTGCTTTACCACAGACCAGGGGATTCTCCTATCCTTTTCACAAAACCTGTCCCTTGAGTTGTAAGGTTGGCAACCATTCTATTGGCTTTTTACTGGTTGTCAGGGCATCAGTTAATAGGAGTGTGTTTTGAGGAGTCTTATTAGGTGACTTGTTGACTATAGAAATGAGGGTAAAGGAGAGAGGGGATTTTTGAATTCACCCTTTGGCATCTTCAGAGATTTGAGTTCCAGAGAACTCACTGGCCTGTGCAGAGCCTGGGCGGCAGGAGGGTGGTGAACATGGAGCCCGGGGCAAGATAAGGAAAGGAAAAAAACGGTGGCACATCTACCATCACAGCTATGGCAGACCGCCCACTCTGCAGGGACCTGCACAGTGGACATTTGGGAGTAGTCCGAGTCTGACCACTTAAAGTTGTTGATCACAAGCCTCATAGTTCACTGGAGGTTTTGAAAGAAGTAGACTGTTCTGCACCTGGCCGGGTGTTGGCATCCTTGAACTTTGCAAGAGGCCTTTAGCAGCTCCTGAGAGTAGCCTGAGCCAGGTGCCTTGGTCACTCCACGATTGTGGTCCACAGAGAACAGAGAGAGACGGTGTAAGGAAGAAAGAGACAAATGTGTATATCTGACTGATGGCACTGAACAGAATTGAGTCCAGAAGCCAGACTTAACAGGCTTGGTTTTTGTCTGGGGGAGGAAAGAATTCAGCAGTGACACCAAAGTTAAGCAAAAGAGTACGAAAGTTATTGTCAGATAAGGAGAGGGACAGGAAAGCTCTCTGAACAGAAAGGGGTCCCTAGGGAGTTGCTGCTGAGGGGGCAAGAAGCAGCAGGTGCGTATATATATTTTTTTATTTGAATTGAGGCCCTGGTGGTGACTGCATTATGTCTTTTTTGGATTGGCTGAATTTCACAATGAACTTTTTCTGGTTAGTTTTGGCCATTCATAATTCAGACCAGGGTCTCCCTCACCAGATGATCCTGGGTTATTGGAATGCATGAATGGTGCTGATCTTGACCAACACAGGTGTCAGCTCTGGGGTGGGCCAACTTGTGCAATTTTCTGTTTTCCAGGGTGATATCTCAAGGTTGAGGCTCCCTGTGGCCCTAACAGCCTGCATTCCCAACTCACTTCCTCTTTCATTAAGATTTTGGATACAGGAAGAAAAAAGTCAGTTAGAGCAGTTACAAAGTAAGATCATAGCCTTCTTTATTACTTTAGGGTTTCCAGTGTCCAGGCCTTCCCATTAGAAGCCAATACTCAGGTATTCTGTACAGAAGCTGATGGAACAAAATCAAAGTAACTTTCAAATCAAAATGAGTCATCTTCCTACTTCTGCTAGCCTCCACATGCAATCCTGGGGATTCCTGAAATAGGAGCTGAAAGAGCAAAATCAGAATCAAAGTACAAATCAAATCACCCAACTAGGGAGGGACTAACAACCCAGGTAGCAACACTTGGTGCCATTGTCCCATATGAAAACGTCACAGATAGTTGTCCACCAATTTGGAGGTTCTGGACTGCATTTCTGGTGCCCCCAGAAGGCTTTAATCATCAGACAGAGTGCTTTCCTGACCAGACCATTCAATTTGGCCCATTCAGTCTGGCCTGTATTCGCCCAAGGGCAGAAACGTCTATGTGCAGCAGCCTTCAAGATAACAGGGAAAATTGCCACATTTTTTAATGGCTCCAGTTCCCCAGGCAGATGGTTGTAAAATGCCAGTCTTTCCCTGTGGTTTACACTAAAGGGCCCAGTAATACACATATACACAGTTTCCGTTAACTGCAAGTCAGTTTTTCTAATCTGAGGATTGGGAGAAAATTTACACATATCTGAAGCACAAACAAACTAGAGAAAAAAACACAACACATTTGTGCTAAGGTAGTTGGTGTTATGGGGAAGCCAAATTTCTACCTTGGGCTGACTAACCCTGGATGGCATAAAGTCTCATCTGAGTTGCCAAATCTGTTAGTGGGTAGACTGAGGGGCACCCTGGAATCCCCAAACCTTATGTGCTCTAAATAAGTTCTGCGATCCACCACACAATAATAAAACAAACTCTTATTGTGTAGGACCTTCAATAGAAAAGAACTTGAATAGAATTAGTGTGCAATAGAGTGAAGATAAAGAATAATTGTTTCCAATAAAACACTCAAAGTTACCCACTCCCTTGTGGGTAAATGTCCAGCCAAACAGGGCTGGCCCAAAGTGGGGCCACCAAGACCTGAAAGCTTTCCACAATGCTAAAGCACCTCCTGGTGGTGAACGATAAGAAAGGGACAGAATGGCCAGGCAAATATGGAAGGAAAGGGGAACAATTAAAGTACAAGTCAAGATAAAGATTGCCATTGTCAGCCTCCCCATGGGTCTCTCAACACATGTCTCTTGCAAGTGTCTCTACGTGTTGTGACTCCATGTGTCTCTTTCCATGTCCCCCAAGTCCCTGGCGCCAAGTCCAAAGCCAAGAAGCAAGCAGGACTTCTTGACATGTCTCTGCTCCAAGTCCCTCCTCCAAGTCTTCTAAGTCTCCAAGTCTTTTCTAGTTCTTCCTGCCCACTCAGTTCTACCATTCATTAAATTGGGCAGGGAACATGGAGTCTCCTCTCTTTATGGAGATTACACTGTTAGAAAACTTCATATGAAATCCATGCATTTTTCTCTGTCACCCTAATCCAAGATACTATCATTTTGTGCCTGGGCCCCTAATTGGTCTTCCCATTTTTAGTCTTATTCTTCCCTATCAATTTTCCTCACTGCAGCAAGAATGACCTTAACATGGAAATCAGTTCACATTGTTCATTCACTTAAAAATGGTTTTCTGTTGCACTTACAATAAAAGTTAAACTAAAATAAATTAAAGGCCATGTATTATCCTCCCTCTGCCTGTCTCTCCAACCTCATCTCACTCTGATTTCTTCTTCTTTTATTTACTATATTCCAGTCACATGAGTCTTATTTCAGAAACATAAACTCTTCAAATGCTTTCTTATTTTATTGCTATTCTGTAGGCCATTACATCTCTCTAGACTGTAACTTCCCTAATTTTTCATGAATAGCTCATTCTTATTCCTTAAGTCTTAGATTAAGTGTGATTTTCTCAGATAGTACTTTCCTAACACTCCTCTCTAAAGTTGGCTCCTTGTTATTTTTTTGTCCAGCTCTTTGTTTGAATCTAACTAACTCTTATTCATTTATTTATCACCTAACTAGAATATAAATACCTTGAAGGTTAAGAGCCATTTCTATATTGTTCAAAGTTGTATTCCCGCACTTGACCTTAGCCCTGCTATTTTGTAGGTTTGGAAAAAAAAAAAAAAAAAGACTGTTAATTGAGTGAGTGAATGAATAAATGAGATAATGAAATTCTGATCCAGTGACAGGCAGGGAAAGAGAGCACAGAACATTTGAAACTTTTCAGATCCAGGTAAAAAGCTCTTTGAGGTCTCTCTTAATTTCTCCATTCAAGAGTTCAGTGTAGTGTCCCTTACTGAGCATTCTCTGACTTTTAGGTTTGTGCCACATTGTGGTGCTTAACATGCTCTCCCTCTTGTGGTGATTGCTTTAAATGACTTAGCTTCCTGCCAGATTTTTCTCTCTCTCATATCCTTCTAGCTCATATTTTAAAATTTGTCTACAATAATATTAAGCATACTGCTCATCACATAGTGGACTGAATATGTAGTTAAATGAAAGAATGAGAGAATTGTCTCAACAATTTCCAGTTCTAGGGCAAGAGGACGGGGTCTTCATAGATTGGATACCTGGATAACTTCTCTGTGACTCAGCCTCTTGGGAGGGTCTCATCCTGTTAGAAAATCTTCCAATGTCATAACAAAGGTTATTTGTTCAGGATATAAGCTTGCTATATTTCATTTTCTGGAGAAATTCTTGCCTGTCAGGGTATCATTTAATAAGGTTAAAAACTAAACCCCCACACATTGCCTGGCTGGCAAGTTTGGGAGGCTTGAATAGATAAGGAGAATCAATAAAGTTACCATGGGAACTGAGCCATAAGACCAATCACCTTGACCATGACCAGTAGAGCTCCAGCAATGTGGAAACAGAGCCAGGACACAATCTGTGTCAAAGACCAACACCCAAGACTAGATATCCCAGCAAATAACTGGTGCAAATGGGAGGAGCAGTAAGAAAACCTGTAGAAACAACATAAAAGAGAGCCTCAGGCCCTTCTTCATATGCAGACACTCTCTCATCTCACCCCCTGCTACCTTTTGCAGGATATTCAATAAATTTGCATTTTCTGTCCCTCATTCTCTCTCTGGTGAATTCTTTTACCCCTGTGCCTCCAACCAAAACCTCAATTTTCCTCACAATATCTCCCCCTCAAACAAAAGTCCCCAGTGAATTATAATACAGAACATTTCCAAGCATAGATCAATAGCAGTTAGATAATAGAAATTACTTTGCACTTTCAAATTTTTCTTCTTGGGGAAATCTTGTAACAGTGTTGAATATATAGAAGAGGAACTTGGATCCCAGTCTGTCTCTGCCCAGGTTAAGTCCCTCATCTCCCTCCTTCTCTGCAGGCAAGGGAATATGTTTAATGGAAGGAGAAAGTGGAGTCAAACTGAGACCACTTGGGGCCTTGTTATCACTTGTTACTTAGAGATTTCAGAGGTTCTAATTGTGGATATCTCCATAGACAACTTACCTTAGATTAAGATCAACCTGAGTTTTACCTCTACTCTAAATGAGCCTCAGGAGGTTACTTAGGAAGATGTCTATGGGAAGCCCTGAATGACAATCCAAAGAATTTCAGGAATAGTGGGGATTTATTAAAAGGGTGAACCAAGGGCACATGTTCAGGAGATGTCCCTGCAGAGCTTATTCTGAGCACCAGAGTGACAATGGTAACTCCAGGGCCAATTCTCCCTACTTTGTAAGTTAAGGACTGGTCCCTGGAAGACTTTCCTTCTCTCATCTTAAACCTTTGTCCTTTGAAGTCACTTCTGGATTAGTCAGGAGAGGGTGAGCTATGACTTTGGGACATTCCTGTTAATATGTACTTCTTTAATCTATCCCAGTTAACAATAGTCAGATAAAATTCCTTTCTGGAAATAAGACTGTCATCTCATTGTAGCCTATTTCACAGATTGCCCCCAGTAACAAGAAATTGAAAACAATCCAATTATTCAACAATAGACAAACTGATAAGTAAAATGCATAATGGCATTTTATGCAGTCATGAAAATATTTATGATTTGTTTACCACATGAATACCTGTTTACCTATAATTTTAAGTAAAAGTCAGAAAGAAGAAATGAAAAAGTTATGTAAAATAACATATACACAAGGAATAAATGGAAATATACCAAAATGATAATGGTGGAAGTATTATGGATAATATTTCTTAATAGTTATTTTTCTTTAAATTTTTCTGTAGTTTAAACTTTTCTATATTTTCAATAGCAAGTTTAACTATCATAATCAGGAAAGAATGCATTTAAATGGTAATGGATCCATTCAGCACATGATTTTCTAATACAATCCCAAGGAAAAATGACCAATCAATGTATTTGTTTCCTAATACATTTTATGACATTAATAATGAAGGTGTTTTTAGATACTGGGTTCCTATTGTTAGGGGGAAAGGATGTCCTGAGCTAATTCCATGTAGGCTTTGTGGACTCCACCCCCACACCAGACCAAAGCCATCAAGACATTGGGAAAGACAAATCCCTTCACCACCAAAGGGAAGGTGGCTGGGACCTGAGGGTGGAGTTAAGCAGCCAGGTTTGGTATGAAAACCAAACACGTGGGCCTTGGGGGACTTGCTCTCTTGCTCGCCTCCTGGCTTCACGGCTCCTGGTTTGCGGCCAGCTCTCAGAGTGCCATTTGGGATTCCTGATCGGTGGATCGGGTAGGACGCATTTAAAACTTTGTCTCCCACTTTTCTCCCTGAGTTGTACATTTCTTCATTTGCCCCTCCCTTGTAAATAAACCTTTTATTAACCTTTCATGTGTGCCTGCAGTAGAGTATTGATAAGTCCTTTTAAGCGCATGGGTGAGGACCCACAGTCAGGCAACCCGTATTGTATCGGGGCTGCCCTATAACAGTTTTGGCGCCCAGCGTTGTTTCCAAGTTACACCCGCGGTTGACCAGCCCAAAGTAACATTCCTTGTGTTGGTCACCATAAGCTCACTAGGTCTGCAGGACTCACAGTGTAATCTTTGTCTCAAGTCCTGAAAAGTCTGTTTTTTTCCTGTGCGTACAGCTCTTGTGGGTATGTTTTTGACTCAAATATGGCCTCAACCATGAGCTTATACAGTTTCATCCCTAGCTTGAGTTCTTTCAGTTTCCTTCTGGCCTTGAATTTGAGTAGCCTTCTTCCATAAAATATTACCACCAGTTTCATTAATGTAAATAATTTGATGAAGCCTGGTGTATGGCACATGATTTTACTATTGTATACATACATGGGTGGTTTACAAGCCATCCCTTTACAGTCTGTGCTTCTGGGTGTTTTTTTGGTAATATGTATAAGCGCCATTTGCTACATTCTTGTTTCTATGAGAGGTAGATGTTCTACTTCACGTACTGAGAATGTGCAACAACACATTTAGGCTCTTAACTTAGCCATGCAACAACAAATTCAGGCTCTTAACCTGGCCATACAACAACAAAATCAGGCCCTTGATTTAACTATTAAGTGTATGAGGGATGAGAACCGTACCATCTTTGAGTCAGCTTTTAAAAGCATATAAGATCAACCTTTTAAAAGTATGCAGGACCGGATAGAGATCGCACTCCATAAATTGGATATGGCAGAGGCTTGGCTGATGGCACAGAGAAAGGATAAACCTTCCCCTTCCCATGAGGACTGCGAGAGGGCAGAGTTAGAAGAGGAGGAGCATCATATTTTAAATACTTTAAATGCATCAAGACAAAATCCTTCTCCATGTGACAAGGCCCCTCCTGTGCAGACTCCTGAGGCTACACAGCCTCCACTGCCCTCTGGGGAGGAAACTAAAATGGCGTCTCCTCCCCACACTAGATGCAGCACCCATTTTTTTTTTAGGAAGGATCACCCTGAGGCAGGACAGTTTCCTTTTCGCCAGATGCCAATGGGTGGCTTGAATGAACGTGGGTGACCTGCTGGGTACTTTTGGTTGCACCATCCTTTTAGTATTGCGGACCTCCTAAATTGTTCCCTGTACTGGCAGGCTCCTAAAAGGATGGCAAACTTGTTAGCCTCTGTCTTCGTCTCCCACTACCCTAACTGGGCAGATATACAGTCCATGCTGCATACTTTATTAACTCTGGATGAGCAGAGAATGGTATTCAGAAAAACCAGGGAGGAGGTTGACCGTCTCCACCAACAGGAGAGACAATCCCCAGAGCTAGAGATGGTTGTCCCAGAGGTAGATCCTGGATGGGACCCTAACAATGGAGGAATGGCGATGTTGGATCTGTATAAAAAGTGTTTATTGGTAGGACTGCAGCAGGGAATCTCCAAACAAAAAAACTTTAACAAAATATTACAACTCTAATGAGGATCTATCAAAGTTCCTTGAGAGAATAATTCAAATGCACACTAACCACATGGATTTAAACCCAGTTGCCCCAGAAAATGCTCGTCTGATCACTATGACTTTCATTTCCCATAGTGCCCCAGACATAAAGAAAAAGTTAGCTAAGGTGGACGGTGTCACAGAGATGAGTCCGTCCCAGGTAGTGGACGGAATAACCCCAAGACTGACTCCCACCCTAAAGCCATTGGAGTTCAATATCGGGGCAAGTGTCCTTTTGAGGACTGGCAGGTAGACTTTACACAAATGCCTAGAACAACAGGTAATTTCAAATACCTCTTGGTTTTTGTGGACACGTTCTAGGGATGGGTGGAACCATTTCCCACAAAGACAGAAAAAGCTTCTGAGATTGCAAAACAGCTGTTGAAAGAGATAATCTCTCGCTTTGGGTTGCCTGACTCCATCCAGAGTGATAATGGGCTGGCATTCATCTCTGACGTTGCTCATGCAGTAAGCAGTGCGTAACAGATCAACTGGAAATTGCATGCTGCATGGAGACTGCAGTCTTCTGGGCAAACAGAAAAGATGAACCACACCTTGAAGAAAACCTTGGCAAAACTGTGCCAAGAAACACAACTTCATTGGGACCAGGTGTTATCCCTTGCCCTCCTCTGCATAAGAATGACACCTAGAAGTGGGCTACAATTAAGCCCCTTTGAGATTGTGTTTGGAAGACCTTTCCAGGCCTCCGTTCTGAAAGCCAGTCTGGAAATAGCACAAGATTGCTGTATCACACAATATGTGAAACACATCCTGGAGGTTCTGGCAGTCATTCATAACTTTGCAACCTCGAGGCTCTCTATGTCTCCTGATCAACCATTGCATCCCTTCAGACCTGGAGATCAGGTCTTACTGAAGACTTGGCAGAGCGGGGATGCTCAAAACCAGCTGTCAGAAAAATGGACTGGTCCCTATGATGTTTTGCTGAGCACACATACTTCTCTGAAACTTGCAGGCATAAAACCCTGGGTACATCATTCCAGAGTTAAGAAAGCCCCAGGAGGAACTGACCAAAAGACGAAGTTCCATTGGTCTTGTGAACCCATTGAAGACTTGAGATATTTGTTTAAGAAACAGACAAAAACTTGAATGTTACTGACTTCTTTTCCAGTTATTGTTGCAGTATACCCAAGGACTCACTTTTTCTGAAGAAACCCTGAGAAAACTAACATGCTCTAACCAATCTTCTTCCTTTCAAAGTTTAGGAGATGTGAAATAACATCTAGGATCATGCATATGCTGCCAGTATTTTTTTTTTTTTTACACAGAAAGGCTTTCAATCTTGATTTTGGTATTTCCTTTTAACTTTTTATTTTTAACTTTGAGATTTTTTTTTTCTTTTCTCTGCTTGCTTTTGTTACTTTGGCCTATGAGTGAAATTGCAGTTGTATGAGATATCCCATGCATGATAAATGGTAACTAAAGAGCTCTTTGTGTCTATATGTTGTATGTCTGTTTGTCCTTTCCTTGTGTCCTTGTCTTGGCCTCCAGTGGTTGACAAATTGGTATACATGGTGCCCATAGACATTGAAGAAAAAATGAAAAAGAGTCTCCAGTTATGAGGAAACACAAAGGTTATGGTTTGATGGTCAACATTGTACTACTGAACTAAGCCGGTGCCTTCATAGAGATTGAATATTGTTGTTTCTGTTATTTTTCTGATATTTATGGCAAAGCTTCCCAGAAATCTAAATCCAAGTACAAATTGGGTAGCCTGTCATTTGGCTGATGCAAGGAAATTTTGTGGAACCTCACTAGAGCTCCTGAGACACTCCACAAAGTTTTTCCCTTTCCTCCTGGGAAAGGCATTAGATGAATTTGTTCTATTTTGGCTTACCTAGTAGAGTAAAACTAGAAGGGAAGCATTGTCACTTGGGAAAACAGGTAACACCTTGACCTGATATGAATGTAAATTGTCAATGGTGACTGTCACCTTGTAATATTGTATACTTCAATTGTTTAATATCTACAGAAATTGTTTCTGGAGATATAGGGAGAAAAGGTCTCAACAGATTCCTATTGATGGAAGTGCTGAGAGTAAAACTTTCCTACTAAGGACTGAATAGACCTGGAAATACACCTGATATTTACTAATTTTTCTTTGACATAATACTGGTAATTTTTTTGCATTTTGTTCTGAATCCACAAAGTTTTCTTGTTTTGGTGACCAGGATCTGCAGCAAGGTTGCAATTTTTTTTTTTCCAGCAAAGCTAACTTGTGTTTGCATTTTCTCTCCCCTTAATACCAACACAGCATAAAAATAGTGGTAGTAATCTTTTACTACTTATCTCGGAGTCTGTTTTTGCATAACTTCCATAGGGATTTTGTTTGCTTAAACTAAAAAATTGGACATAAGTTTCATTGTGTGGCTTTGAGTGGAGTTCTTCCAGAAGGTTGAAACAGAACTGAACCAAGAAGAGGAGAAACTGTTTGCTTTGTTCATAGGGTTCCAGAGACCTCCAAAGAAGGTGAGGAATCTTGCCTCCATTGGCAGGACTGGACAGCCCAGCCAACGAAAAGTCCCTGGTACCCTCGAGAAGAGGAAAGCCCAGGTGTAGTCTGATGAGACCAACTTTGTTTTGAAGCCTACATGGACCGGATGTCAACAGTTCACCCTGATCCTATATGGAGTATTCCAACAAAGCCAGCTAAAATTTCTGCTTTGTTATTCCACCCTGTGATTTTATGCAAAAATAGGCAATATGGTTTAAAAGTACCTTTAGTTTGCAAACTTTTGCTATGCTGTTCTAAAATTTGGGATCAAGGTTGAGAGAATTTGTTTTTACATAAATTGAGTCATTTTAAGATTTTTTTCCCTGTGATTTTGACATATTTGCTGTCTTGTTCTGGCTAATGCCTCCAGATGTTTTTTTTTTTTTTTTTTTTTTTCGCCTTGGACTGATGAACTGTTTTTCCAGGAAGGGAGGAGTTTTGCTTTCCACAATGAACAATACCTGGAGGGACTGGTTTTCCTTCACACTGGAACCCTGGAAAATTTTCATCTGAGACAATATCCCAGCATTCATATATTTGATATTCATCACCATGGAAATGGTGGCAAAAAGTGAAAGGGGAGAATTGTTAGGGGAGAAGGATGTCCTGAGCTAATTCCATGCAGGCTTTGTGGACTCCACCCCCACTCCAGACCAAAGCCATCAAGACATTGGGAAAGACAAATCCCGTCACCACCAAAGGGAAGGTGGCTGGGACCTGAGGGTGGAGTTAAGCAGCCAGGTTTGGTATAAAAACCAAACATGTGGGCCTTGGGGGGCTTGCTCTCTCGCTGCGCCAAACTGTTGTAGAGCAACCCCGATACAAAACAGGGTACCTGACTGTGGGTCCTCACCCACGTGCTTAAAAGGACTTATCAAAGCTCTACTGCAGGCACACGTGAAAGGTTAATAAAAGGTTTATTTACAAGGGAAGGGGAAATGAGGAAATGTACAGCTCAGGGAGAAAAGTGGGAGACAAAGTTTTAAATGAGTCCTACCCGATCCGCCGATCAGGAATCCCAAAATGGCACTCTGAGAGCTGGCCGCAAGCCAGGAGCTGTGTAGCCAGGAGGCGAGTGATAGCGAGCCCCCCAAGGCCCACGTGTTTGGTTTTTATACCCAACCTGGCTGCTTAACTCCACCCTCAGGTCCCAGCCACCCTCCCTTTGGTGGTGATGGGATTTGTCTTTCCCAATGTCTTGATGGCTTTAGTCTGGAGTGGGAGTGGGGTCCACAAAGCCTGTATGGGATTAGCTCAGGACATCATTTCCCCTTAACAGCTTCAAGGCTCCTGGCTCGTAGCCAGCTCTCAGAGTGCCATTTGGGATTCCAGATAGGCGGATCGGGTAGAACGCTTTTAAAACTTTGTCTCCCACTTTTCTCCCTGAGTTGTACATTTCCTCATTTGCCCTTCCCTTGTAAATAAACCTTTTATTAACCTTTCGTGTGTGCCTGCAATAGAGTATTGATAAGTCCTTTAAAGCGCGCGGGTGAGGACCCACGCAACCTGTTTTGTATCGGGGCTGCCCTATAACACTATGGCAAGAGAAATAAAAGAAAAAATAAACAACTGTGATTACCTGAAATTAAAAAGGTTTTATATAGTGAAAGACAATACAAGATTAAAAAACCTGAGTGGGAGAAAATATTCATATATTATACAACTGACATGGTTCTTTATGCTCTTCCCTCCCCTGTTTTGATCCCTTTCCCTTCTCCTCCCCTGCTGAATGTCTCTGATTTATAGTTTGACTGCTAGTTTTGTCTTTTCTTCCCCCAATTCCTTGTATGGTTTCCCTATGTTCATCTTATAAGTGAAGCCATCCGATATTTTTCTTTTTCCTTCTGACTTATTTCACTGAGCATAATTCCTTCCAGCTCCATCCAAGTTGCTGCAAATGGCATGAGTTTATCTTTTTTGATTGCTGAATAGTATTCCATTGTGTATATATACCACATCTTCTTGATCCAGTCATCTGTTTTTGGGCATTGGGGTTTCCATAGCTTACCTATTGTAAATAGTGCTGCAATAAACATGGGAGTGCAGGTTTCCTTTCAAATTATTTTGTCACCCAGGGTTTCTTAATAAAGAGAAATTGGGTAAAAGGAAAGAATTTCCAAGGCCTCAAATGGCTGGCTGTCCTGCCCCAGATAGCATCTAGTAGTTAAAATGAAAACCTGTTTATGCAAGATGGCATTGCCCCACAGGTGACAGACTGGAGCTGGTAGCATACTGGTAACAGGTGAACCAGGAACTGACTCACAGTGGCAGTTAGAGGTGGTCACAGGTAGTACTTCTGAGGTGGAATCTCAGCAGCTAGCAACACCTATCTGGAGGATAGGCTGGGCAGTACCAGAGGCAACAGCACAAGGGATGGTGCCAGATGTGCTGAAGGCGGGAGTGGCAGTCAGGTGGTGGTGCCAGTAGATAAGAAATGGTGGCCAGCTCTTAGAGATGGATGCAGCACAGCAGTGCCGGTCACAATTAGCAGTACTGGTCAGCCCCAGTCAGCAGGCAACAATATGGAGAATGAGACACCAGTTTACAACTCTTTCAGAGATGCCGCCTGTTGATCAGGCACCAGTGTACAATTCTTTTAGAGGCACCAGGCATAGGATGAATCTGCCAGTCAGCAGGTGATGTTGGAAGCAGGGTTGAGGGTGGGAGCAGCATTCAGGCAGCCATTCAAGCAGAGATCAGATGTGAAGAGTCTTTGAGGTGTTTGTCAGGCAAGTTGTCTGAGAGTTGGATGTCTGATGCAAAGATCTTGACTAGTATTGGAGGGCTGTGTACCTGAATAAAAAGGTCTTGAAGGTCTTCGTCAAAGGTCTTCCCAGGAGACAGCCCAGACTAGTGTGTCTGCGGCTTTCTGAAAGCCCAGCTTTTATCTCCTTCAGGTTGCTTGCCTTTCAAACTTGATTGACCTGTTCTCAAAACTAGCACTGTTTCCCAGATTTGATTGGTGCTTGTGTGGGCTCAAGCCTAAATGGTCCATTTTCAAAATCCTGTGAGTCTCATAACCAAAATCCTACCAGAATGTGAAACCTGACTTACACTGAGGTTGGACAGTCTCATTCCCGTGACAAGAACTGCTGC
The DNA here is from genome assembly GCF_964194135.1 of Talpa europaea. Classification (NCBI taxonomy): domain Eukaryota; kingdom Metazoa; phylum Chordata; class Mammalia; order Eulipotyphla; family Talpidae; genus Talpa; species Talpa europaea. Next base: position 48,252,895 of record NC_140083.1, on the reverse strand, counting down.
ATCTCCAAACCAGGCGTGGGTGGGGTGGGGATCAAATAGTACTGAAAATCAAATAGTACTGAAAGATTTATTGTAAATAAATCTTGGGGGTGGGTGGGGGTGGGTAAGGAGTAGAGGGGTGCAGGCACAATCATCTCATTACAAACTTTCCACCAATCAGAATTGTATTGACTGAAAACTTAATTTTCACATGATGGCCTAACGCTGTGACCTTTGCCTACATAAGCACATTTTCCTCAGAGCTTCTTGGGTTTACAGCTCAAGTCATTATTGAGTCTGTTTTACCGACTGCAGTCCTGAAGCACCAAATAACCATTTGTTGTGACACTCCAGCTGCAAGAGTAATGCTGAGGCAGAGAGATATGACACTGCTACTTGGGCATTAGAGTTATAACATTTCTGTGTGACAAGAAAGCTGTAACTCCATCAGATTTGGTATTGTGGATTTTGAGGATGAAGCTAGGGGAAGTGATTTTCTGATAATTTGGAATGTATATTTGCTTTTATGTGCAGGTACTTCTGGAATGTGAGTTCAGAAGAGTGCTAAAGGAAGATAAATGTTCCTACGTATCCGTATCCCCATACTGTGATGCTAAACTTTTAAGTCCTGGTAGCAAACATTTTCTATAAAGGGCCAGATCATAAATATTCTTTATTTTACTGGCCATAGTCACTGTCACACCTACTTAGCACTATATTGTAGTACAAAAGCAGCCATAGACATAAACTAATGAATGTGGGTATTGAAATGTGAATTTCATATATTTATTTGCACAAAATTTTATTTTTTGTTTTTTTTCCATCATTTAAAATAATAAAAGGATAGGTCATACAAAACAGGTGGCAGGCCAATTTAGCCTAAGGGTAGTCATTTACCCGCCCTATTCTAATTCCAGGAGACAGCAACTTGTTTATGGGAAGTAAACAGGGGGATGTAAACTGTGAGGATTTGCAAGGGAGGAGCAAGCTGGTGACAAAGAGTGAGCACTCGATTTACATATGCCCAAATCAGAATCTGGCCTCTCTTGGAATCCAGGGATTTAAAATATTCCTTTTGATTTTGATTAACATAACACATGTATAGCTGGATTCCCTCTATTTTGCAAAAAAACAAATCAAACACAAACTCTCCTAGACTAAAATTAGTACTAAATGGAATTAAACTCTAACCACCCTTTGTTCTCCCTTCTGCCTAGCCCTTCCTTGTGATTAACCCATTAACTGGCTCCACCTGCATCCCTGGGACTTTGGAAATTGATTGTGTAACACTGCTAATAAAATCCTCTGTGTCCCTTTGGGGTTGAGAGTGGCATCAGATTGCTGGTTGATGAGAAAATACTCTGCTGGGAAAGTCAAAACCACCTTGACTCCTATTGCCCAGACTGCCTGCCGCCTCCTTGGACCTGGAAAAGTAAAGCCCTGCACTTTCCTTACATTCCTTCCTCAGCACTCCCATGACTTGGGGAGCCCTTTTATGGGGGTGCCTGTCCCACTGACTTCCTTAATGGCCATCTCAAACAAATTCCATGTAAAGAAGTTTCTCATGATTTAAAATTTGGCTTTCTGGGCCTCCCTGGTGGCGCAGCGGTTGAGCGCTGGGTTGCAAAGCTGCTCGCGGCCTCTGCAGCGCCGGTTCGATCCCCGGCTGCTCCCCGGCCACCAGAGGAGGTTCCCACATGGCGCACAGACCTCTCCTGCCGCCCGCTGCTCCCCTCAGCAGTGTACTTCGGTCCTTCTGCCTGCTCTGCTCCCAGCTCTGGCTCTGGTGAATTCTCTCACCCTCCTGCGCTTCTGACTGTACCCAGTGCATGTATAAACAAACAAACAAAAAAACAAACTAACAAATAAAAAAAAAAAATTTGGCTTTCTGGGCCCAAGAAAAATATCTGGTTTGGTCATTCACACATGCATTCAGTATAAAAAATCAAATAGTACTGAAAGATTTATTGTAAATATAGTGGCTCTCTGTCTTACTCCTCCTCACTTCCTAAAGTCCTCCTTCCCCAAAAAACATTTTGACTCCTTTTCAAGATGGGTCTTCTGGGTTTTACATATCTCTGTTAACTTATCTCCAAATTTCTAAATATTTTGTTCAATTGTTTATTTTCAATAATGTCCTTTGACTTCCTATTGTGGTGTATAGGAATGGCAGAGAATCTATTAGCTCTGTGTACTTCCATCATGTCCATTTTTCCTTCTGCATCCTCCCTGTGGTGTTAGCAGGAGGCCCTTTAAGGAATAAATGCTAGAATTGATCCAACTAATTCAAAGAAGCTATGGTAGGAAATCTCAGAACACAGAGTATTGTATACTCTTAGTCACACCATCCCTTTTGTACCGTGGACCTCCTAAATTGGAGGAGCTCTGTCCCTTCATACCAGCAGGCTCCTAAGAAGATGGCAAACTTGTTTGCCTCTATTTTCCTCTCCCACTGCCCTAACTGGGCAGATATACAGTCTATGCTCCAAACTTTGCTTACTCTGGAAGAGCAGAGAATGGTTTTCAGGAAAGCCAGGGAGGAGGCTGACCATCTCCACCAACAGGACAGAGAATCCCCAGAGCCAGAGATGGTTATCCCAGTGGTAGATCCCGAATGGGACCCCAACAATGGAGGAATGGCGATGTTAGAGCTGTATTAAAAAATGTTTACTGGTTGGACTGCATCAGGGAATACCTAAACAAAAAAATTTTAATAAAATATAACAACTTGAGCAGGGGGCTAATGAGGATTCATTGGAGTTCCTTGAAAGAATTATTCAGGCATATCCTGCCCCCACGGATATAAACCCAGATGCCCCAGAAAATTCTTGTCTGATCACTATGGTGTTCATTACACATAGTGCCCCAGACATAAGGAAAAAGTCAGCAAAGGTGGACTGCATCACAGAGGTGAGACCATCCCAGGTAGTGGACTTAGCATTTCTGGTTTATAATAATAGAGAGGACAGGAGACCGAAACCTGCGACAGTTTTCGTACAAAGAGAGCACAGGCCAGGATTTCAGGAAACAGTAACGGACTGAGGCATGAACCTAGAGAAGTGAACCCCTAGGGAGAAATCAGTGTGCTTACTGCAGGGAAAGACACTGGAAGCCTGGTTGTCCCAGATTACAGGGAAGCAGCAGACAAACTAATTACAGAAGACCGAACAGAAGACTGAGGACACTGCGACATGACTATTCACGCAGGGGTTACTGGATGGAATATAGATGGAGTACAAGGAACCCAGAACCAAGGAGAGAGGAAAGAAGACAAATGGTAGCACAAAGTAGAGGCTCAGATGATGATAGGAGGGAAGAAGGACAGAGTAGAAGGAATCAAGAGCCAATTACAGAGTCCCATGTAGGACTTGAGATATTTATTTAAGAAAAAGACAAAAACTTAAATGTTACTGACTTCCAGTTATTGTTGCAGGATACCAAGAATTCATTTTTCTGAAGAAACCCTGAGATGACTGACATGCTGTAACCAATCTTTTTCCTTTCATAGTTCAGGAGATGTGAAATAACATCTAGGATCATGCATATGCTGGTGGTATTTTTTTTTTTTTTTACACAGAAAGGCTTTTGATCTTGATTTTGGTATTTCTTTTTAACTTCATTTTGGCCTATGAATGAAACTGCAGTTGTATAAGATGCCCACGTGTGATAAATGGTAACTAAAGAGCTCTTTGTGTCCCTATGTTGTATGTCTGTATGTCCTTTCCTTGTGTCCTTGTCTTGGCCTCTAGTGGTTGACAAATTGGTACACATGGTGCCTATAGACATTGAAAAAAAAAGTCTCCAGTTATGAGAAAAAAACTAAAGGTTATGGTTTGATTGTCAACATTATAATATTGAACTAAGCTGGTGCCTGCGGCAGGCTGCACCTCCCATGCTGTCTCTTGACATGGTCCAGGCATTGGGGGAGACTCCCGAGAAGCGGGGAGTTCCTGTGCTACCCTGAAGAGGGAAAGTTGTACTTCCCAGAAGAAGGGAGCTCTTGCACTTCCCAAAGAGGATCTGAACTAGGGAGTCTCCATGGCAATGCCTGCTAATGCTCTCCTCTTTGTTCTTGGTTAATGCTGAAGTAAGTTAGTTATTAATTGGCATGTGAAAACCTAATTCGGACCCAGGTGACAATTGACTTATTGTTCTTACGCATGAACTATCACAAAAGAAGTAAAAATTTTTAAAGATATAGTTAGGATAGAAATGTTTCGGCCCTGAGAACTATGGAGAACAAGCTGCCCTGAACCAGCTGTGCTTGGAAACCATAGCCTAACCTGGGGGGCACCTGTTTGCAGTGATGCCGGCGTGTGTAACAACTGCTGCCGCTTTACCACGAGTTCTTGTCTTGCGAAACCGTAGAAAGGAATTCACAGACTTTTTGGAGTAAATAAGCAGAGAAAGACAAATCTTGTCTTTGAAAGAAGAGTTTTATTTAGGAAGAAAAGAGACAAAGAAGAAAGACTCCCAGGTATAAGGTACCTGGGAGGGGCCGAGATGAGCTGGTACGGGATATTACTTTAGCAATATATACTTTCTCTCTCTCTCATTATGTTAAAATTTCAGTCTCTCTTCCTGATTGGCTAACTCCCAGAGGGTACTAAGTGGGGAATTTCACATTCCTTATCTAATAGTTTTCTTCTTTCCCCATTTGTTATGCTTATCACTTTACCTTTATGGTCTAGTCCTCCAAGTGAGCATCTCTACATTTTATCTTATCATCTGAAGAAAACCAGGACAATCCTTAACAATATTGTCCGTGGTCCTAGGATGTTTGTTTTTCCCCTATTGTTAACAATGGTCCTAGGATGTTTGTTTTTCCCCTATTATTAACAATGGTCCTGGGATGTTTGTTTTTCCCAGTGGAATTGGTTACTTTTCCTTGGTTGTCCTTATCTCTGAAGCCTCCCTTGCCCTGTGTCTCAGCAGCAACAATACATCTCCTGGTGTATGCGAAAGGCCAACAGTTCGCAGGTCGTGTGGAGGTTAGGAATTTCTAGTTAAGAGTTAGACTTCAGTAGAACTTACATAGATTTGATGAACTGTTTTAAACCACCTTGAAGTAATTAAGATATTAACCAAGTTAATTGAGTACTAGAGAATGGGTTGATTTTAGTAATATAGCATAACAATGGACTTTCATGTCCACCCCAAAATCAGGAAGGCTTGACAGGATGATTGATTGTTACTGAAATTGTACTGTCTTAGAGAATTGATTATGTTAGAAAAAGAGTTGTACCTAGGAGAGTAATTTCCCCTGTTGATTTTCTTAATCAGATTAAAGAAGTCCCCTTTTGTAGTATGAGATCAAGAGGGTCTTTGTATATTCATGAGAAAATATGTGATGATTGTCTCTGTTCTGCTTTGATGCTTATGCTGATGTAATCTCACTGCTCGCCTCAAGGTATAAATAAAGACTTGCTGAGACCCTCAGTAGGAGATACTTGCACCAGAGAGAGTGTCTGTGTCTACCTCACTTCTACCTCGCTCCACTTCCCCTCGGTCCTCTGAGAGAAAACTTGGCCGACGCTGTCCTCTTCTCTCTGAGACACCTGACACAACTTCTAGCTGGAGCTGGTCTCCAGCAGGTGCCTTCATAAGAATTGAATTTTTTGTTTCTGTTTTCTGATTTTTTTGTTTGTTTTCTGTCAAAGTTTCCCAGAAATCTAAATGCAAGTAAAAATTTCCTTTGAATGATAGCAGGAAATTTTGTGGAATCTCAGTAGAGCTCCTGAAACACTCCAGAATATTTCTCCCTTTCCTCCTGGGAAAGGCATTAGATGAACTTGTCCTATTTGGCTTACCTAGTAAAGTAAAACTGATTGGTGCCCACAATTAGCAACAATAAATGAGCTCTCTGGGTATGACAGACTCTTTGAGTTGTCAGGGTTTGGGGGTCTATAGGTTTCATCTGAGTGTGGTTCATTTATTGTTGCTAATTGTGGGCACCAATCAGCTTCAAGTTCATGGTCATGCCGGGCTGGTGACCATCTCATGGGGGTTGTGGGCATGAGCATGCCTGTAGTTCCAGTTTGAATCAGTCTGGTCTCAGAGTCAGTCACTCCCCCTTCTTTTGCAACAGTGAGGAGACTTGATAAATTGAAGAGATAGCTCAGGGATGTACAGGTTAGGGAGAATTTAATAATTAAAAAAATGGGCTAAGGAAATTTATAGCAGGTGCCATCATCAGATTTGTTTAATCTTTTGTTTAAACAAGTTAGGTGAAGGAACAGCAAGTTTCTCTCCTTGTCCTGATACCATTCCTACCTCACTTCCCCTGAGAGATCTTTTATCTCTCGGAGTTAATGGGATGGTAGTCTCAATCTACTTTCTGTGGAACATGGCTTGCCCCTGCATACAGATGTAAGGAGTGAAATTATTTCTCAGCCTGGGAAAGACATAAGGCTCCAGATTTGGAACAGATTGAAATCCCTGTAATGTTATAATGTTATTTATTTTTTTAAAAAAGATTTATTTTTATTTATTTATGCATACAAGAAATGGCGTGTAGGCCAGTGGTGTGGGGGGTGGGGAGGTGAGAGGATTCATCAGAGACAGAGTGGGGAGCATTACAGGCAGATCTGCTGAAATACACTGCTGAGAGAGCATCAGACGAGACAGGAGAGGTCTGCTGCACCATATGTGGGTTAGCTCTCTGGAAAGGGATTGAACTCTGGCCACATGAGGAGGATAAGAATAACCACCAGGACCCCTGTGAGTGAGAGCATGCAAGATCACCATCCTGAAAAACAGTAACATGGAGTTGACATCCTTTGAATTATAATTTTTTGGAAATTTTAATATCGCCAGCCTTTCAGAGACAATGAGGACTGAGTAATTCAGGAGATAAATGGGCAAAGATCAAAAGAAGTAAGCATATTCTCCTACCAGAGTCTATAAGACCAATAGGAGTCCCATTCACCCAAAAAAATTAGAAAAGACTTTGCGATGATAGGAGCCCAGGGTCAGAATTCTGCCTTCCCTCTCTGTTCAGTTTCCAGCTTGTCTTGGAACTTGGCTCAAGGCTGTTGTTGTTACTAATCTCTAAATTCAAATCTCAGAGAGAAAGTCAGATAAATTGACATGAAACTGGCCCTGCAAGTTACATTAATGGAAATGTCTCCAATGTAAAATATGAGGGATACACATTTTTTATGCATTCTTGTTGTGTGACTTATCTTGTACAAAATGTAAGTCTCATTCACACAGGTGACATTCAAAGTGTTTCCCTTTGCATGACTACTCATCTGTTAGCTAAGAATAGAAAATTTGCCTCCTGCACATTGGTTATGTTCATTAGATTTCTATCCCATGTGAATTCTCTTATCTTGTTTAATGGATGAAAGATCAATAAATGCTTTTCAATATTCACTGCATCATAGGGATTTTCCCTCACTGAGTATTTTCTTATGTAAAATAAGTGAAGAAATACAGTGGAAGGATTTTCTATATGATTTTTCTATAGGACTTTTCTATGGGATGAAATCACATGGAAGGATTCCCTACAGTCACTGAGTTCCATTTTGTATTCTGTTGTACATGGCAAATGAAAAGCTGCTCTTGATGGGTTTTCTGTACTGGTTACAACTGTGGATTTTTCACCAGTGTGAGTTCTCAAATGTTTGTCAAATGTGAGTGCTTCTTGAAGAGTTATCACAAACTTGTCACTCATAGGGTTCTCCCCAGTGTAAATTCTTATGTGTACAGTGAGGGGAGTAGAACTTACACTGAAGGTCTTTGATTTATAGGGATTTTCTCCAGTATGAATTTTCTTAGACTAATGATGAATAATTGAAAAGTAGCATTAATGCTCTTCGTGTTTTTCTTCTTTTGTGAATTTTTATACACCTAAAGGATGCGTGATAACCAAAAGCTTTTCCCATAGTTCTCACATTCTTATGATTTCTACTCATAGTAAATTCATGTATGCAAAGGAAGTTAAGAGTACTGTTGAAACACTTTCAACATTAATCACATACAGAGCATTTCTCAACAGTATAAATTTTCTAGTGCCGAGTAAAGTTAGATCTTGCACTGATTATATTCATTGAGTTTTTCTTTAAGAAGCATTCTCAGTTTTCACATAGAGTACTTAACTATCTTACTTGCTTAAGATTTGACCCTTTGATTTTAAGTAAGATGTACACATTTGTACAGGTACCTGGAGAATTTCACCATTATCTACCATCAATTTGTCCTCTCTCCAACCAAGAGATCAAACTAAGTTTGCATATATGATACCCAAGTAATGATGTTTTTGTAGTCCTCCTGTTACAGCAGAATTCCGTCAGGAAACCAGGCAGCACTCAGAGAGGAGGAGGCTCAGAGGAGATCCTTCTCCAAAGTCTGAGCCCCGAGCAATTAGGCAACAGGATATTTATTTCCTAAAGCAGGGGTACATTATCACTTTAAAGCCAGCTGGGATACAGAAGTAGGAGAATTCTAAATGGTTATCTAGGGTGCATGAGTCAGGCATGTGGCCTTGAGAGTGGTTATCAGTTATTCCCTGAAACTTTCAGCCTACAGTGAGGCTTTGTTTCAACATACCTTTAGACATTTTCCACTTCCCCCCTGCATCTCATTCTGTATGGTTTTCTCTGAGAATGGTTTAGCAAAACTCGCTCCTTTTGTGTAAATTCCACAACCATATCTTTGAAACTCACCTAAGCCCTGTTACCAGTTTGTAGGCAGCCAGCAGCCAGCCTTCCCTTTGCATTTCCCCTCTGCTGTGAGGGTACCAAACAGGCCAACATGTACTAACATAAATGTCTTTTTTTCTTTTTAGTTCTGAAAAGTTTTATTATAAAACAACAACAGAACACAAGTTTACACATTAATATTTACATAATATTCAAAATATATTACAGCTTTAATTTATGAACAGAAATTTCTTTTTCTTTTCTGTTTTCTTTGCATCACTGATTTGCATTTTTACTTGATCTTGTAATTTAGAAAAGAAGGCTTGAGATGACTTTAGGGCTTTGTCTTTACCTTCATCCTTCAGCAGCGAAGCTTTGCCTATTTTGGTCAGTAGTTTTAGCTTCTCTAAAGCTATTGCTTTGCTGTATTTCCCTTCTTGATCTGGGTTGCTCTTTTCAAGCAGTTTTCTCTACTTTTCCTTTTCCTTTATTTTCATATGCTTCTGATATTTCTTTTTCCTCTGTTTCCATTTCTTGTCTGTAGCTGTTTTCTCAGTAGGTGTTTTTATATCTCCAGCTTTATTTTTCTCCTTGACTTCCACTGGGGCCAGGAGAGCTGCATCACTCACGCTCACTGGGGCTACTTCCTCCATGGTTATGGCTGGCAGATTTGACACAACTTTAATCTCTGGAATAGGTGGTTAGGGATGAAGTGAAAGTTTGAAGGGGCATCCAATTTTAAGAAGAGGGAAACCATCATTTTCTAAATTTCTTTGTGTTCTGAATTTTCTTCTGCTGCAGTTTTTTGCTGATGGAGTTTGATGTATTCCTGTTCATAAATTTCAGCAAGGCTCAACTTACTCTTTTCATGGTCTAATGTTAAACGTTCTTTATATTCATATGCATCCTCTTTAGGTTTTCTTTATGTACTACATCATCCCAAAGTGCAGGATCTCCTCCAGGAGGCTGTTCTCTGATGCTTTTGGGCTGTTATTTCCCCTTGAAGCTGCCAAGGTTTTTTCCCCAACAATTCTTTTTCTAAAGATGAAATTTTTGCATTCATCTTTTCCTGTCTTTTTTCAAAGGAGGGTTTAACATCATCAGAATCCTTTTTTACATTTAAGGTGTCTGTATCTTCAGTTTCCTCATTGTCAGGCAAATCAAAGGTCACTCTATTCAAGCTTTGTTTATGTTGTTTATTGTCCTCACTTTCTTCCAGGTCACTCTCTTCATCCTTTTCAGAAAAGCTATCTTTTCCTTCTTCAGCAATTTCTTCCTCTTCATTTGAAACCAGCTCATCATCATGAACACCTGCTATGTCTTCATCACTTTCAACTAGATCAAAGAAATATTTGCATTTCAGAATCTCTAGAACTTTTACCCAACTTAAGATTTGCCTTCCAAATATTCCTCCCCCATCTTAAATCAAAATTAATATATTCAAAAAATTAATATCCTCCTCCCCATCTTTTTGTCCCTCTTATTTTCTATCTTTTCTAAAAAGTTCTCCATTTCATGGAAACCAAATAGAAAATCCAGAAATAAACCCACAGATTTCTGGTCAACTAATCTTTGACAAAGGAGCAAGAATATGCACTGGAGCAAAGAAAGTTTGTTCAATAAATGGTGCTGGGAAAACTGGGTCGCCACATGCAAAAGAATGAAGCTTGACTACTACCTCACACCATGCATAAAAAACAACTCAAAATGGATTAAAGAACTAAACATAAGACCTGAAGCCTTAAAAAACATAGAAGGAAATATAGGCGAAACACTACATGACATGTACCTCAAAGACATCTTCACAGACACATCACCCAAAGCAGTGATAGAGAAGGCAAGACTACATCAAATTAAAGAGCTTCTGCATAGCAAAAGAGACAATAACCAAAACAAAGAGAAACCCCACCAACTGGGAGAAAATTTTTGCACACAACACTAATGATAAAGGACTGATCCCAAAAATCTACAAAGAGCTGATGAGACTCAACAAAAACAAAGAAAATAATCCAGTCAAAAAATGGGCAGAAGAGCTAAAAAGAAACTTCTCCAAAGAGAAAATGCAAATGGCCAAAAGGCATATAAAAAAATATTCAGCATCACTTGTAATCAGGGAAATGCAAATCAAAACTACCATGAGATACCATTTTACACTAGTGATAATGGCACATATTAAAAAAACTGGCAACAACAAATGTTGGCGAGGGTGTGGAGAAAAAGGAACTCTCCTGCACTGCTGGTGGGAGTGCAAACTGGTCCAACCACTATGGAGAGCTGTGTGGAGATTTCTTGACCTACTAAAGATAGAGCTTCCATATGATCCAGCAATTCCACTCCTAGGTATTTACCCAAAGGACACAGAAACATTAATTCCAAAGGGCACCTGAACCCCTATGTTTATAGCAGCACTATTTACAATAGCTAAACTATGGAAACCACCAAAATGCCCAAAAATAGATGACTGGATCAAGAAGATGTGGTACATATACACAACGGAATATTACTCAGCATTCAAAAAAGATAAACACATGCAGTTTGCAGCAACATGGATGGAGCTAGAAGGAATCATGCTCAGCGAAATAAGTCAGAAAGAAAAAGAAAAAGAAAAATACTGGATCGTCTCACTCACAGCAGGAATCTAGAAAACCTAAATAAGGGACCAGGAAAAAGTCTAATTAATACAAAGTAAAAATCAAAATCAACAAGCAACTATAAACCAGAGACACACTAGGTGGGGCAGGAAGGGGGGGGAGAGGAAGGACTAGGGTCGAAATAAGTGGGGGTGCCATTGTATGGGGAATTTAACCAAAATGAAAATGCATACATTGTGCAAAAATGAAAAATGATGTAAGAATTACATAAAATAAATTTTTTTTTAAAAAGTTCTCCATTTCAGACAGTTTGAAGAATTTATCATCTACTATGGACTTTTCTCTTGCTTTCCCAGGCATTTTGTTTTGCACCTTGCTCTGTTTTTCCAATTTGTTGATATCAAAATCAAGACCAGAATCCTCATCACTGAAATCTGGGCTTCTCCTCAGATCCACTTTACTAGAGTTTTTAGCTCTCTTGCCCCCTTTAGAATCATCACCACTCAGGTCTGACACATCTTCCTCCTCCAAATCTTGCTTTAGGTCCTTCTGACCATCAGCCCCCATCTCAGAGCCATCCTCTTCACACTCCTGCTCTTCAGTCTCTGGGAGAAGACTGATGACTTCATCTTCAATGGTTTCATTAACTGTATTCTGGAGATACTGAATGGATCCTACCATTCTCCAGTATTTATTAAAGTCATAGGGCCTTCCCCAGTGGTGCCGCGGTTGACTGCTGGGCTGTGAAGCTGCCCGCAGCCTCTGCAGCGCCGGTTCCATCCCTGGCCGGCTGGCGAGGGTCCCACATGGCACAACAGACCTCTCCTATCGTGCTGCTGCTCCCCTCAGCAGTGTATTTCGGTCCGCCTGCCTGTTCTGTTCCCCGCTCTGGCTCTGGTAAATTCTCTCACCCTCCTGAGCTTCTGACTGTACCCTGGTTCTTGTGTAAATAAATAAATAAATAAATAAATAAATCTTTTTTAAAAAAAAGTCATAAAGTACTTTTGTTAAAGAAGTAAAGTTTGGTGCCAATCCATCTTGAATCCTTCCCCCTACTCCAGAACTTGGGGGCCGGCAGTCGGCGGCCACGTGAGAGCAGAGCCGCACTCTGGGTCCCCACTCGGCGCACTGACAGTGAGGAAGCATTCTGGCTGCTCCGTGGCTTTGGCAGCCTCACTCAGACACGGTTCCAGGGTCCATCGACGCCAGACCTTCGGAGCCATCGCCGCTCCCAGCTCCAGCCACAGTGCCACATGCAAGGGCCATAAATAACTTTTTGTAAGAAATAATTTCCTAGAACAAAAATAACTGTGTGAAAATAACATTGTTTCTCATTTCTGTCTTGTTCTTAAAAATTAGACAACTGGATTTTCAGATCTTCTTCGGTTGTCTTTCTGAGTTCTCTTGTTTTACTTTGACTTGCCTTTGCATTTTCTATCTCTTTGAGTTTCTTTATTGTAGCAGTTTTGAATTCTTTATCTAATATGGAGATATGATCATCCTTTTGATTGTTGAGAGTTGTTTTTGCCTTGTCACATCTTTCTCTCGAGGCCCCATATTTTCATGTGGTATATATTTTTGTCTTCCCATTTTGTCACTGGAAGTCTCCCTTTTATATTATTTTGAAAAATATCTTTACCATTTTATTGTAATTATTTATTTTGAATGTACTCAGAACTGTTTTATAGTGTCTAAGTGTGCAGTGTGGGGAGGGACTTGGAGGGATCCAGATGCTGGTGTGGAGGTACTGGGGTGGAACAGGTTTGTGTGTAGCACTCCCAATAATCCTCCTCTCTGGTGTTTGTTTTGAGAGATCCATCAACTCTTATGCTCTCAGTATGCTTCACAAAGTAAGTACCAGTCCTAATGAGTGCAGATCAGAATGCCTTCTCTGCTAATATCTTTATTGGGGACCCAGTCTGTGTGAACTCCCCAGCTTCTCCACAAGATTTCCCCCTCTTTCAAGGGAATATGCCTCCACACAACCCCTACTCCCCTCTTCCCAGGGTCTCTGACTGAGCTGACCACCTTACCACTGGCATTCCCTATTCCAGACCAGAACCCAGATTGCTCTCTCCTCCCACCTCCTATTCAATGTAGCATAAATCTTCTCATTGTTAATTCCCCTGAAGTTTGCACCGGTCTCTGTTAATCAGGAGCTAATTAAACCCACTTCTATCAAAGAGACTAATTTTCTAAACAGTGTCTCTCTAACTTACTGCTCCAAGAACAATAACACGTGGGGAACAGTTCCTGCAGTTGTCTCTGCTGGGAACTGTCATGTCTGTTTCCCCTGCTTGCCAGGACTACTTGGCCTGGGTTGCTTTCAGGACTCTTGCCAGGGCTCTCTGGGTCTGTGGGGGGGCATACTGCAGTGAGCATGTTTCCCAGTCCCATGTTGGGGTTCACTGAGGTCTGCCAGGGCCTACTGCCAATGAAACTGCTTCCAGGTCAAGCCCCAGGCTCACTGAAATCTGCATATTTCTATGGCCGTGGATCTGCTTCTAAAGACATCCTCAGAACTCTCTGAGCCTTGTGGGGTCAGGCTTGCTTCCAGGTCCCACCCTGGGGCATGCTGAGGTCTGAGAGCTTCTGTGCTGGGGTCTGCTTCCAGGACCCATCCCAGAGCTTGCCCAGGTCTGTGATAAGGTCTGTGGGGGGTACTTAGGTGGGTCTGCTTCTAGGTCCTGTTCTGGGGCCAGTGCTCTCTCAGGTCTGCTTAGGGTTACTGTGTAAGGATCTTGTCAGTTGCACTCTGCTGCCTGCAGGGATCACCAAGCCATCAGGGCTCACCTTGTCCATGCAGGTGGGATCCCTGCTTGGCCTGTTCCACTGCAGGCTAGGGGCCCACATTCCAGATGTGACTCCTAGCACACATTGTAATTGTCTCCTTTTCTTTCAGGAGTTACTGACTTTGTTCTGCTGCCATCAAGCTGTATGTGGAGGAGGTATGCCCCGTGTCTTCTTGACAATATCCCTTATATCAAATATTTTTTATATTCAAGTTCAGTGACTTTTCTGTCATTCCATTCTGATATGAATTCTTACAGTGGATTTTTAAATTCTTGTTTGTGAATTTTTCAATTTTTTTTTTATAGCTTCCATTTCTTTTTTGAGAATTTCTTTCTTTTCATTCATTTCGACAGCCCTGATTTCTTGGAAAATGGTTATAATAGCTGCTTTTTCTGATAATTCTGACATTTAAGTCATCTTGGGATTGCTGTTTATTTCCCTTTTCTTTTGGGATTTGTTTAGGTTTTTCACTTAATATGTTGAACAATTTTGGATCTTATGCTGGATATTTTGAATTTTATACTATAAGATTCTGAGTCCATTTTAAGTATTCTAGAGAAAGATGATTTTTTTCCCAGTGGACAGGCAACCTGGCTATGGTTTAATAACATGTCTTGGCTTGTTTTCTGTGGATTGTGGTTCAAATCTTATTTAAAAAATTAAAAATAATACCTTAAAGACCTTTGTTATTCTGTTCTTCCTCTCCTGTGTATCCTCCCAAGTGGCCAATCTGAAACCTGGGAGTACTCTATATTGTAAAATGGTGTTTATCTACAACTTTTGATTTGGTGATTCTGGTCACTCTCACAGAGGTGAAATCAGGACTCTATATTCAAGCTTCATGGCTCCATTTCTCAAATTCCCTCATTTCTTTCACCTTCTGCTCACTTTTTTGTTTTTTTTTTAACTCCCAGGGTTTACCCATTCCCGGTGTTCTGACTAGAAAGTTAGGATATAAACTTCCCTGCACTATTGCCCTGCACAGACACAGGTTCTGCTTGTTGACTGTTGCCATTACTCAGTGGGGGAGGGGGTGTGACTACCTCTTCATCAGCACTTGCCTGGGGCAGAATGTAAGGACCAAAGAGGGCTTTGTCTCCTAGAGACCATCTCACTGCTGATGGGGAAGTAGAGGGGTTCTTTGCTGAGAGTCCCCTAGTGGGAAGGGGACTGCTTGTTTTCTAGTGATCACCCAGAGTAAGGTGGGTACAAGTGACAATGACTCGAACCTACAGTCCTCTCTTTTCCCAGTGTTGCCACTAGAGAAAATCGATTTTTCTTGTATATTTTTCTGTCTGTATTATTTTCACTTTTAGTTTTTAGGCTGCTGAAGTGCCCAGACTGGGATATATGTGAGGCCAAACAGAAAACCCAAGGAACTCACATTTACATTATTATTATTATTATTATTTTAGATTCAATGTTTTATTTTATTTATTTTTTTCCAAAATAGTTAATAAAATAAACTTCTTGAGCCAGCTGTGTCACTCCCAAAAAATGAATACAGAAAGGATAAGTATATTTCTACATACTATGTTAATGGACATTTTGAGATGAGAAACCTACATTATTTTTTACTTTTTTTTTTAAATAATAAATTTTATTTTTATATTCCCCATACAATTGCAACCCCCCATTCTGACCCCAATCCCTCACCTCCTGCCCCCCACCCCCCAAAAAGTGTCTCTGGTTCATAGTTTTTTGTTGATTTTGATTTTCACTTTCTTATAGTTATTCATTTTCCTGGTCCCTTATTTAAGTTTTCTAGATTCCTGGTATGAGGGAGACCATCCGGTATTTTTCTTTTTCTTTTTGGCTTATTTCGCTGAGCATGATCCCTTCCAGCACCATCCATGTTGCTGCAAATTGCATGTGTTTATCTTTTTTGAATGCTGAGTAATATTCCATGGTATATATGTACCACATCTTCTTGATCCAGTCATCTATTTTTGGGCATTTGGGCTGTTTCCAAAGCTTAGCTATTGTAAATAGTGCTGCTATAAACATAGGGGTGCAGGTGTTCTTTGGAATTGATGTTTCTGTGTCCTTTGGGTAAATACCTAGGAGTGGAATTGCTGGATCATATGGAAGCTCTATGTTTAGTAGGTCCAGAAATCTCCACACAGCTCTCCATAGTGGTTGGACCAGTTTGCACTCCCACCAACAGTGTAGAAGAGTTCCTTTTTCTTCACAACCTCGCCAACATTTGTTGTTGCTAGTTTTTTTAATATGTGCCATTCTCACTGGTGTAAGATGGTATCTCATGGTAGTTTTGATTTGCATTTCCCTGATGACAAGTGATGTTGAACATTTTTTCATATGTCTGTTGGCCATTTGCATTTCCTCTTCAGAGGAGTTTCTTTTTAGCTCTTCTGCCCATTTTTTGACTGGGTTATTTTCTTTGTTGTTGTTGAGTCTCATCAGCTCTTTGCAGATTTTTGTGATCAGTCATTTATCATTAGTGTTGGGTGCAAAAATGTTCTCCCAGTTGGTGGGGTTTCTCTTTGTTTTTGTTATTGTCTCTTTTGCTGTGCAGAAGCTCTTTAATTTGATATAGTCCCAGCTGTTTATCTTTGCCTTCACTATCACTGCTTTGGGTGATGTGTCTGTAAAGATGTCTTTGATGTGAATATCACGTAGTGTCTCGCCTATATTGCCTTCTATGTATTTTATGGATTCAGGTCTTATGTCTTCAGGTCTATGTATTTTATGGTTTCAGGTCTTATGTCTAGTTCTTTAATCCATTTTGAGTTGATTTTTGTGTATGGTGTGAGGTAGTGGTCAAGCTTCATTCTTTTGTATGTAGCGACCCAGTTTTCCCAGCACCATTTATTGAACAAACTTTCTTTGCTCCAATGCATAGACTTTGCTCCTTTGTCAAAGATTAGTTGATCATAAATCTGTGGGTTTATTTCTGGATTTTCTATTCGATTCCATTGGTCTGTATGTCTGTTCTTGTTCCAGTACCATGTAGTTTTGATGATTATGGCTTTGTAGTATAGTTTGAAGTCTGGGAGTGTGATGCCTCCATTCCCTTCTTTCTTTTTCAGGAGAGCTTTGGCTATTCAGGGTTTTTGGTGATTCCATATGAATTTCATCAATAATTGTTCTATTTCTTTGAAGAATGACATTGAAATTTTTATTGGAATAGCATTGATAGATTCAATGTTTTATTTATTCATTTTTCTTACATCTTTGTTAACTTTTAGATAGTATTTGATTTCTGCCCTCCCCAGTCCCACCACCACAGCACCTGTGACCCATCACCACAGTCCCCTGTCCTCTTCTTTCACCTATTTTGACACCCCTCCCTCCCCCTCCCTCATGTATGCTGCCTATGGTCAGCTTGCAAGTTTTGTCTTTGTTTTTTCAGCTTGCAAGTTTTGTCTTTGTTTTTTTTTCCCAACACTTTGTTTGGGTTCTTAGTATTCCACATATAAGTGAAACCATCCACTCTTTATCTTTTCTCTCTTGACTTGTTTAACTTAGCATAATACCTTCCAGCTCCATCCATGTTGCTACAAATGGCATGAGTTTATTTATTTTTTTTATCACAGTAATATTCCATTGTGTATATACACCACATCTCTTGATGCATTCATTTGTTTTTGGGCATTTATGTTGTTTCCATATCTTGGCTATTGGAAACAGTGCTGCAATAAACATAGGAGTGCAGTTTTCCTTTTGAATTAGTGTTTTTGGGTCCTTTGTGTAGATTCTTAGGGGTGGAATCACTGGGTCATACAATAGATCCATTTTCAGTATTTTGAGGAACCTCTACACAACTTTCCATAGTAGCGGGACCAGTTTTTATTCCTACCAGCAATGTAAGAGGGTTCCTTTTTCACTAGGTATTCACCTACATTTGGTGTTTCTGTTATTTTTTTGTTGTTGTTAATATGTGCCATTCTCACAGGTGTGAGGTTGTATCTCATTGTGGTTTTGATATGCATTTCCCTGATAATAAGTGATGTTGAACTTTTTTTTTATGTGCCTGTTGGCCATTTGCATTTCTTTGAAGATGTGTCTTTTTAGTTCTCTGTCCATTTTTAATTGTTTTTATTATTATGGCTTTATAGCATAGTTTGAAGTCTGGGATTGTAATACCATCTTTTTAGTCAGGAGGGTTTTGGATATTTGTGGTATTTTGTGGTTTCATATGAAATTCAGCAATTTGATTCCATTATTTGGCTCCCCTATATTCCTCCTATAAGTAAAGCCAACTGATATTTTTCTTTTTTCCTTCTGACTTATTTCACTGATCATAATCCCTTCTAGCGCCATCCATGTTGCTGCAAATGGCATGAGTTTATCTTTTTTGATTGCTGAATAGTATTCCATTGTGTACATATACCACATCTTCTTGATCCAGTCATCCATTTTCGGCATTTGGGTTGTTTCTAGGTTTCACCTATTACAAATAGTGCTGCAATAAACATAGGGGTACAGGTATCCTTTTGAAATAATGTTTTTTTGTTCTTTCAGTAGATTCTAGGAGTGGAATTGCTGTGTCATATGGTAGCTCTATTTTTACTAGTCTGAGGAACTTCCACACAGCTTTCCATAGTAGTTGAACCAGCAGTACAGGAGGGTTCCTTTTTCACCACATACTCGCCAACATTTGTTCTTGCTTGTTTTTTTGATGTGTGCCATTTTTACTGGTGTAAAATGGTATCTCATTTGGGGTTTTGATTTGCATTTCCCTGATTATGAGGGATAGTGAACATTTTTTCATATACATGTTGGCCATTTGCATTTCTTCTTTGGAGAAGTGTCTTTTAAGTTCTTCTGCCCATTTTTTGACTGGATTGTTTACTTTGTTTTTGTTGAGTCATGGAAACTGTAAGAGACTCTAAGATATAAAAGCAATGAAAGAAGGCATGAAGAAATGGAAGAACTTTCTATGTTGATGGATTGGAAGAATTAACATTATTGAAATAGTTATCTTCCCTAAGGCAATACACAGATTCAGTGAAATCTCTATTAAAATTTCAATGACATTTTTCATGGAAATAGAGCAAACAATAATAAAATTTGTATAGTACCACACACACACAAAAACCCACACTAAACAACCGATATAGCCAAGGCAATCCTGAGACAAAAGAAAAAATAAAGATATCACATTCCCCAATTTCAAACTGCAAAGCAACAGAAATTAAAAGAGCATGTTTTGAACTAAAAAGAGACACACAGATAAATGGAACAGAATTGAGAGTCCAGAAGGAAACTACATGTTTATGAATAGTTAGTGAAGGAGCCTAGAGACTACAGTAGAGGAGGGAATGCTTTTTCAATAAATGGTTTTGGGAAAACTGGGCAGCCACATGAAAAATAATGAAAGTAGATCATTTTCTAACTCCATACACCAAAATTAATTTAAAGTGGTTTGAGGACTTGAATGCAACATGTGATACCATAAAATACATAGAAGAAAATTGGTAATAAGCTCATTGACTTGGGCCTTAGAAATGTCCTTGGGGATTTGACCCCAATAGCAAAAGGAACAAAAACAAAAATAAACAAATGGGCTACACCAAACTAAAAAGGCTCTGCACAGTGAAAGACAACCTACTGGGTGGGCGAACATATTCACAATGCACACATCCAGCAAGATGTTATTTTCCAAGCTATATAAAGAACTCATATATCTTAACAACAACAAAAACAAATAGCCCAGTTAATATTATTCTTAGGGGGGGGGGGCTTGAATTTTTGAAATGGTAAATGGGAATTGGCTTTGACTTAAGATCCTCAGATGTATTAGCACCTAAGAGCCAGCCCATCCTTTGATGCATGGAAGCCAGGGAATGACTTACCTCTACCTATCAAAGCATTAGATGCATCTTCTCTTTATTTAAGAAAAAAGAGGGCTAGATTATTTAGATTGAAATCAGTTGTTTAGTGCAACTCCTTTCATCAATTACCTTAACTAGAACTTCTGGATAATTGCCCCAGTTTCCATATTAGTATTTGATAATTCACCTTTATTCACTTCTCAAGGTTGTTGAAGAATAACTGATAATTTATTGACAATGCTTGATCCACAGGCTTCCACTAAATAATGGCCTTTTTACCATTAAAGGATCAATGACTAGGAAAAAAATCATGGAATCAGGTTTTGAGTTAAAATAAAAATTGTGGTATGATTTTACCAGGAAATGAAGAATTTAGTGTAGAATTCTATTACAAAGAATTCCGGAATGTGTATTATGAATTAGGAGTACAAGTAAGGCTTGCTGTTGGTTGAATTTTTTAGCATGGCCATTCATTTACATGGTTACTTAATTTGGTGGGGTGTTTTACAGAGATGGTTTGGAAATTCTTGGTAGGGGTCAATGAGAGCAGATTTCATATTTTCCATAGCAATCTTAGGTAATTTTAAGAGGTTTGCCTAGTCCTCCAATAAGATTACCTGGATCTAGATTCTCTGTACTTCTGAGCAATTGTGCCAAGTATTAAAAGGCTGATGCTCAATGCCCAGCCAGACTGTCTCCGTGCTTTTTAGGAATCTGGTTATTTTATTTTTGCATTCTTTTTTGTGAGGCACTATAGTCTTTTCAAAGCCATGTGTGGACTGGAAGCCTCACTAATTCAAATTATTGTTGTGGGGTCGTTTGCATTAAGGAAAAGTTACTTTTGGTAAAAAAAAACAAACAAACGGCAGTTTAGTCATTTGTAATAGACTATTAAGCAGGTTTCTGTCATTCAATTTTGGGAGAGATAAATGGAATCAATGCAAGAAAACTGAGTTAGACTTAACATGTTGGATCCCCCAAGTTGGTGGATCAGGGAGGGTCAGTGAGTTATAGGTAAAATAAGGTATGCTACTAAATTTTGCTGTATTGTGGTATGTCATCCTTCCTTGTTGAAATTAAAACTCTAACTCAGCATGAGAAAGTGATCTTAATGAAACCTCTGATGTCTTTAGAATTTTTAGAATTTAGTATAATAATTAAAGGTCGCTTGATGTCTGAATCAACCAAGTTCCTCTAGAGACCTCACAAAGGCATGATTGCACTAGAGGCGCAGTCTTGTTACCAATCAAGAACAAAATGATATTGCTCTAGAACATAGTGTGGAAGGATGTAGCTAGACATTATCCCCAAGCATCTGTTTTCTTCCCCTTACTCTACTTCCTCTACCTACAAGGCATCATGAAATTAAGAGCAACGGCTCTTTCTTAGAACAGGGTGCTGTTATCCTTTCTAGGTGATGTCTTCTGATTTGCAATCACAGAACATTAAAATCAAAAGGGAGATTTCAGTTTTGTCTCTCTGGACTTGGGTTGGTATCTCCTTATTAAGGTGTGATGCCAATTTGTACTCTTTCCAAAAGAGATAGTTATTTTCGTTTTGGTGTGTAAGAAGAGTGTAAGGAGATTTATGGTTTCAGGTCTTATAGCCAAGTCTTTAACCAAGTTTTAATTAATTTTTATTATGGCGTTAAATAATGACCTAGTTTTATTTATTTATTTATTTGTGGCTGTCAAAGTTTTCACTATCATTTGTAAATGAGGCTTTCCTTGTATGGTTATGGTTCTTTTATCAAAGATTAACTTTCTGTATTTGTGTGTTCTGGGCTTCCTATGCATTTTTTTCCCTAATACCAAATTATTCCGATTGCTATTACTGTGTACTGTAGTTTGAAGTCTGAGAGCATGAGACTTACATTTTTCTTATTTTCTCTCAGGATTGCTTGGACAATTTTGGGTCTTCGGTGGTTCTATACAAATTTTATAAGGTTTTTTTTTTTTTTTCTATTTCTTTGAGAAAGTCACTGAAATTTTGATAAAATTGTGTCAAATCTGTATATTGCTTTAGGTAATATGGTCATTTATACAAAGTTTATTCTTTCAATCCATGAACATGGGGTATCTTTCCATTTCTTTTTTTTCCTTTGATAGAGTTGTTACCGGCACCCAGCAGCTTCAGTGGTGGAAGCTGCTCCTCATAACTCAGTAACTACCTTTATGTCAGTGTGGCAGCTACTTCTCAGAGACCTTTTATCTAACACTGTACTTCCTGGATCGTGGAATGGACCAATCAAGTGCTACAGGGTGATTGGCAAATGGTCCAGTCAGCCACAGGATTGAAAAATAGTTCAATCAGACTGTGGGTGGGGCACCCTGCAAGAGCATTTAAGCCAGGGTCAGAGGGCGCAGAGGGGAGACAACACCAGCCCTGAGGAGAGTTATGCCAGCTCCTGAAGAACAGAAAGCCACTGACGCCAGCCCACGAACAGGAGAGAGGATGCCAGCCCCTGAAGAAAAGAAGATGGTTCCAGCCTCCGAAGGACGAAGAAAGAAGGGGAAAACTCAGTTCCTGGCTTCCAAAGTAAGAGGAAAAGAAGCATCCTGCAGCCGACCTCCAAGGAGGGAAGAGAAGCCCCAAGACCTCTGTCAGAGACTGGGCCTCTGGTCATGTCTCTGACATCACCTAAAAGGAGCACCAAAGACCCTGGGCCTGGTGTCTCGAAGAGCTGATTGTTATTGGTATAACCCAACAACTCACAAAGACACTGGGTTCTCTGACACTGCCTCCAAGGAACCAGTTGTGACCATCACTACTGGCCAGTGCTGACCATCACTGATGCTATCTGGGTGAGAGAGCCGCCACTTGTGGATACAGTAAGCTCTTTGTTTTCCCTGTTTGTAAAATAAACTCATGGTGTTCCTGGAGCCTTAGGTCTCTTGCAATTGTGCACGTGAATGAGAACTGACAGACAGTGACCTGTCCTCTTATTGGGCACTGTCCTTTGTTTGGCTATTGCCACAGGCCCCTGTTGTGTGGGTGTTGATTGCTAGAGCGTTGGTTTTGGCTTTTGGACTTGTGGGGCTTTTTGGTGGCTCTCTTGTCTCAGAGCCCTCACAGGTGGGTGGCCGTTCTATCCTTCCCTCCAGCTCCTGCCTTTTTGCCCTTTTGCACTCTGCGCCTGTTTCAGGTTCTTACAGTTTTCATTGTATCTCCTCCAAGGTATTTGTTAACTTTATTCCCAGGTATTTCATCCTTTATGGTGCAATTTAAAATAGGTTTGTTTTCTTAATTTCTTCTTCTTCTAACTCACTGCTTGCATATATAAAAGCAACATGTTTGTGTGTATTGATTTTGTAACCTGCTATTTTATTGTATTAATTTACTATTTATAGAAGTTTTTTGATATGGTCTTTAGGATTTTCTATGTATATTTGGAGTCCTTTTATGTGTCTTTTTCTCACCCAATTGCTCTGGCTAGGACTCCCAAAACTATGTTGAATAATAGTGGTGAAAGTAGATATCCTTGTTTTGTTCCTGGTCATAGGGAAAAAACATTTTCAGTTTTTCACCATTGAATGTGTTGTTGGGTATGGGTTTGTTATATATGGCCTTTACTATGTTCATCTTATTCCTATTTTATGGAAGGTTTTTACATTAAATAGGTATAAATAGGTGTTGAATTTTGTAAAATGCTTTTTTCAGTGTCTACTGAAATGATCATGTGATTTTTATCTTTGTTTTAGTTTGTGTTGAATGATACTGATTTGCACATATTGAACCATCTTGCATGCCTAGAATGGATGCCACTTGGTCATGACGGGTGATTATCTTAATATCTTCTTCAATTTGATTTGCTAAGATTTTGTTGAGGGGTTTTGCGTGTATGTATTTAGTAATGTTGATCTATAGTTTTCTGTGTTTTGTCCGTGCGTGGTATTATACCAAATTAATTTAAAATGAACAAGCAGTATACCGTTACAGAAATAATTGTGATAGGAATCATTTGAAAGAATATGGAGAGGCTTTAGTGAAGAAAGAATCTAGCAGGACTTTGAAAGATGAGTAGGATTTGTTTGGGCAGAGAAAGGGGATAGGTAGTCCAAGAAGAGGGACAAGAACACAGAAAGCACAAAGTCAGTTTGAAGAATAATGACTAGACCAGTATTATTAGGTTATTTGGAAACTGGGTTATTCCAATTCAATTGATTAAGGTCTCTGAACTTCTCAGGTGTGAGGTGTTTAGGGTAGAGGGACCATAGTGATTCTGTCTGCTGTTTCATCTTGCACAAAATTCACTGTGCACAGGTAGAAATAGGACTTAACGGTAGCGGCTTCTGCGCCGTGTTGTGTTTTGCAGGCCGTTGCGTTTACTTATTAAGAGCATTGTTAAGGACAGTTAGGAGTAACTTCTCTCACATTAAATAAATGTGAGTTGATGGTGTGCAGGGCTATAGAGAAACAGTGAACTTCAGAAAGTGGTCAATAAGCAAGATCAATGAGAAGCGCAAGCATGAACTCTGGGAACAAACCCTTGGACATTATAAAGGTGACTGTCAGAGGTGTACGGGGTTGAAGATCGGGAATGGCTGAGATCCAGAAAACAGCGGCGTCTGGCTATTAAAAGTGAAAAAAGCCGCGACCTGGGTGAGATCCCCCGCTTCTCTGAACCCAGACACCTTGACTGGGCCCCACCTTTGTGACGTCGCTGGCCAGCCTCAGCCTCGGCTCAGGCCTCCACGAGGGCGCAGGCCAGTGGCCCCGCGGGGGCGGGCGCAGGGGCGGGAGCGGGGCCATGGCTGAGGCGGCCCAGACCCGTGGCGAATCCAAAGGCACCGAAGGGAAAACGCAGCAGCCCGTGGAGAAAACCCCGGGGGGCGTGCCGCGGCGGGAGCCGCGCTCGGTGCTGAAGGTGTCCCAGCTGCTGCTGCGCGCCATCACGGCGCACCGCGGGCTGACGCTGGCGGCGCTGAAGCGGGAGCTGGGGAACGCCGGCTACGAGGTGCGCAGGAAGTGCTGCCGCCACGCCGGGGACACCGCCAGGCCTGACACGAAGGGCACGCTCCTCCGGGTGAGCGGCAGTGAGGCCGCTGGCTACTTCAGGGTCTGGAAGATTCCAAAGGCGAAGAGAAAGCCCGCGCGCCCGAGGTTCGAGGAGGGCACCCGCTCTCTGAGGAGGCCCCTCGCGGCGTCGCGGGGCCAGCGGAGGAGCCCCGTGCGGCGCAGAGCGAGGAAGGCCCGGGAGGCGCTGAGGCGCAGGAGGGTGGCCTCGAGGGCGCGGAGAGCGAGGGCCAGAGCCAGGGAGCCGGCGCGCTCCAGAACCAAGGTGGAAGCGAGGGCCAAAGTGGACGAGGGGCGAGGACGAACCCCAAAGGAGGACGTCAAGCCTCGGACCCGAGAGCAGAAGAGACCAAGCACGAAGGCCCGGGAAGAAAACGAGAAACCGGTAAGACGGACCATCCAGAAGCCAACACAGACTAAAAATGACCCTTCTTCTAGCGGGCAAGGGAAGGCCCACGACTCGAGGACCACTCGCTCAAAGACTTACCCTAAAGCCGAGAGTCCTCAGACTGCGAACGGGAACCCCTAGGGTGGGAGCAACTTTTTTCCCTCCGGGCACAGATGCCTTTTCCCCATTGGGTCTGAAGAGGGCGGGCGGCTCCCAAACTCATTAAATGGAAAGCTATTTACAAGACCCTCCCACCACTTTGTGTCTGTTTCCTCTTTGCTGCAGCGGAAGGGAAAAGGTGAATGTGGAGGTGAGCCTTCTTTGGCAGGGGCACTGGGGTAAAGTGGGGGACAGAATTGAGGTTTTGTTCCTGCTGCAGAAGCCAGGAAAAGACCTTTGCTAAGAAGAACACAGGTAAAAGAAAGTCAGCCACTTCACAGGTTTAGACAAATAATGTTCACTCAAGGTTGGACATTCTAAGAAATCCATATTCAATTCTGGGGAGAAGGGCATGTAGAGACATGGGGGCTATCTTTCAGTGGGGCGGCTAGATTGATGCAGTGTTCTTAACGGAAATTCCTTTTAGGAAAAAAGTCCCTTCTCCTAAAATTGATTGTAGTTTTTGCCCTGACTTGTTAATTTATTTGAACTTTACTATTTGGTTAAATGAGAGTGTTAAAGCATCCAGCACAGGATAGATGGTTATCACTGAGAGCTGACTATAAGTATAAATAGTTGGTGGTGAGGTGAGACAATGTACCATACTAGAAAACTAGAATCAGTGCTTAATGACACCACAATTCTTGGTAAAGTTCTGCCACTCTGTCCTCAGCTGAGTTATTTCACATTCATGGACTTGTTTGCCTTCTCTCTAGAACAGCTGGAGTTGATCAAGGATGATTTTAGGACATTCGGTAAAATAAGGGGGACTTAACATGGCCTATACTTTGCTGGACAAAATTCAGTAAGGGAATTACCAACTGGGGAAGTACAAACTCCTAGCAGGATGTGATTATAAAGAAACGGGGAAGGTTAGATTATGAATAGGTAGTTCTTTTGCTGTCCTTGAAAAGCAACAGTATCTATTGAGCACCATTTACCAAATAATGGAGCTGAAATGATTTCTTTTAATTGTGAATGCAGGGGTTGAGAACAGCGTGGTAGTTCTCATGCGGTAGACCGTGATAAGACTCACAAAATGGTTCCTGGGAAAGTAAGAACAGTTGCTCATTCATGGGAACCCACTTGGTGTCTTCAACTGAAGCCAAAGGAGTAGGGGAAAGGGGAGCATCTGAAAAGGGCTTTTTAAAAGAAGTGAGTGTGAAGGCAGAACATGGTAAGGTGTTAGAATAACCTGGATGCATTTTCATAGTATTCCTGATCAAGCTTTTTCAGGAGAGTCTGGCATCTTCTGGAAGGGAGATGTGGGTATGCATGTTTAAGAAAAAAAAACTGAAGTGATGCTAATATTCACCTTCTCACATCTTTACATGAGAATCACTATTGTAAGCCCATGGAAAGCTGAGTAATAGCAAAATGCTTGCGGCATCTCTCATCTATAGATAATAAGAACTTTGAAATGTCCACCTGCTGAAATTAGGTTTAGTGTGCATTTGAATTGTTGGTGAAGGCAGAATGAGGGAAACAGAATCAGAAAGGAGGGAATCATCTGAAAAGAGGCAGTGAGATATATTGCCTATTGAACACAATTAGAACAAAGCGAACCAAATGCCCTTATGATAGCTACATGAATCCCTCTTGTAGTCCCAGAATGTTTTTACCTAAAGAGCCATATGGTGTAGAGTTAGAAAAACGTTTTCCCCAAGACAGTATGGAAAGGCAACAATTTGTTTTCTAGATTTCCTAAGAATGTTTACACTTCTGTTTATGATGATTACTTTCTTAAGCAAACTTCCATTCATTTATGAGATAAACTTACCAATTTATTAAGTGTGAGACACTGATTTTCTATAGTTAACAATGGTTATTGAAAATTATTTTTTATTTATAAGTTTTAGGGTGATTGTACTCCTCTGAAATATAAGAAATGAATTTAATTCATTGCAGGCTATCCATGTTATCTAGATCATAATGCTGTCTGGGTATTGTGTGGAAGGAATTTATAAGTGCCTGAAAGAGGGACTTTTGTTGTGAATAAAGATGGATGAAACATAATCCCTATTTTTCCATGAGCATATTCTAGTGGTATATTTGGATATCAAATTTAGTTAGAGCAAATAATATTTTGACATCAGTTTTTCCTTTCTTTTTATCTTAACCACCTAGTGCAATCAGAAATTGTTGGACTTTAATGTTGTAACAAACCTTAGATGCCCTCTAGCATCAAATAACTGATGGTTCTTGAAAAAAAAGTTAATGGAAATAACAAATGGTCTTCAAAAATATGAAAAAGCTGAAATTTTTTTTCGTAAGAAAAATGCACATTAAAACAAGTTAGTATTTTAATTTAATCAATTGGGCAAAGATCCAAATGTCTGAGAACCCACTTACTATAGTGAGGCTGTGGGGACACAAGCTCTCAGACCGCGCTAGTGGGGCTGTAAATCTGCATGATCCCAGTGTGGAGGGGATTTGCAGATATTCTTTGAAACAGCAGAACCACTTTTAGAAATTTATCTTTTAAATGTAAATATATTTGTGAAATGACATGTCCAGGATATTTTGTGCAGTGTTGTAGTAACAACAACAACAAAATGGTAATAATCTGAGTATCATTTGGGGGTTAAACTGTGACGATTTCATACAGTAACATAGCATGTTGCAAAAAGAGGGAGATTCTTTCCATATTATGACAAGCGTCCCAAGGCACAATAAGTAAAAAAAAAAAAAAAAAAATCAAAGACATTGAAGATACCATACTATCTGTGTAAAATGAAGGAAAATATACCTCTTTGTAATTGTACAAAGAAAGTATAGATGGATAGATGGATACAAATGAAAAACTAAGTTATTCTCTACTGTAAGGGGAAAGTGATAGAAATTCTAGGGGACACACAGAAATGAGACTCTGGTATACCATTTTTGTATTTGTTTCAGAATCTCATAAACTTTAATATGTTCAAAAAGGTAGAAATCTCCATGCAGTTGTCAATTATTGCTTTTTCATTTATAATGTGGTTTGTACTTTTGCATGAATTATTTCATTTCACCTTCGCCTTGATTTCTAAGATAGATTTTACACGAAAAAGCTAATGTTTAGAAAATGTGGAATTTTCTTTAAAGATTTATTTATTTATGCATACAAGATCTGGGGTATAGGCCAGAAGTGTGTGTGTGTATGTGTGTGTGTGTGGGTGTGTGTGGGAGGTTGGTGTGAACAAAAGTGGGGAGTCAAACAGGCAGATTGACTGAAATATACTGCTGAGGGGAGTAACGGGTGAGACAGGAGAGGTCTGCTGCACCATGTGTGTTAGGTCCCTGGCTGGGGATTGAACTTGTGCTGCAGTGGCTGCGGATAGCTTCATATGCCAAGACTTAACCCCTTGCGCCACCAGGGAGGCCTAAATGTGGAATTTAGAAATTGACTTTTAACTGTAAATCCATTGCTCTCTCTCATACTGTCTTCACTCCAGTTATAGATGTTGAGCGGGGGACTCATCAGCTACTCGTTAATTCTATAAGGCATCTTATGTTGGTAAAGGTCAGAACTTTAGAATTCATTTCTACAGTGTTTTAATGATTTAGAGTTTCTTGTGTGGCAGTGTTCTCAAACACATTTTGGATGTGTGTGTGTGTGTGTGTGTGCTATTTTCAGAACATGCAAACATCTCCATTTGTCAGTGATTTCAGAGCAAAAGAACCTCTCCTGTTCCACTGGGGAACTGTAACATGATAGGGCTGCATGTTTGGGCTGGAGGTCACTCCAGCTGAAATCTTAGTGTTAGCAAAGGCAGAAATAGGGATTGTTTGTGTAGGGGAACCATGTTAGGCAAAGGCTTAAAAATGAAAATGATCTGGAAAAGAGAAATAAAAGACTGAGGAAGTGTCAGCACGAGGCCTTGAATGATGCTGAGAGAGACATTGGAAGGAGATGTAGGAGAAGGAACTGAAGGTTTCAGCAGCCCACTGGAGTTGGACGACCATTGCCGTGTTCTGTGTCTCTCCTTCCCCTTTGGTCAGTTCCTTCCCCCCTCCCCTATTTGTCTGGGGAAAGAGCAGACTTGGCAAGAGTATTCCTGCCAGTGACTTGGGGGAGTGTGAGTGAAAACAAGAAAACAGGAAGGACAGAAAACATGGAGGCAATAAAACAGCCTGGCTGGTGTTCAGAAAGCTGGCTGGTTAGAGGCGTTTGAGGATCATCCCTTAAGCAGTAGGCTGGAAGCTCTTTAAGGCAATTCCAATGGAGGAAGATGAAAGTCTTTGGGTTGCACTCAGGTGCCCACACCTGAGACTCTGGGGGACATGTTAGTGGGTCAGCAGTTGGCAGTTTCCCCAGCTTTTCCATTTTTCTCCTGTGCTTTTGATATGCTCTGTCAGATATACATCCTCTTCATCCTCAAAGGTGAATGCGTCTGGTGGACCTGGTTCCTGCCCAACCCTATCATATGTGCAGATACCTCTGCCTCCCCAACAATCTTCAACTGCTGGGAATTTGCCTTAGGAGGTCAATTTGCAGGCACCACCACCTCAGGATCCAGACTTGAGCTCATCACTAAGGGTGCTGAATGACCCTGAGACAGAGATGCTGCTTAAATCTGTGACCTATACTATCTTGCTGACCTCACCCTAGGCACAGCCCTGCACATGAATCTGCTGCCAGCCCTCTTCCCCCCACCTCTAGGTTGGATTTAACTGGGGGAGCAGTATCTGGGAGCCAGGACACTAAGAAAGAGGCAGGGAGGCCTAATCTGAAGCATCTGAGGTTTATGTTGCAGTAAGGGTTGTAAGGGGCTTGTCTTACTCCCCCAGGAGCCATCTGGTGTTCCCTACTCTGTTGCAGTCTTTTTATCAGTAGAGAAGAGGTGAGAATGGAGGGGAGAACTGAGAGAGGAAATGAGTGACACAGTCAATATATCACATCCTTTATTCGACTCACAGGGACCACATAGAGTATATTATAGATCCCTAATGATACAGACAAAGGTCCCCTGTTGGGCAATCTGTAGGAAGTTCACAGCCCATCAAAGAGAACCAAGCCAGACAACAGACAGAGCTGTTGGGCTACATAGCAAGTGAATAGATGCCCCAAAGTTTCTTGGAATGGGTGCCTTGGCACAGGGTCATGAGGCATGGCAGAAAAGTGGTGGCAAGGGAGGACTCAGCTGTGGAACATGGTGAGTAGAGACCTTGCTCATACTTTGTCTCACAAACCTAGAACAGTCAGCTCCTGGCACATGGTAAGTATGCTAAAAATGGCCTGTAGAATTGAGACTATTTGAAGAAGCCAAAAGAGATAGGAAGGATTGAGAAAATCAAAATAATAGAATGTGGAAAGCCATTTTGGAAGCTACCTAGTGGGAAGGAAGGCCTGAAGGGAATGCAGTAAAGAGCCTGGATTTGGCAGGTGGTGAGTGGGCTCAGGATGGAGTGGAACTGGCCAGTAGCTTGAAGAGGGAAACTGTAATGGAAAGAGAAGGAAAAGGATTAAGTAGAATATCTAGGTATACCGTTCCCTAGGCAAAGAAAATGTCAAAACAAACCAAACAAACTGAAAACCAGTGATGTGGAAGAGGCTGCTTATTGGGGAAATAGAGGTGGCAACAGGAAAGAGGGGGGAGAGCTGCAGGTCAGGGGCTGAAGTGCAGCCATGCTTTTCCACCTTAGGGCAAAGTGCCCCAAAGAGACTTATGTCCATTCTAGCCTTCTGACCTTGAAAAACCCCTTAGGAGTGGAGGACTTACAACTGCCAGTCCAATCTGTCCTATGGGTGTGCCCAGGAAAGGAGGAGGCAGAGGGCTAGGGCCTGCTCCTTCGTGTGCTAAGAGGATGCATTTTTGACTTAGGCACCCCAGCTTCATTGGTTACAACCTCTACCCTTGCAGACAGATTCTGGAGTCCACCAGCTTATGTCACATCTGACTAAATTAGCCTCGTTCCCTCCCTCCTGTGTCCTGGGGACTTTCTGATGCTCCTACCACTCTTGCCCATAGGGCGGGCCAAATCTTGGATCGACACCTCTTACACAGCACCTTACTTAACTGGGTTGCATTGCAATTGGGAGGTTGGACAACTAGGGCCCTTGAGGGTTTGGTACACAGGTCTAACTCTACCTCTTTGCTGCATACTCTCCTCCTCTCAAACCCTCTTGCCTCCAGGGCAACTCGTTGGGCCTAGAAAAGGATCAGGTAACCACTGACAGAAGGACCATTTTCTTGGAGGTCAGTTTTTCAGTTTTACTACGAATTTCTGCTCCTTTTTTGGCCTTTCGGATTTCCGACTCATGAATTCTCATTGCCCGTTTTACCAACCAATCATAGTAGCTTCGTAGTTGACCCACCAGTTATTGAAATTTGGTGACTAACCCAAATCTTTTCACTTATTTAAGGAACCCAACTGAAGAACTGGCCTAGAGAGGTTACAGGAAATAAATCTGACAAGAGCCAGTATAAAGATTCCTCCTCTCCCTGTTTGAAGAGGGTAAGGCACTGACTGAAATGGAATCTGAATCTTGTAGCTAGTGGTTCTCAAGCTTTTAGCCTGTCTCAGCTATCTCAGAAAGCTGTGAAAAGGCTGACTGCTGGAGTCCTTGGTTTCAGTTTTTCTTGTTCCAGTCTAAGAATTTGCATTCCTGAAGGCAGGATAAAGAAAAATACTGAATGATATCACTTAGAGAGAAAAAGCAAATGGTCAAAGACAAACTTTAGAACAACCCTTGATAGCTGACCATGGATCTGGCTTTCAGAAGGGGAGGTGGAGGTGAGGGGTGAAAAAGTGGGGGGAAGTGCTGTGGGGGTGGTGGGAGCCCTATGCTGACTCCACCTGAGGGGCTAAACCCTAGGCTGTCAAAACACTGACTAGGATATAAAATACTGCCACTTTAAGGATTAAAGAAAAAAGCAAAGACTTAGAAAATATATTTAGTTCTAAAACAATATATTTAGTTCTAAAACAATATATTTAGTTTTAAAACAAGTTCCCAGCTGATACTGAAGTTGCTGATTCAAAGACCACATTTGAGATGGAGGCAAAGTTAGCACTCCAGGCAGCAGAAGGAGCTTTTGCCAGCTTAGATCTCTAAGAGGTCAAAGAAAATAATTCATTTTCCTGGTATTGCCCAGTTCCATTCACCCCCTCCTAGTGTATCATTTTCAATAGAGATGGAAAGAACCTGTCTTCTGATACCTCTGGTTCTGTGTCAGGCTCACCTTGCCCTTGATGCTGTGATTACAGGAGTGCTGGAAAGGGAAGGTTTTTTGTCTCAAATGATTACTCCTTTAACTCTGTGAAGGCATAATATCACATCTTTCACTTTTACTATCAGATCTGAAGCTTAAAATGAAATAGCTCTGGGAATAGCTAATTCTTAGGGTTATATTCACCAATGTCAGGGTTATATTCACCAAAGATACTTTGATGGGATGGAAACAGGAAGGTATTTGAACCCCAAATAGGGTATAGGCACCAGAGGGAGAAAGGTGACAAATTCCTGAGGATGGATTTCTCTTTTACACTTTGCCCCCAAAGAACACAGAGACTTTTTTTTAAAATTTATTTAAAGGGTTGATAAGGTGGCTACATGGCATACGGGAGCTGGGTAAAAGATAGGAGTCTGAGGTTGATTCCCTGTGGGAAAAATCATTCAACTCTAAATACCCATCCAATCACTGTTGTTTTATTTTTTAATCCAAGGGAGTGGTGCTGGACAGAGGTAGAGAAGACAGTGGTGCACCAGAATGAAAAGGGTCGCCCCTTCCGCAGAAGACCCTTAAGACTCCATGATGTTCTTCAGCTGGGTGCAATGACTGTACCTATACTTTGGGGGCTTCACTTTCTATCCTCACAATTACTAAGGCAGATCAGAGGCTGGGGTAAACGTGGTTATTAGGAATTGTGACCTGACAGTAAGGAGAATCGCTCCTGTACATTTGTGACCTGGATTTGTCAGCATATCTTTTTTTTAAAAGAGTATTGTGTAAACAATATGCTCTGGTCATTAAAGACCAGACTATTCTTATACCCTACTGCCTCTTTAAAACATTTACTGATCCCTGATTTGTACTTTTTGACAAAACATTAATATATAGTGAGTCAGGGTAATACCCTTTCTTTGACGCCAGTTTAGTGATTCCTGGATGGGCTCTAAATTTGTATGCCAAACTGAGTGAACTGCTAATATCTATTTTCCTCCAAATTGAAGTTCTGGTTTTCGTTAGATTCTGAAATGGTCTATGATCCAAAATGGGTTCTGAACCGTTGTTTACATAATGCTGATCTGCATCAATAAGGCATAGTGGGATGATAAAATAAATTATATAAGCCAATCTTACCCCTGGAGTCCAATACCTTCCTATTCCCTGGAGCCTCTCCTAATACTGATCCTAAAATGTTCCTGTCTCTGAGGACCTAGGACAAGGCCACCTTACAAAAGACTGGCCATTTTGCTCTGTTCATAGGAATGTGAGCAAAAGAAGAGCATTTCAGGTAAAGAAGGAAGGCTGCTTTGAGCAGCAAAAGGGAAGTGGGACTGGGTTGCTCATCATATCTACTCTAAGAAGATTTGTTAGCAAAATGAGCCCATTTTTAACTCCATTTAGGTCTAAGGAGTTGCGATTCCCCAGTTTTCCCCAAGCAATCGGACAGTCATTAAGCAAGATTGTTGCAGCTCACTTTTGCCTCTGTGGTTGAGAAATTAATGTGTTTGGGGAAAAAATAAAAACAACAGAATCTAAGCACTGGAACGGTAATATCCCACTTTCATTCTCTGCTCTCCTCCACTTCCTCCCTAGCCCCAAACTGCTATTACATATAATTTTTAAATTATAGGATTGATATTAATACATTATCAGTGAAGAAAAACAATGACCAAATCATCAACTAACAGATGCTAGAATACTTAGTAAGTCCCGGAGTTGAGTCTCTGGCGGACACCTTCCCAGAACAGGGAGGAAAACCAACTGGAAAGCTCATTACCCTGCGTCAGCTGAAAAGCTAAACATAATCATTCCCCCTAAAGTTCTTTCTGGGAGAATGAGATCCTCCAGTATTCTGCCCCCTTGACAGAGGCAGTCAAGGTCAAACAAGAGTGATGACAACAACTTGCACATACTGTGATCCCTGCCCTAATTTCCCAGCTCTTTAAACAAGACAAAAACCCCACTCAGCACCAAGCTTCCTTAGGTACCTTGCTTGCAATCAGTTAAGAAACAGTTTATCTCACTGAAGATCTGTTTCCTCTCAGGCAAAAATAATCTGTGGCCCAGACAGAGCTATAGCTCTAGTTGTTTTGATGTGACAACTGGGGAGACCTCAACTTCAACATTGTAACCATCACTGATCCTTTCTACTAGGGCTCCCTTAATTGTTCAGCTTACTTTCTATCTTAAAACAACAAAGCCCTATATAATACCCACTACCCTCTTCCCAGAACACAGCCCCTAGAAAATCTAGCTTGTACAGATTGTACTTTGCATGCTTTCATCAAAGACCCGGCACACAGATACACAGACACATAAAGACACAGTCAAGAGGAGATGGGTCTGTTCAAGAAGATAGTTTTTTTTCTTCTGTGTGGGTGTGGGTTACTTGGGGATATAAGATCCATCTCTCAGTATTCTAGCTTGCTCTCTCAGCTGGATAAATGTATGTGTAGGATGAAAGGAGTTGGGATAGAGGTAAAAGGTTAATGTTTCTATTTTTCAGTGGGTGGGGGGTGAGCAGTGTGGACATGTACTGGATGATTGGGATAAAGGTGATGGACCCACACAGGAATGAGGTTTGCCCCTCATCTATCACTGGGATTAAAAAAGGGGGGCTCTGAGTGCCTGATCACCCGTTCCTTCTTTGCCCTTTAACTCAGTGGTCACCAGAGTGTTTCATAGAGTCACTAGTTCTGTGCGATGTTAGACAGAAAGGATACTGAGGCCAAGTACATTTAGGAAACACTACACTAAAAGAGGCTTAACAACTTGCTTTCCTGCATGTTTTCAGAGCATTTTATATGCTAATATGGGCTTCCTCTCTATCATGTAATAGTTATAATATGCAAAGGCGCTACTCAAAATATCAAACAACTGGCATGGCACAGGCTCCAACCAGTCAGAATGGGCCTGTGCCGTAAACTGCTGGGTTATCACTGCGCCCTGGGTAATCACTGCGGGCGTAGGCCCATTGCAGTATGCACTGTTTCCCAAAACTTCTCCCCTGAAGAACTCTATTTTGCATGGTATCTCACAGAAGTGGTGAGAAATGCTCTGGTCAATGCTGGGACCTCATCTCTTGAGGGATGGGGACGCAGGAAATGGGTGGCTCTGTCAGAGACTCCTCGTAGCACCGACAGATAGATGTGAGCATAGCTGCAGCAAAAACAGATTTCAAAAGACAGATGTCCCTCTGTCCCAGCTGCTCCGAGGACTCTGTCCCTGGTGAGTCAGCAGGTGCCTGTCCAGGTGATGCTTACGGCCGAAGCTCTTTTCACAGCGAGGGCACTGGAAGGGCTTCTCCCCGGTGTGGGTCAGCCAGTGTCTCACCAGGTGGTGCCGCCGGCCAAAGCTCTTGCCACACTCAGTGCACACATGGCACTTTGGCACTGGTGGGGGACGCTGCCGTTTCCGAGCCCCAGGGCTCTCTTCCCCCTCTTGGCCCTTGCAGGATTTGCCTTCAGCGTGCACTCTCTGGTGGCTGGCCAGGTGGGAGTTGCATCGGAAATTCTTGCCACACTCAGAGCACCTGCTGGGTTTGTCATGGAGGTGAGTTTTCTGGTGCCGGATCAGGTGATGTCTTCGTCCAAAGCTCTTCTCACATTTGAGGCAGCTGTAGGGCCTCTCCCCAGTGTGCGTTTGCTGGTGCCTGGCAAGGTGGGAGCCCCACACAAACTGTTTGCCACATTGGGGACATGTGTGTGGTCTTAATAGGGAATCCATCTCTGTACCACAAAGAAGGTTGGAGAAGCTATCTTCCTGAAGAAAAGGTGGGCCCAGGAGCATTCCTCTGGAGCCCCTGGGCATGGAATCCCAGCTCTCATCCTGCTCTGGGTTCCAGAGAACAGTTTCTTCGGACACGCTAGATAACATTCTGGGAGGTTCTGCTTCTAGTTCAGGGGTATCCCCCTCATGCTCACTTCCGTCTCCTGTGGAGAAGGGAAAATACACCACAAGAGGGAAGTCATAAGACAGTACCCCAGGGCCCAAGTCAGAGGGAGGTTGTATGATGCATGTCAGGAGTCAAACCTTGGCACAGAAGGGCTGGGAGAACAGAATCTAATGTACTAGACAGTGCAAGAGGTAGAGGTTGCCTAGGCTTAGGAGGCAGATTACCCAAATTTGAATCTCAGCTTTCCTACTTAACTTTTGTAAGCCTACATTTCTTCTTCTGTAAATGAGGATAATTATAAGAGATGTTATTAAATAATTAGCATAGTACCTGTCCATAGTAACTGATTTATTATCACTGTTTATCCAGCCCTGTTTCTAGTATTAATCATCATCTCTGTGCCCACATACAGATGGGGAGAGTTAGTGAGCTGCAGCCACCTCAGGTGGGTGAGCCCCATCAGCAGCACTAGAGACCCCATGGATGGCATCTTCACAAGGACAGGAGGCTGAACAAAAATACACTGTTCTATTATGTTAACATATTTAATTTTCACAATAATTTATAGATGAGGAAGCCAAAGACAGGTTAATTACTTTCCCAGAGTCTCACAGGTATGGTACTAGATTCAAATCCAAATTTGGTTCCAGAGCCTGCCCTCTAAACCATTTTACAGACTGTCTTACTTTTGAAGAAAAACCTTTAGACAGAGGAGAGATTAAAGAGAGATGTAATAATGATGATTCTCCAAGAGGGTTGGAGGGAGTGGCCGAAAGTCTATTCTAGGTCCTCACCTGTGTATGTGACCCTCAGGATGTCCCTCTCCTCTAAGTCCTGGGGGTCAGGGACCCATTGTTCTTCCACTCCTTCTAGTTGAGAAAGCATGTCCAGTTTGGGAATTGGAAATCCTGCCCATGGGAAAGGAAAATAGTGATGTCAAAAAGTTCCACTATAAGTTTATTTCTGGGAAAAAAAAAGTTTCCTAGATTACTCCTTGAAACTCTGAATAAAACAATGCCAGATACAGAGGACTGTTTCCCACCTCCCCCATTTCTGTTCGCTTCTGTTTCAGAAAATCACTCTCCTCTCCAGTGAGTCTGTTCTTTTCTACTTAAATTTCAAATATTTTCAGCTCAACTCTTTTCTCTGATCATAACTAACTTCTGAATACAGCTGCCCCATCCCTTGGACTCCCCTCTCCCCCTAGATGGTCACTAAGTTTCTAAGGATTCTGTTCCATCTCTTAGATGTCAATTCCCAACCATCATTCAACATTACTTTACTATTATTTAAAAAAAAAATGTTACTTCACTTCCTATTCTCTTTAGACTACCCCTAGTGTCCTTTTTCTGGTGGAAGCCCTGATAGACTCCTAGCCAAGGAAAGGATCCTAGACAGATACTATCTAACAGCCCTAGAACAGATGGCTCCATCCTCCCAGAGTACAGTGGCTCAAAACATCATGCTTACTTAGAGAGACCACTATCCCACAGTTTTCCTGCATGACATATTCTCCATAAAAGTCTGTCTGAGAAGGGTCCAGACTCCGCCACTCCTCCTGAGAGAAGCACAGTGACACATCCTTGATGGTTACCAGACCCTGAAACAAAATACAGCATCATCTGTCAGCAGCTATTTCTTAAGGAAAATGTGAGCTCAGTATGTAAAATAGAGTTAGTAGAGGAGAGAGTTCAAGAAAAAAAACTCTAGAAATATTCTAGATTCTCTGAGTAGGGCACATAGTTCTGGTAAAGGGGAAG
The DNA here is from genome assembly GCF_964194135.1 of Talpa europaea. Taxonomy (NCBI): domain Eukaryota; kingdom Metazoa; phylum Chordata; class Mammalia; order Eulipotyphla; family Talpidae; genus Talpa; species Talpa europaea. The sequence continues at coordinate 48,214,717 of NC_140083.1, read as the reverse complement.
AGGTAAAGGCAATGGTCTCTAGAGGAGTTTCCCAAATGGGACCCTGAGAAGGAGGCACCATAAACTCATAGCTCTCCCTGTAGTTGTCTGCCTACTCTTTCCTCTGCCTTACTGTTTTCACTGCAGAAATTGCACTAGCTCCTCCTTCCTCTACTTGACCTTTCCTTTTTCTATCTATACAAAATGATACAAATAGAACATTCTTTCTTGCCTCCCCTCTATCATGCCATATCCTTATCTTTTCAGGCAACATAGTACGGGGGTGAGGAGCCCAGATTCTAGAGCCAAATGACTCCTAGTTCTGTCACTTATTAGCAGTATGGCCTTATGCAAGTGCCTTAATCACTTCCTGTGCTAATTTTCTCATCTGTAAGATGTGGATAACTGAGCTTCTCTCAGGATTACATGAATTTACATAAAGCTCCCAGAGAACAGCACAGAAGGTAATACCACTATTGTTATTAGCTTTCCATGGATCTTCCATTGCCTTCTGAATCTAAACCTATTTTTTTCCTGAGGCTCAGCCCATTTACATCTTTCTCTTCTATCTTTTTTTCCATAAATGCTCTATTATCCCCCTAATCCTGTCAGCGTTATATCTTTCAAGCTCCTTCAGATCTTTTTTCTCTAATCTTTCAGATTCATTTCTTAAAGGACATTAATTATTTTTATTTTTTAAAAAAGATTTTATTTATTCATGCATACGAGAACTGGGGTCCAGGCCAGAAGTGCGAGCGAGGGAGGGGGTGAGAGGATTCACCAGAGACATAGTGAGGAGCAGAACAGGCAGATCTACTGAAATACAGCGGATGAGACAGGAGAGGTCTGCTGCGCCATGTGGGTCACCTCCCTGGCCAGGGATCGAGCTTGGGCTGTAGTGGCTGCGGATTGCTTCATTGTGCTGATGCTTAACCCCTTGCGCCACCAGGGAGGCCCCTAATGAATTATTTTTAAAACCCCTCTGTGGATAGCACAGCCATCCATTAAAAAAACCCAACCCTCAAGGAGTACCCCTCTCCTCATATGCCTCCATTTCATTTTTTCAAAGATATTATGAATCCCTGGGAAAGGGATAAGATTTGTTCAGTTGTCAGATGAACATGTCACTGGTGAAATAATCAATCAATGGGATGGTGGCTATCGAAAAGCAGTACGATGAGACCTGGGAGAGGCCAAGGGAAGCACACAGCCCACCTGTGATCCGGCTGCAAGAAGTGCAGCTGCCATCTCCCAATCTCCGGTGCTCCCTTCCTGGGGAACAGCAGGAACCCAGGGAGCCGACTGAGCTGGTGAAGGTAGAAAGGAACCATTAGAGATGGACCATCCAACCCTTCACAATAAGAGCATGAGCCCACTTTAGAGGGGCTTAAGAGTCACATATTTTCCTGTCTTGCCCACTGGTAAAACTCAATATAAGAGAAGAGACCTTTACTCAAAATGGTTATTAAGGTCTCAAGTGTTTTTTGTAAAGCTTCACGTCACCCACCTCTACTAGACTAGGTATGAGTTGAATTTATATTATTTGAATGCGACTTTCATCTAATAAAGTGCATCTTACATGGTGTACTCTCCAACAGTAATCAGTGTTGCTATCTCTTCCCTTGTCTCCCACATTCAATATTACTAACCATGCACTTGCAGCCATGTGGAGGGCATGATTATGCAAAAAAATGGAAGAAGGTCAGTTACATGGTTTGAAGAACCCAGGAGCTTCTCATATTCCTGTGAACAGGGCCCAGAAAAAATGGACTAGGCCTGGTATTTGTTAGGCTGTTCAGTCCATGGCAATTCTGGAATTTTTAACTCTTTTTGAATAGAGATTAGGAGACCACTCTGCATTAGGCCTCTCACACCTCCCCTCTTGGCTCTCACCCTTTTCCTGAAGGATCTGTGGCTCCTCTTCAAGGTCACAGCACAGGTGCTCTAGTGGCCCTTGGGCTGCTCTCCACGGCCCCTCTTCCTGGCTTCTCCTTTCCATGTGGGGCTCTGCTCCATCCAGCTGGACATTCATTGATTCCCATCCTGTCCCCAGGGCTGCTGTCTGTTCTGAAAGCATTTTTGCTACAAACCCAAATTGTGACCTGGAACAAATTCATATCAACTGTGTCCATGAAAACAGAAAGGGGTGATATTCCTAAGAGAGTTATGGAGAACAGACCTGGGGATAAAAGATTAAACTGGTTAAGAGGCGATTGATGGAAGATGAACTTCAAAATTTTTATGTGTTCCAATGAACTAAACCCGAGTCAAGCTTCCTGGAGGAACTAAGAAATTATCAGATGCTTCCTACCAAAATCAGTAATGGCTATTTTGGGGCCCTTATGGTAAAAACAGAATGCTGAGGGTTGGAAGAACATCTGGGGGGAAAAAAAAAAAGACAGTCCTGAAAATTCAAAACTTTCTATTTAATTTCAACCACTGAAAATAAATTAATGTAAGCAACCTGGAAACATGCAGGAAGTGATGCACACAGAGTTGCAGTCAACAAAAATAGATATATATCACATATAAGATTTTCTGCCACAAATAACATTCTCATCAGTTAATCCAGAATGGAATGGGTATTACAAGTACACACCAGCCAAAGGGTTGTGTCTGTGTCATGAGCACACACCTCTTTTATGAGGCCAACCCAAATGCCTCCCTTAGGACAAGTCTCAACAGAGAGACAGGTAAGCTTTCACTCTGATATAGAAAATGAGAACTGGTAATAAATACGCTAGAAAGACAAGTAACTTGGATAGCAGAGGTAAGACTCCAAAGCAGCCCTGACAGATAAGAGAAATTGTTAGTTCATGAGGAGCTAATGTATAATTGGGAAAAATAAAAAAGAACAGAAAGACTGTGGACCAGATGGAAAAAGAGGAAGCAGTTGCTTCTAATGCGACCCCAGGTAAACTGACAGCCCCATGATTTGAGACACAGGAAAGAACATCAGAGCTCGTTTGAAAAATATATTCAGTTTTGAAGGGTATGGAGAAGCCAGAGTGTGTTCACTGGAAAAAACAAAAATGAAGAAAAATTGGAAATTTGGCCATTGGGGAAAAATTAAAAACAGGATGTAGTTGCCTCCCTCCCTGCCTTGGAAAGAAGGTTGATGTATCATACCCTCAGTGAAGAAAAAGAGAGATCTTCTATTTCTATGCAGAGCTTGTGATTGCAAGAGAGGAAATACAGGTCAGACAAAACAATTCTTAACAATAATCCTGTAGTACACAGGACCCGGATATGGGCTCCGTTTTCTTTGGACATCTCAGGAGCAGGACAGGACAGGCCGCTGTTCTGTAATAGGAACCCCTCTGCCTTACCGCCAAGAAAGTCAGACTGCAGTGTTCTTTCTGCTGGGTATTATCAAACTTTCGTAACTCATTGAAAGGCATCCAAGAAAAAGGTGAGAACCTTGGTAACTACCCTGGCTCCTTCACATCCATTCCATTCAAGAGTAAGTGCAAGACCCCGTAAGCCCAGGATAGGTAATGGCAGATACCAAGTTATTTATTTTCATAACTATTTGTCTTTGACAAGAGGTAGGTGGGAAGGCTAATGCACAGCAAGTCCAAAAGAAACCCAAGGATGCCTCATGGGACCTTCCTTGACTAACTTCCAGCTTAGGAGGTTTCCTCTTCATGGAGATTTCTCATGAGAAAGGAAAATTCCTTATAAAGCAACAGGGGGAAACTTTCATTTTAGCTCTCTTCTTTGAATTCCAGTCCCTGTATTTGTCTCATTTTTATCAACAAGGCACCAATTTAGCTTTTTTACTCGAGGTCTTCCTTGTTCTCTACTTCCTTTCCCAAATCCCCAGGACTTGACCTCTAGCGCACTATCTGGACACCTAGTTCAACCCTATTCCATCTCCCCAGCAGCAGGGGCCCTTGGTGGGAAGTTTTTCCTGCAAGGCCTATTGGGCCAGGTATCATGCCTTTCCTGACCACTGGCAGAAAACCTGTGTAAAGTGCTGGCAAAAATCTCTGCCAACAAGGGATAAACGCCTGTTCTGTCTGCATTTCCTAAGATGTTCCCTCTCAGAGCCAGCAGGGCAGTCAGGGTGTCAGCCATAACCTGGTTTCTCCTGGCTCTGAGGTGATCCCTGGTTTAGTGGACACGAGGTTCTAGGGCTTTCATTTCCCGGATTTCTCACACATCTGGGGGCCTGACACCTGCAGAAGGGATTTTTTTCATAGGAGCGCGTTTGGGCGGAGAAAGGGCCCCTGTTCTCTAAATGAGCAGCCCAAGGGCACAAGGACCGGCCGCGTCCTGGGGAGGATTCTGGTCCCGGCCGCTGGCGGGCGTGGGCGGGACGGGCGCCCGCTCGGGAATGAGGTGGCATCTTCCTCCTGTCACCGTACTCCAGGGGAGTGTCAGGTTTCAGAGAATCCGAGAGGCAGAACCCGAGCAGGGGAAGTGAGGTCAAAAATAAAAAAAAAACAAAAAACAAAACAAAACCCACACACACAAAACAAACAAAAAAACCAGGTTTCCCCAGAATTGGGGCAAGAGCAAGTGAGGAGAAAGGAGCCGGGGTGGCCTGCGCGCGTGACAGCGGGAGCTCCCCGCGGGGCCTGACAGCCGCGGGGCCGGGGGCGCCGGGTGAAGCGCAGGCACGGAATGTCAGTGGGTCGAGCCCCGGGCAAGGCACCCACCGAGGCCGCGTCCACCCTCCTCCCCTCCCCGGGAGCCCGGGCCTCCGCCGTCCGCGCCCAGCGTCCCTCCCTCGGGCTGCAGCTCCCTCCCGCCGGGCCCACTCACCCCGCTCCGCTTGGCCTGCCGCCCGGTGCCTCCCTCCGGGGCGCCGCCCGCCCCTCCCCTCGGCCCTGCGCGTCGCGGGAGCAGTGGGCCGCGGAGCCAGAGGCGGGCGGAGACGGCCCGGCGGGCGCGGCGGGGCGGGGCGGGCACAGGAAATCCCGCCCGCTTCCGGGGCTCGGCGGCGGCGCGGCGGGCTGGCGGGGCGGGGCGGCGGCCTGGGCGCCCGGGCTTGCTGGGGGAGGGCGCCCCGCGGCCCCGCGGCCCCGCCGGGCAGTCCCTGACCGCTCTTGGACCCGAGCCCGAGCCCGCGGGGTCCTGTGCCGGCGGGGTCCTTACTCGCGCGGGCATTTAATGTCCGCTCCTTATTTGACAGTCGCTGTGACAGAGATTTCTCCAGAGGGCAGGCTGGAATTCCTCCAGCAGCATCCTTCTGGGTTTTAGGGAGCGAATATAAAGGGCCCGAGAAGGCATTGAGGTGGAATCACAGATTCCGAATGAGGGATGGTCAAGTTGACTTGAGCAAGCGGCATTATGTGAGTGGATCTCACAGCTGCCTTGTGCAATTTGTGGGAGACTCTGGAAGCCAGTAATGGTTCTTTATGTGACTAGTCCAACTATATTTGTGGCAACATACCAGATTAGAAGACTTTAATTAGCAAAATGTGAGAACGCTAATAAGCATTATTTTGGATAGCTTGGGTTAAATATAGTGTTGACATTAATTTCACCTACTTTATCTTTTTAAATATGGCTACTAGTATTTTTTTTTTTTAATTATATATGTGGTCTGCATTGTATTCCATTGGGGAGAGCTGCTTCCAAGCATTAAGATGGATTTGACTGGAAAAGCTTAGGAAGGCCTACAAAATAGACTGAACATGTTGCCATTAGACTCTTTATAATCTTCAAACCACATCCATTGGTTAATCATCGACAATTCCATAAAATTTTATTTTATAGACTTAAAAAAATAAGTGACTCAATTAAGGTCCTAGGTGACATACATTTCTTTAATATATATTTCGGTTTTGCTGTTTGCCAGGCACTGTAAATGCTGGGAGTCAAAAATCATAAAGGAATTGTCTGTGGATTCAAGGACTCAGTCTGTGGAAACATGTCAACCCATATTTGCAATGACGTGTAAGAGATGCTTAAAAGGAGTAGTATCTCCTACATTAGGACCAAAGAAGTTACCATGTATGGGAGTGTTAACTGTAAAATCAAGTCCCAAGGATAGTTAGACAGAGTTATGGTCAACCCTGGAAGTGTTAGGGAGAAATGATGTCCTGAGCTAATCCCATACAGGCTTTGTGGACTCCACTCCCACTCCAGACTAAAGCCATCAAGATATTGGGAAAGACAAATCCCGTCACCACCAAAGGGAAGGTGGCTGGGACCTGAGGGTGGATTTAAGCAGCCAGGTTGGATATAAAAACCAAACACGTGGGCCTTGGGCGGGCTAGCTGTTGCTTGCCTCCTGGCTTCAAGGCTCCTGGCTTGCAGCCAGCTCTCAGAGTGCCATTTGGGATTCCAGATCGGCGGATCAGGTAGGACGCATTTAAAACTTTGTCTCCCACTATTCTCCCTGACCAGTACATTTCCTCATTTCCCCTTCCTTTGTAAATAAACCTTTTTATTAACCTTTCGTGTGTGCCTGCTGTAGAGCATTGAAAAGTCCTTTTAAGTGCGTGGGTGAGGACCCACAGTCAGGCACCCCGTTTTGTATTGGGGCTGCCCTATAACAGTTTGGCGCCCAACGTGGTTTCCAAATTACACCCGCGGTTGACCAGCCCAAAGTAACATTCCTTGCGTTGGTCACCATAAGCACACTAGTTCTGCAGGACTCGCAGTGTAATATTTGCCTCAAGTCCTGAAAAGTCTGTTTTTTCCCCTGTGTGTACAGCCCTTTTGTGTGCATTTTTGATTCAAATATGGCCTCAACCATGAGCATATACAGTTTCATCTCTAGCTTGAGTTCTTTCAGTTTTCTTCCGGCCTTGAATTTGAGTAGGCTTCTTCCATTAAATATCACCACCAGTTTCATTAATGTAAATAATTTGATGAAGCCTGGTGTATGGCACATGATTTTACTATTGTATACATACATGGGTGGTTACAAGCCATCCCTTTACAGTCTGTGCTTCTGGGTGTTTTTTGGGTAATATGTGTAAGTGCCATTTGCTACATTCTTGTTTCTATGAGAGGTAGATGTTCTAGTTCACATACTAAGAATGTGCAACAACACATTCAGGCTCTTAGCCATGCAACAACAAATTCAGGCTTTTAACGTGGCCATACAACAACAACATCAGGCCTTTGATTTAACTATTAAGTGCATGAGGGATGAGAACCGTAAGATCTTTGAGTCAGTTTATAAAAGCATACAAGATCAAGCTTTCAAAAATATGCAGGATCGGATAGAGGTCGCCCTCCATAAATTGGATATGGCGCAGTCTCGGCTTATGGCACAGAGAAAGGATAAACCTTCCCCTTCCCATGAGGATTGCCAGCGGGCAGAGTTAGAAGAGGAGGAGCATCATATTTTAAATACTTTAAATACATCAGGACAAAATCCTCTTCCATGTGAAAAGGCCCCTCCCGTGCAGACTCCTGAGGCTTCACAACCTCCACTGCCCTCTGGGGAGGAAACTAAAATGGCATCTCCTCCCCACACTAGGTGCGGCACCCATTTTTTTAGGAAGGATCACCTTGAGGCAGGACAGTTTCCCCTTCACCAGATGCCAATGGGTGGCTTGAATGAACATGGGAGACCTGCTGGGTACTTTTGGTTGCACCATCCTTTCAGTACTCTGGACCTCCTAAATTGGAGGAGCTCTGTTCCCTCATACCGGCAGGCCCCTAAGAGGATGGCAAACTTGTTTGCCTCTATCTTGTCTCCCACCGCCCTAACTGGGAAGATATACAGTCCATGCTGCATACTTTATTAAGTCTGGATGAGCAGAGAATGGTATTCAGGAAAGCCAGGGAGGAGGCTGACCATCTCCACCAACAGGATAGGCAGTCCCCAGATCCAGAGGTTGTTGTTCCAGAGAAAGATCCTGGATGGGACCCTAACAATGGAGGAACGGCGATGTTAGATCTGTATAAAAAATATTTATTGGTAGGACTGCAGCAGGGAATCCCCAAACAAAAAAACTTTAAAAAAATATTGCAGCTTGAACAAGGAGCTAATGAGGATCTATCAGAGTTCCTTGAGAGGATTATTCAAATATACACTAACCACATGGATATAAACCCAGATGCCCCAGAAAATGCTCGTTTGATCACTATGGCTTTCATTACCCATAGTGCCCCAGACATAAAGAAAAAGTTAGCTAAGGTGGACGGTGTCACAGAGATGAGTCCGTCCCAGGTAGTGGACTTAGCATTTAGGGTTTATAATAATAGAGAGGACAGGAGACTGAAACCTGCGACTGTTTTCTTACAAAGAGAGCACAGAACAGGGGTTCAGGGAAACAGTAATGGACAGAGACGTGAACCCCTAGGAAGAAATCAGTGTGCTTTCTGTAGGGAAGAGGGACATTGGAAGTATAGTTGTCCCAGATTACAGGGAAGCGGCAGATGCAATAATTATAGAAGGCAGGATAGAAGACAGAGAACACCACGATATAATGATTTATGTAGGGGTTACAGGAGGGAATATAGAAGGAGTACACAGAACCAGGAACCAAGGAGAGAGGAAAGAAGACAAATGTTAGCACATAGTAGAGGCTCAGATGATGATAGGGAATACAGACAGAAAAGGAATCGAGAGCCCAGCACAGAGGAAAGGAGACAAATGACAGCACAGGGTAGAGCCTCAGGTGAAGATAGGAGGGAATATAGACAGAGTAGAAAGAATCTAGAGCCAAGTGCAGAGGAAAGGAGACAAATGATAGTTCATGGAGAAAGTTCAGATGCAGAATAGGGGTGCCCGGGGGCTCCACTAGATCTAGAGAAGCCCATTAAAATAACCCCCTCAGAGCCCCGGGTAACATTCGCTGTGGGGGATCGTCTCATTGATTTCTTGGTGGACACTGGAGCGACATACTCAGTTTTGAATTCAAAATTAACTAAAATGAGCAAAGAGACTGTAGCAGTCACTGGGATTACGGGAAGGCCACAACAGAAAGCCTTTCTACAACCTTTGGAGTGCCGGCTGGGCACCACACAGCTCCAGCATAGCTTCCTATACATGAAAGAGTGTCCAATCCCTCTACTTGGTCACGACCTTTTAAGTAAGCTCAACGCACGAATTATATTCTCACCAAAACATAAGAGGCTTCACCTACAAGTTCCTCCAGAGCATGCTCTGCGGTTCCAGATGTTACTTACTCAAGATATTTCACCGAAAGGTGAAATTTTACCTCCAGAAATTGTTGAAAGAGTAAGTAAATGGGTATGGGCTGATGGAACCCCAGGATGTGTGAAAAATGCAGAGCCTGTAAAGATAGAAGTGATAGAGGGGAGCATAACCCAGAGAGGAAGTAATACCCCTTAAAGGAAGAGCCCTTGAGGGGAATTGAGCCAGTATTGAAAAGGTTCCTTCTATCTAGACTCATTCGGCCCTGCCGCTCACTGTATAACACTCTGATTCTGCCAGTGAAGAAACCCCATACAGGTGAGTACCTTTTTGTCCAAGATTTAAAGGCCATTAATGACATTGTTTGGGATTTACATCCCACCGTGCCTAATCCCTACACCTTATTAACTGCCATACCTGGTGACTTTGGGTGGTTTTCGGTATTAGACCTGAAGGATGCCTTTATCTGTATCCTGATAGATGTCCAGGATAAACTGCTTTTTGCCTTGGAGTGGCAAGACCCTAAGTCCAAGAGTACTCTCCAGTATTGCTGTACTGTGCTTCCACAGGGGTTTAAGAACTCCCCAACTATTTTTGGGGAATTACTGGCCTGGGATCTCAGGAAGGTTCAATTAAACCAGGGCGTCTTGTTGCAATACATAGATGTTTTATTGATTGCAAGTCCAGACTACAAATCTTGTCTGGAAAATACCATAGTGGTACTGAACCACCTGGCAGAATGTAGCTATAAGGTGTCACCTCAAAAGGCACAGATCTGTAAACAAACGGTGATGTATTTGGGGTTTGAAATTAAGAAAGGCAAACGGAGCTTGATGATGGAAAGGAAACAAGTAATTTCAGCCCTTAAAGTCCCCAGCAACCGGCGACATTTGCACGGATTTTTGGGTATGGCTGGGTATTGCAGGACTTGGACTCCTAACTTTGGATTAATAGCAAAACCCTTATATGATGCTCTCAAAGGCCTGGACTCTGAACCTTTGTCTTGGACCCCAGAATGTCAAAAGGTCTTTGATGAAATGAAAGTAAAGTTGATCTCAGCACCAGCATTAGGGCTTCCAGATCTTAGGAAGCCATTCAAACTTTATGTACATGAGAGACAGCATGTTGGCCTAGGAGTACTAATCCAATTGTTGGGGCCAGAAATGCAGCCTGTTGTATATCTGTCCAAACAATTGGACTGCACCACTAAAGGATGGCCTCCATGTTTGTGTGCTGTGGCTGCCACTTGTGACCTCCTACATGAGGCGGAGAAGTTTACATTGGGTCAGCCCATCACTGTGTCTGTGCCACATCAGGTCTTGACATTGCTGGAGCAGAAGGGTGGACTTTGGTTGACTGCCGGGTGAATGGGAAAATATCAAGCAGCTCTCTTGGACAATCCCAATGTGAAGCTGCAGGTTTCTAATTCCCTGAATCCCGCCACACTGCTTCCAAGCAATGCAGATGGACCTGAGGATGACACTTTAATCCACAACTGTTTAGAAACCATAGACACACTGTAGCCAGCCGACTAGATCTGACTGACCATCCTCTGCCAGATCCAGAGTGGGAGCTATTTACAGATGGCAGCAGCTTCATGGACCAAGGCTGTCCATGTGCAGGATACGCAGTGGTGATGCTCCAGAACACCGTGGAGGCCAAGGCTCTTCCGGCAGGTACATCAGCGCAAAAAGCCGAATTAATAGCCCTGACTCATGCATTGGAACTCTCGAAAGGTAAAGGAGTCAATATATTTACTGACTCCAAGTACTCTTTTATGATTCTCCACATGCATGGGGCCATTTGGAAGGAGCGGGGACTTCTTACCGCTGGTAACAAGGATGTCAAACACCCATTAGAAATCCTGGCCCTGTTAAAGGCAGTAGCTTTACCATCAGCTGTTGCCATGATGCATTGTCCTGGCCACCAAAAGGGTGGGTCTGACATAGCAAAGGGCAACAGGGCAGCCGATCGGGTGGCTAAGGCCGCTGCCCATTCTGCCCGTTCTGCCCTCCAGGGTGCACTCATCCCTCTTGTGAACCTGACTCAGTATGCTCCTGAATACACCGAGCAGGATGAGGAGCGAGCTTGTGCATGGGGATTTACTGAGTTTGACCACAGCTCCACTTGGAGAGTAAACTCCCATGGGATGATACTCCTCCCAGAGGCCCTGGTATATGCAGTGCTAAAACATCTTCATAAAGGATCTCACTATGGGAGAGATGCCTTGTTAGAAACAGTGCACCCATATTTGAAGGGCCCGTATTTACACAAAATAGCACAACGGATCACCCGAGGTTGTGAATTATGTGCCAGGAATAACCCCAAGACTGACTCCCACCCTAAAGCCATTGGAGTTCAATATCGGGGCAAGTGTGTTTTTGATGACTGGCAGGTAGACTTTACACAAATGCCTAGAACAACAGGTAATTTCAAATACCTCCTGGTTTTTGTGGACACGTTCTAGGGATGGGTGGAACCATTTCCCACAAAGACGGAAAAAGCTTCTGAGGTTGCAAAACAGCTGTTGAAAGAGATAATCCCTCGCTTTGAGTTGCCAGACTCTATCCAGAGTGATAATGGGCAGGCATTTTTCTCTGATGTCACTCATGCAGTAAGCAGTGCGTTACAGATTAACTGGAAATGCATGCTGCATGGAGACTGCAGTCTTCTTGGCAAACAGAAAAGATGAACCATACCTTGAAGAAAACCTTGGCAAAACTGTGCCAAGAAACACAACTTCGTTGGGACCAGGTACTAGTCCTTGCCCTCCTCTGCATAAGAATGGCACCTAGAAGTGGGCTACAATTAAGCCCCTTTGAGATTGTGTTTGGAAGACCTTTCCAGGCCTCAGTTCTGAAAGCCAGTCTGGAAACAGCACAAGATTGCCGTATCACACAATATGTGAAACACATCCAGGAGGTTCTGGCAGTAGTTCATAACTTTGCAACTTCGAGGATCTCTGTGCCTCCTCCTGATCAACCATTGCATCCCTTCAGACCTGGAGATCAGGTCTTACTGAAGACTTGGCAGAGCGGGGATGCTCAAAACCAGCTGTCAGAAAAATGGACTGGTCCCTATGATGTTTTGTTGAACACACATACTTCTCTGAAACTTGCAGGCATAAAACCCTGGGTACATCATTCCAGAGTTAAGAAAGCCCCAGGAGGTACTGACCCAGAGACGAAGTTCCACTGGTCTTGTGAATCCATTGAAGACTTGAGATATTTGTTTAAGAAACAGACAAAAACTTGAATGTTAATGACTTCTTTTCCAGTTATTGTTGCAGGATACCCAAGGACTCACTTTTTCTGAAGAAACCCTGAGAAAACTGAAAACTAACATGCTCTAACCAATCTACTTCCTTTCAAAGTTTAGGAGACATGAAATAACATCTAGGATCATGCATATGCTGCCAGTATTTTTTTTTTTTTTTTTTACACAGAAAGGCATTCAATCTTGATTTTGGTATTTCTTTTTAACTTTTGTTTTTGAGATTTTTTTCTTTTCTCTGCTTGTTTTTGTTACTTTGGTCTATGAGTGAAATTGCAGTTGTATGAGATATCCCACGCGTGATAAATGGTAACTAAAGAACTCTTTGTGTCTATATGTTGTATGTCTGTATGTCCTTTCCTTGTGTCCTTGACTTGATCTCCAGTGGTTGACAAATTGGTGCACATGGTGCCCATAGACATTGAAGCAAAACAAAAAAGTCTCCAGTTATGAGGCAACACAAAGGTTGTCGTTTCATTGTCAACATTGTACTACTGAACTAAGCCGGTGCCTTCATAGAGATTGAATATTGTTGTTTCTGTTATTTTTCTAATATTTATGGCAAAGCTTCCCAGAAATCTAAATTCAAGTACACATTTGGTAGCCTGTCATTTGGCTGATGCAAGGAAATTTTGTGGAACCTCAGTAGAGCTCTTGAGACACTCCACAAAGTTTCTCCCTTTCCTCCTGGGAAAGGCATTAGATGAATTTGTTCTATTTGGCTTACCTAGTAGAGTAAAACTAGAAGGGAAGCATTGTCACTTGGGAAAACAGGTAACACCTTGACTGATATGAATGTAAATTGTCAATGGTGATTGTCACCTTGTAATATTGTATACTTCAATTGTTTAATATCTACAGAAATTGTTTCTGGAGATATAGGGAGAAAAGGTCTCAGCAGATTCCTATTGATGGAACTGTTGAGAGCAAAACTTTCCTACTAAGGACTGAACAGACCTGGAAATACACCTGATATTTACTAAGTTTTCTTTGACATAATACTGGTAATTTTTTTGAATTTTCCTATTGATGGAACTGTTGAGAGCAAAACTTTCCTACTAAGGACTGAATAGACCTGGAAATACACCTGATATTTACTAAGTTTTCTTTGACATAATACTGGTAATTTTTTTGCATTTTGTTCTGAATCCACAAAGTTTTCTTGTTTTGGTGACCAGCAAGGTTGCAATTTTTTTTTTTTCCAGCAAAGCTAACTTGTGTTTGCATTTTCCCTCCCCTTGATACCAACACAGCATAAAAATAGTGGTAATCTTTTACTACTTATCTCAGAGTCTGTTTTTGCATAACTTCCATAGGAATTTTGTTTGCTTAAACTGAAAAAAAATTGGACATAAGTTTTATTGTGTGGCTATGTGTGGAGTTCCTCCAGAAAGTTGAAACAGAACTGAACCAAGAAGAGGAGAACCTGTTTTCTTTGTTCATAGGGTTCCAGAGACCTCCAAAGAAGGTGAGGAAGCTTGCCTCCATTGGCAGGACTGGACAGCCAAGCCAACGAAAAGTCCCTGGTACCCTCGAGAAGAGGAAAGCCCAGGTGTAGTCTGATGAGACCAACTTGTTCCTGAAGCCTACACGGACCGGATGTCAGCAGTTTGCTCTGAATCCTATATGGAGTATTCCAACGAAGCCAGCTAAAATTGCTGCTTAGTTATTCCACCCTTTGATTTTATGCAAAAATAGGCAATATGGTTTAAGAGTAGATTTAGCTTGCAAACTTTTGCTATGCTGTTCAAAAATTTTGCAATCAAGGTTGAGAGAATTTGGTTTTGCATAAGTTGAATCATTTTAAGATTTTTTTTCCTGTGATTTTGATATATTTGCTGTCTTGTTCTGGCTAATGCCTCCAGATGTTTTCTTTCGGCTTGGACTGATGAACTGTTTTTCCAGGAATGGAGGACTTTTGCTTTCCACAATGGACAATACCTGGAGGGACTGGTTTTCTTTCACACTGGAACCCTGGAAAATTTTTATCTGAGACTATATCCCAGCATCCATATGTTTGATATTCATCACCATGGAAATGGTGGCAAAAAGTGAAAGGGGGGAATTGTTACAGGGGAAATGATGTTCTGAGCTAATTCCATGCAGGCTTTGTGGACACCACTCCCACTCCAGACTAAAGCCATCAAGACATTGGGAAAGACAAATCCCGTCTCCACCAAAGGGAAGGTGGCTGGGACCTGAGGGTGGATTTAAGCAGCCAGGTTGGATATAAAAACCAAACACGTGGGCCTTGGGCGGGCTAGCTGTTGCTCACCTCCTGGCTTCACGGCTCCTGACTTGCAGCCAGCTCTCAGAGCGCCATTTGGGATTCCTGATTGGCGGATCGGGTAGGACTCATTTAAAACTTTGTCCCCCACTTTTCTCCCTGAGCTGTACATTTCCTCATTTGCCCTTCCCTTGTAAATAAACCTTTTATTAACCTTTCACATGTGCCTGCAGTAGAGCATTGATAAGTCCTTTTAAGTGCGTGGGTGAGGACCCACAGTCAGGCACCCCGTTTTGTATCGGGGCTGCCCTATAACAGAAGGAGCCCAACAGATTTTACTCTAAGTTTTTCCGTTGAACATGTTTGATTTTCATTTATGTAGGCAAAAAGTGGATCACTGACATTAAGAATATTGTTATTCTTGATAGGAGGGGTTTCTGGTTCTAAATTTTCCTGATCTAAGGAGATTGCTTGTTGTGTCGGGCAATACCACACTGACAAAGAGACGGGAGTCATGGAGCAGGCTACATAATGCAGGATGCTGCTGAAGAGCAAGATCTGGGTCCTTTTATTGACACATGGTATTGGTTTTAAGGGGGAGGAGCAAAAGGAGATTAAGGGGAAGGAGAGTAAAGAAAGGGGAAGGATATAGAAGATTAGGGATTATGATTCTGCCCTCCAGGCACTTCTTTTATCTACTTGATGACACACCCTAATCCCCAGCCACAGTTTTAATCTTATCCACAAGGAGTTCCACTGATCAGCTTCTGGGGTCCCTTGTCATACATTGGTTCTCAGCCACCTGGGTGTTCCTGGTCATACCTTGTGATGTTTAAGTCGGGAGTATGAGTTATGCATTGGTCCTCAGCCCCCTGGGCATTCTGGACATACCTCGTGATATACATGTTATGTGTCAGTCCTCAGCCCCCCGGGGCTTTTGGACATACCTCGTGATGCATAGCCTTCCCAGCCTGATCCAGCTTTGTGCTCTTGTTTGATTTGAAGGGCTGAAAGGTTGGGCTCCTGTACCTAACTGGCCAGGCCATTTTGACCAAGTTTAGGTGACAAAATGGCGACTGAATAGGCTGCCTAGGAGTAGCAGATCCACAGTTGCTGATGCTAGAAGAACACAATGCAGGAAATACAATGCAGGCAATACAAGAAATCTCCCTGAAGAAAGTGCTGCAGAGATGCAGAGACTTGGTGCCGAATTTTAAAATCTTATCTGAAAAGACTGACTTACCCCTTTATATAGCAGATTATACAAGATGGAGCCTGTGGAGATGATTTTGTTTCTTTACTGGCCAGACCAAACCCAGGGTCCTCAGAAAATTTTATGTTATGTTAACAGGAGGAAGGGCAGAGAAGAAAATTTTTTCTTTGTGTTTGATATTTGATAGTTTGATAATGATGTGTCTGTATGTAGGTTTTTTTTCATTTAAAAATTTGGGTGCTCTCTGCCACCTGGATATCCATATTTAATTTATTCTTTAGGTTTGGGAAGTTCTCAATTAATATTTCTTTGAATGAGTTTCCGTGAATCTTCTAGAATCCTGATTATTTTTAAGTTTCCTTCTCCAATTGAGTCTGATTTTTTTTAATCTATCTATGCATACAGGAACTGGGGTATAAGCCAGAGGTGCGGGGGGTGAGAGGACCCACCAGAGATAGAGCAGGGAACAGAACAGGCAGAGTGACCAAAATACACTGCTGAGGGTGTTACAGGGCAGCCCCGATATAAAACGGGTTGCCTAACTGTGGGTCCTCACCCACATGCTTAAAAAGGACTTGATACTCCACTGCAGGCACACACAAAAGGTTAATAAAAGATTTATTCACAAGGGAAGGGGAAAAGAGGAAAATGTACAACTCAGGGAGAAAAGTGGGAGATAAAGTTTTAAATGTGTCCTACCCGATTCACGGATCTGGAATCCCAAATGTCACTCTGAGAGCTGGCCATGAGCCATGAACCATGAACCCAGGAAGTGAGCGAGAGCGGCCCCAAGGTCCACTTGTCTGGGTTTTCTCCAAACTTGGCTGCTTAACTCCACCCTCAGGTCCCAGCAACCTTCCCTTTGGTGGTGATGGGATTTGTCTTTCCCAATGTCTTCATGGCTTTGGTCTAGAGTGGGGGTGGAGTCTACAAAGCCTGTATGGAATTAGCTCAGGACATCCTTTCCCCCTAACAAGGGGAGCAATGGACGAGTTAGGAGAGGTCTGCTGCGCCATGTGGGTATCTCCCTGGCCAGCTGGGGATAGAACTCGTGCTGCAGAGGCTGCGCATTGCTTCATAGTGGTGCTCAACCCCTTGTGCCACCAGGGAGGCCCTGAGTCTGATATTTCTTGTAGAGTTTCCTCATTTTTAAATTCATCTTGATTCTATTTTTTAAATGGTCGATTTGTTCATTTGAGTCTTCTACATCTGAAATTCCTTTTTTCTGCCAGTTCAGTTCTATTTAAATTATTTTTTAAAAGTGTCTGCATACCACTCAGTCTCTTTTGTGATCTTTTTACATATTCATTTTGTGTGTGTGTGTGTAACAAACTCTTTGTTCCTGGATCTCCTTCCTAAGATCTTGCACCAGCTTTTCTCTTGTACCTTTCTCTGCCTTAAAAATGCTCATTCAGCATTTTTAATATTTTTGTTTTGAAATCTATGTCTTATATGCCCTCTATTTCTGTATTCTTTATATTTGTCCCAGGACTCCTCCTATTTTGCTTTTATGTCTTGTGTTCAAATATTCCTTGCTTCCTAGGCATGCTGGTTGCCTTATTTGCTCTGTGTGTGTGTGTGTGTGTGCACGTGTGTGCGCGCGTGCACTCCCCTGCACATGCGCGTGGGGGAGTTGGGGTGCTGAATATTTAGTTTTATTTGTTTCTCTTCTTCTCCTGAGGTGGTTGCAGGAGAGGAGTCTGGGTCTTACTCTTTCTTAGTTTTAGGCATGAATTTGGTCACTTCTACTCATCTTTCATTCCACAGAAAGTGTATTCTATGCTTATGTAGTTTTAGCATCCCACCCCACCTCCCTCCTGCTACTTTCTGCCAAGGGTCATGATCTATGAGGCATGAGTCTCCTGGTGTGAAGAGCTAGATATGGACCAGCAGTCTGGGAGTAAGTTGTGTTTGACTGGAAGGTTGCATTATAGTAAAAGGTGATGTGTGGGTGTGTGCTGCCTCGTCACTAAGGCCACCAGCAATGGCTATTGTTGCCCTGCCCCTACCCCTGCTGCCACTTCTACAAGGCTGTAATATCTGTCACAATTTCTTTACTTTTCCAAGTGATTCATTAGTCATCTCATAAGTACTTCTATCTGCTATTGGACTCATCCAGGTGTCTGTTTGATCTCTTCTGAGGAGCATAGGAGTGAAGTGATTGGTGCTCACACCAACCACTAAGTCCCCAATTTCCTAGGGCTGTCCCGCAGAGTTCTCACTGTCCCAAGTTGAGTCTGTGCCCACTCATGTGTCAGAAGAGTTCCTCTAGGGAATTTCACAGTGCCCCATGTTGCCTACATCATGGCTTGGGTGGTTGACCACCAGCCCAGTCTTCTGGCTAATATGTATATTAATATAAAAAGTATATATATATATACACACACACTTTCTGAGTCATGCTCTCTTTGCTTCTTTCCACTCCTTCCCCTCAGTGGCCACCAACCTTAGTTTGAAATCTCTGGAAGAAAGCATTCTATAGGTGCGATGAAGCATCTAGGCAAAAATTATTTTTTAAAGTTATGTTAAGGGGAGAGTGTGATCCCAAACTCTCTGTTCCATGTTGTGCCTTTGGGATACCATGCCTTTGGGATACCATCACCAAAGGCACCAAAGGCACACCATGTTGTGCCTTTGGGATAATTTAGAGAAATTATGTCTATATCATGGAGCTCCCAGATGGATAAGAGAAAGAGAATGCATGGAAGATTTGTTTAATAATTTTGAGTGCCATCTCACTCTGCAAAACAAACCAGGCATCATGATCTAAGAGGCCCAGACACACGCGCACACACACACACACACACACACGCACCCCTACACACACCAAGACACACTTTAACTTTTAACTACCAAGAACTTCAAGAGATAAAAGGGCAATCTATAAAGAAACACCATTCAGATTGTTTCTATTTTTCAGTAGAAACATTACAAACATGAAGGACCTGGCCGGATATACTTAAAGCACTAATTTTTTTTTTTTAAGATTTATTTATTTATACAAGCACTGGGTACAGTCAGAAGCCTGGGAGGGTGAGAGAACTCACCAGAGCCAGAGTGGGGAACAGAACAGGCAGACCAACGAAACACACTGCTGAAAGAGCAGCCGGCGAGGCAGGAGAGGTCTGCTATGCCATGTGGGACCCTTGCTATCGGCTGGCGCTGATCGAACTGGCGCTGCAGAGGCTGTGAACAGCTTCACAGTGCTCAACTGCCTGCGCCACCAGGGGAGACCCATCAACTGCATGAATTTTAAAACAAAGTCCTGCCTTTTGTTTACCAGAAACCCACCTTATCAAAAAAGAGATGTGTAGATACAAAGTCCAGAAGACATCTACATAAGGAAATGAAAAAAAAAGTCATGAGAAACTATACTTGTATCAGATAAAAAAGGCTTCTAGTTAAAAAAGGTATCAAGAAGTATATATGGATGCTAAATTATGATAACATGTCTAATCAACAAGAAAAAATAACATTCACAAATATGTAGGCACTGAATGATGGAACACTGAGATACATGAGACAATTAATGACAGAACTAAAGAGAGATATTGACAATAACACACTAATACTTAGGGGAACTTTAATACCCACTTACAACAAGACAGATCAATGAGACAAAGAATTAACAACTAAACAATTGTTCTGAATAAGAAGCTAGACAAAATTTGTCTAACAGACATCGGCAGAAAAAAACACTCCACTACAAACCTATTGTGCACACATTTTTTTCAAGTGCACCTGGAAGATATTCAAAAACAGATCATGTGTAGGGGTAATAAACTATAAAGTTTGAAATTATAGCTAGTATTCTTTTCAACCATAATGCCATAAATTTAGAAATCAGCTATATGGGAATAAAACAGGAATAACTATGAAGACATGGAGGCTAAATAATAAGCTGCTAGATAGCTATAGAATTAAAGAAGACATTAAAAAAAATACCTAGAGAGGAATGAAAATTATGACACAAGCTATGAGATCCAGCAAAAATGGTCATAAGGGCTGAAGGATAATTGCAATAAAGGCCCAAGTTAAGAAACAAGAAAAAGATCCCAAATAAACTAATATTCTATCTAAAACAACCTCACAAAGAAGAACAAAGAATACCCAAAGTTAAGGAATAATTAAAGGAATAATTAAATAAGAGTGGAGATAAATGAAATAGACATCAAAAAGACTGCACAAAAATTAATTAAACTAAGGATTGATTCTTTGAGATAATAAAATAGACAAAACACTTACTAAGCTGGAAAGGAACAGAAAAGAACAGTAATCAACAGAATCACAATGAAAGAGGAGCAAAACAAGAAATTATCAGCTGTCAATAAATTTGATAAATTTGAGGAATGGACAAATTTCTAGATCAATATAGTTTACCAAGACTTACCTAGGAGGAAACAGATGAGTTGGACAAGCATGGAAATTGAACCGGTGGAAAAAAAAAAAAAAAGAGAAAAGAAAAACAATTTTCAAAAAAAAAAAAAAAAAGCATAGGACTAGATAGCTTATAGCTTAACAAATAAATTTTATCAAACTTTTTAAAAATATCCAATCCTCTTGGAAGACTTAGCATTATCAAAATAGCCATCCTACCAAAAGTAATTTACAGAATAAACACTATTCCAATAAAAATTTCAATGACATTCTTCAAAGAGATACAACAAATATTTGATGATATTCATATGGAGCCACACACACACACACACACACACACACACACAAACTCAAATAGCCAAAGCTCTCCTGACTAAAAAGGAGGAGAATGGAAGTATCACAATCCCAAACTTGAAACTATACTTCAAAGCCATAATAATTAAAACAGTATGGTACTGGAACAAAAATAGACACACAGACCAATGGACTCCAGTAGAAAGTCCAGAAATAAACCCACATATTTATGGACAGCTAATCTTTGACAAAGGAACAAAGAATATGCAGTGGAACAAGGACAGTTTGTTCAATAAATGGTGCTTGGAGCACTGGACTGCTATATGCAAAAGAATAAAGCTAGACTTCTACCTCACATCATGCATAAAAACCAACTCAAAATGGATAAAATAATTGAACATAAGACCTGAAACCATAAAATATATAGAGGAAAATATAGGCAAAACACTATGTGACATACATCTTAATAACATCTTTAAAGACACATCCCCCAAGGCAAAGAAAGTGAAGGAAATGAGGAACAGCTGTGGTTACATAAAACTGAAAACTTCCATAGAGCAAAAGAGGCATAACCAAATTAAAAAAAGAAAGAAAGAAACACCCTACTGACTGGGAGAAAATTTTTGCACTCCATACAGAAAGACCTGCAAAGAGTTCACACGACTCAACAAAAATAAAGCAAACAATCCAGTCAAAAAATGGGCAGAAGAGCTAAAGAAACACTTCTTCAAAGATGAAATGCAAGTGGCTAACAGGTATATGTACAATATCACTTATAATCAGGGAAATGTAAATGAGATACCACCTTATGACAGTAAGAATGACACATATTAAAAAAACTAGCAACATCAAATATTGTCAGGGACCTGGTGAAAGAGGAACTCTCCTTCACTTCTGGTGGGAATGCAAACTGGTCCAACCTCTATGGAAAGCTCTGTGGAGTTTTCTCAGACAACTAAAAATGGAGCTACCATATGACCCAGCAATTCCACCCCTAGGAATCTACCCAAAGGACACAAAAACATTAGTTCAAAAGGATACCTGCACCCCTATGTTTATTGCAGCACTATTTACAATAGGTAAGTTATGACAAATGCCCAAAAATAGATGGCTGGATCAGGAAGATGTGGTATATATACATACAAAGGAATAGAGCACAACAATCAGAAAAAAAAATAAACTCATGCCATTCACAGCAACATGGATGGAGCTGGAAGGAATTATGCTCAGTGAAATAAGCCAGAAGGAAAAGGAAAAATATCAGATAGTTTCACTTATAGGAGGAATATAGAGGAACCATATAAGGGATCACGAAAAAATTATATTAAATTAAAAAATTAACAGTCAACTATAAATCAGAGATATTCTGCAGTGGGGGGAGGGAGAGATCAAAACAGGAGAGGGAAGAGCACAGGGACTCTGGTGATGGTGCATGAGTGAATGGGTGGTGGTAATTTTACAGGGACTACACCTGAAATGAGGAAACATACATTGTACAGAAATGAAGAATGATGTAAAATATATGTGTATATATATATAAAAACCAATCCTCATGTTGTCAAATATTTTTTCTTAAAATACAAGAAATGTTTCCCAATTCAATTTACAATGGCAGCATTATCCTAATGCCCAAACCAAATAAAGATAGCACAAAAAAAGAAAATTATAGACCAGTATTCCTGATGAACAACAACACAAAAGTCTTTAACAAAATACTAGCAAATCAAATTAAACTGGACATCATTAAGACCATACACTGAATCAAGGAGGGTTTATTATACATAAATCAATCAAATGTGATACATCATTTTAACAAAAGGAAAATATAAAATTAACATGATAATATTAAGATTCAGAGACAGCATTTTGTAAGATGCAACATCTATTTATGAAAACACTAAAGATTCAATCTACCTCAATATAATAAAGGCCATAAAACAGAAAACCAACAGCTGATAGAATACCTAATGATGAAAAACTGAAAGTTCTACCCCTTAATATCAGGAATAAGGTAAGGATGCCTGTTGTCACAATTCCTCTTTAATTTACTAATAGATGTTTTGGCCTGAGCTATTAGACAACAGGAAATAAAAAGACTCTAAGTTGAAAAAGAAGTGAAATAAGGGATTAATATACAGAATATATAAAAACTCACAAAAATCAACCATAAAAATCAGATCCAATTAATAACAGTGCAGAAGATATGAAAAGACAATTCACCAAAGTTGATATTCAAAAGGTCACTAGGCATGAAAAAAAGTTCATCATTGTTTCCAATAAAAGAGATGTGAGTTCGGGCCTCCCGGGTGGCGCAGCGGTTAAGCGCTGGGTTGTGAAGCTGCCCGCAGCATCTGCAGCGCAGGTTCCATCCCCGGCTGGCCAGCGAAGGTCCCACATGGCGCGCAGACCTCTCCTGCCGCCTGCTGCTTCCCTCAGCAGTGTACTTTCTCACTCGGCCTGTTCTGCTCCCCACCCTGGCTCTGGTGAATTCTCTCACCCTCCTATGTTTCTGACTGTACCCAGTGCTTGTATAAATAAATAGATCTTTAAAAAAAAAGAGAGAGAGAGAGAGATGTGAGTTTAACTAATTAAATTGTACCTAGTAAGAATTTGGGGTTTTTTGTGTGTTTTTTATATACAACAAATTTATTCCCAAATTCCCTGCTTTTAACTTCGCTCTTGCCTTCAAACAATATTCAAATTTTTCATATGTGGCTACATGAAAATATAATTTTTGATATTTTGTAATGAAAATATTACATTTTGTATACATTACATTTATTTTTAATTTTTGCTTTTAAACAACCTTGTCTATTTTTTCACAGCACAGGATTTCTTCTCTCAGGTGTGGTCAACATAGTTGTCCTGGCACCAAAGTGCCCACAGGCCTCCAACACACTTTACTGAAATTTCCCCCTCTGTTTTCCACTCTCCCCCTTGCCCTCCCTCAACCCCTCCTCCTGAGTGTCTCAGACCTATGGTCTGCTCCAAGGGTCTGTCATACAGTTTGTCTTTGTCTGATCTTTGTTTTGCTTTCTCTAGATTCCACATCTAAGTGAAACCATCCAGTATTTATCTTTCTCCTTTTATTTTTTTTTAGTTTTTACATCATTGTTCATTTTTAAACAATGTTTGTTTCCCTCCCTCCCTCAGATGTAGTCCCTATAGATTTTCCTACAGCAACACACCTGTGCACCATCACCTCAGTCCCTGGGCTACTCCCTCCCTCCCTCCCTTCCTCCCTCACTCCCTCTGATCCATCTCCCTCCTCCTCCCCGGCAGCATTTCTCTGCTTTATAATTGTCTGTTTTTGTTTTGTTTTGTTTTATTATTTTTTTCTCCTGATGTCTTATTTGGTTCCCTTATATTCCTCCTATAAGTGAAATCATCTGATATTTTTCTTTTTCCTTCTGACTTATTTCACTGAGCATAATTCCTTCTAGTTCTATCCAGGTGGCTGCAAATGGCATGAGTTTATCTTTTTTTATTGCTGAATAGTATTCCATTGTGTGTGTGTGTGTGTATATATATATATATATATATATATATATATATATATATCACATCTTCTTGATTCAGTCTTGTATTTTTGGACATTTGGGTTGTTTCCAGGTTTTACCTATTACAAATAGTGCTGTAATAAACATACAGGTGTTCTTTTATCTTTCTCCTTAAGACTCACTTCACTTAGAATAATCCCTTCCAGTTCCATCCATGTTGTCACAAATGGCATGTTACTAAAAAGGGGAAAATTGAGGCATCACACTTATGGATTTCATAGCATACTGTAAAACAATAATAATTAAAACAGCATGGAACTGGAACAAAAAAAGACACACAGACCCAATGGAATAAAATTGAGACCTCAGAAATAAAATCACATATTTTTGGACAACTAATATATGACAAAGGAGGAAAGTATATACTGAAACAAGGAAAGTATCTTACTAAATGGTGCTGGGAAAAGTGTACTGACATATGCAAAAGAATGAAAGAATTAGGTCATTATATAACACACCACACATGCAACTGAACTAAAAATGGATAAAATACATGGATGTAAGAGCTGAAACCATAAAATACATAGAGAAAAACATAGGCAGACACTCCATGACATAAATCTCAGGAACATCTTTGCAGACTTACCAGCAGCAAGGAAAACAAAGGAGAAAACAAACAACTATATCAAACTAAAAAGCTTCTATACAGTGAGAGAGACAGTGCCCAACGCAAAGAGACCCTACAGAATGGGAGAAAATATTGGCACACCAAACATCTGATAAGGGATTGATATTGAAGATCTACAAAGCATCTATACAACTTCAATTTTTAAATAGGTATTTCTGATGTTGATTCTATTAAATTCAGAATTTGATGTGGTCCTTTCCATAGATTGTCATTCATTTTGCTGATTTTTTTCATTTGCTTTGCAGAAGGTTTTTATTTTGAAAGTTGTTGATATTTGCTTTTGTTGCTTCTGCTTTTGATGTCATTTCCAGAAAATGGTTGCCAAGACCAATGCCAAAAAGATTTTTCCTTTGATTTCTTTTAGGACTATAAAAATTTCAGGTCTAGTGTAAGTCTTTAATCTAATATGAGTTAATTTTTGTGAATGGCATAAGATTGGCGGTTCAGTTTTATTTTCTGCATGTGGTTAATCAGTTTTACTCATATCATTTGTTGAAGAGATTATAATTTCCCCATTGAGTATGCTTGACCCACATGTCAATATTAGTTGATTGTACATGTGGGAATGATTTTGGGTAAATTCCGTTCCTTTGATCTATGCGCTTATTTTTTAGTCTTTTAAAATTATTAGAGATTTGTAGTTTTGTTTGAAATCTGGCAGTGTGATAGTTCACGTGTGATGAGGTGGCAGGAGAGTCTTTCACTGTTGAATATTCTGTTAGTGTTTTTCTAATATATATTTTGTTATGTTGAGGTATATTTCTTTTTGTTGAGAATTTTTTTTAAAGATTTTTTTATTTATGCATACAAGAGCTGGGATACAGACCAGAGATGAGGGGGTGGGAGGACTCACTAGAGACAGAGTGGGGAACAGAACAGGCAGACTGACTGAAATACACGGCTGAGGGGAGCAGCAGATGAGGCAGGAGAGGTCTGCTGCGCCATGTGTGTTCTCTCTGGCTGGCTGGAGGTCAAACTTATGCTGCAGAGCCTGTGGGTTGCTTCATAGTGCGGTGCTTAACCCCTCCAAAGGGAGGCCCTTTGTTCAGAATTTTTCATGAAAGGATATTGAATTTGTTTTATGATTTTTCTGCATTTATTGAGGTGATCATATTATTTTTATCTTTTATTCAATTAATATGGGCATCACATTTATTGATTTGTGTATGTTGAACCATTCTTGCATAACAGGGTTAAACCTCACTTGATCATATTGTCTGATCTTTTTAATTGTTGCATTCAGTTTTCCATTATTTTGTTGATAATGTTTATATTTATATTTAAAAGGATTATTTACCTATATAATACCTTCATTGTCATGTCTTTATTTTGGCTGTGGTATTGGGGTAATGTTGACCTCATAAAATAAGTTTGGGAATATTTCATCCTTTTCTATTTGGGGGAAATATTACTTCTTTAAATGTTTTTGGTTTTTATTTACATTTCTTGGATGACAAGTGATGATGAACATTTTTCCTGAACCTGTTTTGGTCATCTGCATGATTTCTTTGGAGAAGTGTCTATTTAGACTTTCTGCCCATTTTTTTGGTGGGTTTTTTATTTCCTTTATTTGAGTTGTGCAAGGTTTTTGGAAATCTTGGATTTTGGCCCTTTGATAGATGTATGACGTTCAAATATCTCTCCCATTCAGTAGGGTATAGGATTTTGTTTTAATTGTAATTTCTTTTGTGAAACCATTTCATTTGATGCAATTCCATTCGTTTTGCATTTGTTTCCCTTCTCAAAAACCTATAAAATGCTGTAAATCAGTGTTACTTCACACACACAAACCACAAATAGATTAAAACTTAACAATGAAGCATGACATACCATGCAAACATTAGCTCATTAGTGTGTAGTCTCCATAAATTTCCCACCATGGCTCTTTGTGCTCTTTCCTCTAATTAGGGGATTTCTTAATTATAAAAAGAAATCTACACACTCTCAGAACAAATGATGATATATTTAACCATAAATGTTTTAAACTTTTATATAACAAAATAAATGGACAATAGAACATATATTTGAACATAGATTACAAGTGACATTATTGATTATGTGCAAGTTTTTACAAATGCTATATAAAAATGAAATGTTTTCATTTGCAACAATGTAGATGGAACTGGAAGGGGTTAAGTGAAGAGGAGAAAGAAGAATATCAGGTGATTTTACTCAAATATGGAAGATAGAGAAACAAAACATGGGAACAGCCAAAACTGAAGCAAACAATCCTACAAATATTACTGTATGATTCAGGCTAACAGGAGGGGAGCATGACCATAGAGGATAAGGGAGGAGGGGCCGCAATGGGCTTATGGGGGCTTTGGGTGTGGTGTGCATAGTTCATACATCTGAAGAGGTGTGAAAGATAGTGTACCTTTTTAAGTTTTATTCCAATGTTTGCTCAATAAAAAATAATATAATAGGGCCTCCCCTGGTGGCCCAGCGGTTGAGCGCTGGGCTGCGAAGTTGCCCGCAGCCTCTGCAGCACCGGTTCCATCCCTGGCCACAGGAGAGGGTCCCACATGGTGCACAGACCTCTCCTGCCACCCGCTGCTCTCCTCAGCAGTGTGCTTTGGTCCTCTGCCTGTTCTGCTCCCCACTCTGGCTCTGGTGAATTCTCTCACCCTCCTGCACTTCTGACTGTACCCAGTGCTTGTAAAAATAAATAAATTTTTAAAAAATATAATAAAGACATTTTTAAGTCTTAGTAATGTAAAAGGAAAGACAAAAAATTATATAGACAAACAATATGAATAAGCCACTGATGGGAGGCAAATCCAAATGCTTAATATGTAGAAAGATAGTAACACTCACTGGTGGTATGAAGAATATAGAAAAATGAAGAGACTACTACATTACTGATCAGAAGGAAAAACATTGAAAGTGTCTGTATATAGTGTATATGGAGAAACTATCCTTACTCATTACTTAGAATATGTGAGCTTTCCATATTCCAAAGCAATTTAGTATCATATATTCAAATTAAGATTTATATCCATTTTGATTTTGAAGTCCCATTCTGACACTCACCCCTATATAAATAAAAACATCCAAACTTAAGGGTTAACGTCTGTGTATTTATTGTTAAGGATTAGCATTTGTGTATTTATTGTTCATTATGTCAAACATTTAGAAGTAAAGGAAATACCCATAAAAAGATAGTTGTATAAATTATGGCACATTATTTCAATGGGATATTAGGCTACATTTGAAAGAATAATTTGGAACTGAAATATTTGACCTAGATTAATATGCCTGTAGTCTTGTAGTGTTAGAGAAGCTGTCATATTTAAAAGAAATTTTAAAAAGACAACAGCCGTGTATATGTAAAAATGAACCTGCATGTTTGTATATATATTTGTAAGTATACATGTGATTATATGAGCATAGAGAAAGTTATGAAAGGAAATATATTCTGTTAACTTGGGCTTCTGGATTGGGAGGTGATGTGGTTGGAACAAGAATAGAAATAGGGGAAAGGAGGGAGAAATAAAAAAGAAAAATAAATAAGGCTGGAGCACCATGAAGCATCATACATGAAATGATCTCATTTATGCATTTTCATAAAATCATACATGTTTTTATATATATAAGGGTTTAAAGTTAATTTTGAAATATTAAGTTCACACTCTTTGGTGAGCATACTTAAAATCACTTTTCACAAATTATTTTCAGAGTTTTAAAATAGAAACTAATGGACTACTGTTGATTTTAATGCACATCTATTTTCTGCTTCTTCATTTTACCCCCAGCTCATGTTAATTTGAATCCTGGAAACTAACAGTTAGAGATGGGCATGAGAAAAATCATGTGCATTTTCCATCAAGTAGACGCTTGGGTGAAGAAAGCATAGTGGGGTACTTTTGAATGGTTTGAAGATTTGGAGGATTTGGTGACTTTCTGAATCATTCAATCTTCCTTGGTATCACAGGTCAACTCTTCATCAATTCCCTAATTTCATATATGCAGTCCAATATGATAACTCAATTTGAATAGAGTTATAATTCAGCAAGCCATAAAATCTGAGTTTGGCTTAAGGTCATCTCTGGGCCACAAGCAATAAGGTTCGAAATTTCAGATTTGAACTTGTCTTGTTTGAAATTATCCTTGGATATTAATATTTTCATCCCCACCATACGAATGATAGCAGCAGTTTCTCAATAACTATAGCTTTATTCTTGGTGGGTGCATGAATTTTGGTGTTCACAGGTGGTATAGTATAAATTTGCCACTGAATGCCATAATGCACTCTATTTCTACCACATAGTATGACTAGAATATTTGCTATCTTTTGTGCCCCCTGGTATATTAAATAAAAAATTCACACATCTTACCAGGAGTAAGTGAAGGCTATAGTTCACTTTTAAATGCCAATTCCAGGGCCAGTTTGGATTCTTTAGCTCAGTCAAGATATTTTGAATTTAGTTCTTATTAGTTAAACAAAGTGATGTTTTATAGAGGACACCAGACTCCAGGAAGGTTTTTGTGAACAGATTCTGGACTGTGTTCAACCTGTTTGAAATTCCTATTCCTTATAATTTCAGGCAACTTTTCTGGTTCTTGGCTATACATTATAAAAAAAGAATTATTAATATTCCTTAGTGCCCACAAAGCTGTTGAGATAAGGAGTTTATATGTGAAAACACTTAAATTTGTTATTGTTAATTTGTCTGTAGAAAAACCTCATGTGAGGAAACACATTGGACAGGGTATCTCAGGAGATCGCAGTAGTAGGGAGACCTGTATAGTTTCTTATTAGGAGATAGGAGTAAAATGGGTGACCTTTTCTCAGTTACAAGACCACCCTGTGGTGAGCAGACTCAGAAGCTACTGCAGGGGAGTCCCACGGGCTAGCTAAAATGGAGAAATGTTGCTTTCTGTAAGCAAGAGAGAGCAGTTACTAAAGGAAGGGTCAAAATATACTGGGCAGGAAAAATAACAGAGGCACACACACACACACACACACAATTTCCCTTGGAGAAATTATCTGACCCACATCCCTTCCTTTGAATGGGGCTGACCATTAATCACCCTAAAACTAGAGCTTAGTGTTCTTCTGAATCATGTATTAAGATGCTGGCACATACATATCTTTTAATAGCTGTCATGACAGTAAAAAAAATTATGATTAATTTCCAGTTACCACATATCTTGTTCTGAGTAGCTTAGCTTTTTCTGGTCCTGTTTCTCTGTTCTGTTCACTACACAAAAGAGTTAATGTATCTTCTTAAGATTCTTCTCATGGCTGTCTTCACCTCCTTGTTCTGCAGACTGTAGATGAGAGGATTGAGCATGGGAGTGACCACAGTGTACTGCAAGGGGAAGATAACTTCTAGGGAGGAGCCTGAGATTGGCAAGAGGTAGCTGAGGAAGCCAGAGCCATAGAACAGGATCACAGTAGTGAGGTGGGAGGAGCAGGTGGAGAAAGCCTTGCTTCTGCCAGAAGTGGAGCTGATACTCATAATGGTGGAGACAATGCGGATATAAGAGAAGACGATCAAGATGAAAGTTCCAAAGAAATGCAAGACAGAGGAGCATAGGAGGAATATGAAGTTGATGGAGGTGTCAGAGCAAGACAGAGGGAAGAGAGAAGACAGTTCACAGCTGAAGTGGGGAATAATTTGGTCTTCACAGTAATCTAAGTTGACAGCCAGGAGTATATTGATGAGAGCATCAACAAAAGCAAGGAACCAAGAGCCCCATACCAGCCTGACACAGAGCTGATTGCTTATCACCTGGCTATAGAGCAGCGGGGAGCTGATGGCTACATAGCGGTCATAAGCCATCACAGCTAGCAGACAAGCTTCAGTGCCCCCAGTGGCAAACACAAAGAAGGCTTGAGCCAGGCAGCTCTCTACTAAGATGGTTTTGCTTTTAGAGAGTAGATTCTCCAGCATCTTAGTTACCGTGACAGATGAGTGGCAGAGGTCCAGGAAAGATAGTTGTCCCAAAAAGAAGTACATGGGTGTGTGAAGATGGGAATCAGATCTGATCACCAGCAGCATCACCAGGTTTCCCATCAAGGTCAGAAGGTAAATCACCAGAAACAACATGAAGAGAAGAATTTGGGCCTGAGGGTCAGCAGACAGCCCAAGGAGGATGAACTCACTGAACATGCTGTGGTTTCCCATAGTGATAAAGAGATTTACCCTGGGAACCCAAGACAGAAGAGATATCAAAACTCTCTTTGTGAATTCCAGTTACCCTAGAGCCTTAGCCTCTTACTCCTATATAACATGTCATGACTATACTGAAAACTATATTTATCTATTTTTAATCTAACTTCTTATTCATCATGATGATAATTTTAATATTCTTGTATGACAGTCCACTACATGGCATTACATATCATTCCCTATGTAATTCTGTGATTCATTATCTTATGCCCTACAGGGGCCTAAGATCATATAAATGTAAGAACATTTTATATACTCATTGGGAATAGAGAGATAATTTGTTAATGCAATAGAGTTAGAAGTTAATAGCAGAAGTGAAATCTTTGATGAAGGAAAAATGAATGAGATCCAGAGCACAAGTGGAATATTTTTCATAGGTGGAAGGAGGGGACATTTATCTATTGTAAGCATGGAAAGTAAAGAAAGTGGGGACTGTAGGCAGCTAAGCAGATTGATAGATTTTATAGTCGATTATGAGAGACTTTACAACTAATTGCTACAACATATTTGGTAAAATGTGAAGTGACATCATGAACAGAGTCCTTATTTATCAACCAATCAGCCTTTCTATTTATCTCTATATATAGCTATCTTTCTTTGTGTGTATAGTATGTATTTTCAGTGAGATGGTGGTGAGGGATTTTGATGATCTAAGAACACAAAACTTAGGCACCACAAGTGAAGGACTAATTTACTGAGGAAATACAGTAGGATCAACTGGTGATACGTTTGCCCATTTGAGATATGATATACAATTATCTCTAGTAGAATTTAGCTGATGAAGTAAATGTGTGAAGCAGATATCTGATTTTAAACATTTCCCCTCCCCCCTCCAGTAAACATGCAGTAACAAAGGAAAAAGAGTCAATGAAGTAAAGCATGCTCGCAAAGTGAATGAATTACAGAAACAGGCTGGGCAAGGAATTACATGGGAAACATGCAGATGATTGTGGCTTCTGTAGGGATATTAGGGAAAGGAAGTTGTAAGTTTTGTAGATCGTGGTTAGCCGGAAGAATGCTAGAATTTCAAATTTTGCAGGTATTGTAAGTGTTGATAGTGATAAGATGATGGTTGTTATTGTGGGAGTAGGTGACTACTGAGCTGGAAGACCCAGTCTCTGCCATGGAAGAAGACAAAGTCTTGGGAACTAAATTAGCATGGTTAAGTTTTTTTTATATTTTTAAACATTTTACTCCATTTTCTTCAATGGAGACTAGTTTTTTAAATTTAAATAAAATTTAAAGAAAAAAAATTAGCTCAGGGTAATTAGGTGAGTGATAACACTAAGTGTGCGGTTATGAGAAGTAACTACTTGCATTTGATCTGAAAAGTTGGAAACAGATGATATCTGGTCATATAGTCCATACCGTGCTAAAACTCTTCTAATAGTTTTATGACCAGGCAGCCCTATCAATATCTCAACCAGTTTTGGCAATTTACCTGGTGCCTGAGTCCACAGTTTCACACTCTGAAATTTGCCCATCTCCTCCTGCTTTGTCCTGATACCCTTGATATGTAAACTCAGACTCAAGATCATTATTCTAAGATGCCGTCCAAGTATGACCCATCCTGGTCTTTCCTTCTGACTCAAGACAACTATGTTCAGTTGATCAAAAGGAATTAGGGGGTATATTTTCCCTTGCCTATTATCCAAATACCAACTGACTGAGTTCAATTACCTGTCTGAATAACCAGTAGCACAAGGTGGTGGCAACAATTCTTTGAGATCCAGTGACAAAATACTCATATCCAGGAAAAATTATTCAACTTGTTATTTTTGAGAACCCTGTAGTAGAGCAGAATTGGGAAGAAGTCAACTGAAGAGTATTATTTATAGTTAAATGTATGCTGGCAAGAAAAGATGACTCTATATATTATTATTTCAGTATGTGCTTATTTATGTCCAGTTATCTGAGTAATGCATTATGAAAATAATGGTTAAGTATTTCATATTTCACTCATTAGTTTAGATCTGATCAGTGTCCACTCAGGTTTCCGGTGGGCAGATTTCCACAAAATCCAGAGGTTTGGGTGAAGCAGCTGTTAGAGAGTGGAACTCAGGGTGTGGAAGGAAGAAATTGCTATGTCTCTGTAACATGATTTCAGGGCAGTACAAACAAAAGCACTTTTTAAATCCAAAAGATAATTGCAACAAAGTGAAAGATGGGATAAACTTGCATAATATATTTGCACTCAAAAATACAGTGACAGGAAGAAAAGTTACCATCCAGGGGATTGTTACACAGAAATAGAATTCATTTCTCTTTAGTTATTGGTAAAATGTCAGGATTCCCTCAAAATATCTAAATAAGTAAAATAATTAAAATAAATCATTTGACTGTGGGTGATGAATAAAATATCACCATTAGTGATTTCTTTCTTCTGCTGTTTCTAAACATAAAATGTCAAAAACTTTGGAAAGTATAACACAGTAGTTTTGCGGTCATATATCAATATTATTAGATGAGAATTAATTGGATTTCATCCAAAGGAAAAGCAGCTAAGGACTGTTCACTGTAGAATGAAATATGAATTTATTTCATAATGTTGATCAGAAAGCATTAGCAGAAAACATTAATATATGTTTGAATTAGTGGGAAGCAGGAAAAGCATGTGATCCAGTATTTTGTTGAATTTTGGAAGACAAATATGATCACAAAGGACCTTGAAGCCTTGGAGGCACCTGGTATGAAAAAACTAAAACCAGAGCAATGGGGTATTGGAGACAGACATTATCTATGTAATAAATTTTGCCCAGATATTGCTTGGATCTTGCCCATCTATCTTGGGATTAGACCACTTGAAGATTATTTTAATGACAGGTAAAACAACATTTTGAAGGTCATAAAATTGTAGTTGATGAGGAGGCAATTTAAAACATGAGAAGTGAAAATCTCCTAATGTCCTATCATATTCCTGTGTGTGCTGCTCTCAAAGGATGGACTCAGCTTCTCCAAGATAAAATACAGACTTTATGCCTGAAACTCAATAGATAGAGCAGAATGTTGCAATTTAGAAACAGATGTATGTGCTTTGTAATCCAATTATTTCACTTACTATCAGTCTCTCTTTTGTAATATTGTTTAATCTTTTAAATTATAATTTCTTCACCTCTAAATTGAGTAAATTTGGGGGAAATAATATATATCTTATATTGGGGAGGATTGAATTAGCTTATTCATAAAGAACTGGAAACAGGGTTTCTAGTTTCTTGTAATTGTGAATGCATCACAGGAAAAAAGGAAATAGGAAAGTGATAAGTGGTGTGTCAGTGGAGCACAATAGAGCATATTAGCAAAGGGATAATATAAGGCTGTATTGCAGAAGAACTGTCTCTTCGCCTGGAGACTATCTGGCCTGAGAACAATAAGGAGATGAAAAGCTTCAAAGAGATGTCAAGTCTCTTAGAAAGCAGGAAGAGAGGAAAGGAGTGAAACAAACAAACAAACAAACAAACAAAAGCTCCTCAAGGAATAAGTTAGGAGGGGACAAAAACATCGGAGGATTCAGTAGAGTCTTATCATACTTTTGACTTCTCCTGTCAGAGACTATATTCTGGAACTTTGAGTTGACAGGTGAAGAGATCGCGGATCAGGATATTGTCATTTAAGAATATGTACCATAACTTCTCAATTATAGGAATAGATATAATTTTCTTTCTAGGAGGATGAGAAAGAGAGAATAAAAATAAAAAAAAAAGAACACATTAGCCCAGGCTCTAAAAAGTATTTCACTTGCAGAGAAAGTGCTCAGAATCTTACTGTACTCTTACCCCTTCTGGTTTTGAAGAAAAGGCATAAGAAACACCTTGAAAATGTCAAATTCTGGACAGGTCACTGCTATATTAATTTCTCTCATATTGTGTCAAGTTTGATCTGAGTCAAAAACTGATATACATCATTGGTTTACACAAATCCTTTATAACCCTAAATATTTTGCTGATAAATTTTTGAACAAAGGACTCTGATGGCCAGCCAATCAGAAGGGCAGTTGTTTTAGGTTGAACTAAGGAGCTCAGGGGACTTTCTCAATAATCTATATTCTTGGCAATTATAGCATGAATCAGGATTCTAGACTCATTTGCTAAGAAGCTTGAACTTTTAAAAAAGACCTCAGGGATTTTCTCATGTGACTTTTCAACTTGAGAATTAAAGCAATCAGCTTGAATTCAGATGAGCTTTCCTGATAGTCTACTGGGAACTGAAGAGAGGCAAAGGTAGATAAAAAGAATTTTGACTTGTGAAGAAAAACCAGAAATTTCCCTTAGGGATACACAGGTCATATGGAAAATTCACTTTGGGATATGAAAAGACACTCATAACTAACCTCCAGATTATCTTTTTCCGTGTGTGTATGAGATAGGCTTATTTATTCATTAGGATTTATTATTATTATTATTTTTTAAACAATTGTTTTTTTTTAAAGATTTATGTATTTATTTATACAAGCACTGGGTATAGTCAGAAGCGCGGGAGGGTGAGAGAACTCACCAGAGCGGGGAGCAGAGCAGGCAGAAGGACCGAAGTGCACTGCTGAGGGGAGCAGCGGGCGCGGCAGGAGGGGTCCGCAGGCCACATGGGACCCTCCTCCGGTGGCCAGGGAGCAGCCGGGGATCAAACCGGTGCTACAGAGGCTGCAGGCAGCTTCGCAACCCAGCGCTCAACCGCTGCGCCACCAGGGAGGCCCCATTAGGATTTATTATTAATCAATATTAATTTTATTCAAGTGAGATATGATTAAAAATATTAGTTTATTATTCAATAATAGATGGTCATGGTAAAGTACATATGATCAGTTCATATGATCTATTCTTATCTTACCTCATAAGCTAGCTGGAAAGAAAAGTTCATTATTTAAGAGACCTGGTCTAACTACACCTAATAAGTAGAAAATATTCATAGAATCCTGTCTGCTGGTCCTATTAAGTGAAAGAATAGCAATGCCATTTTTGGATGCCAAGAAATTACTATTGTCCCTAAGGCCAGTATCAAGTAATTATCAAGTGTTTTCCATAATTCCTTTTTCCTGTGAGTTACCTGGATAAAAGGTCGCAGTAGGTCTGGGATAAAGGTACAAGATATTTATATAAAGTTATTCAATGCATGTAATATCATTTATACTAGCAAACAAATTTGAAAACAACCCAAATATCCATCAGAATATTCTTGGTAGAATCAACTAATGCACATATGCAAAATGGTGTACTTTCAAGCTGGAAGGAACAATGGGGCGATCTCTATGTGTTAGCTTGGAGTGATATCAGGATACATTGCCAACTAAAGAGAATTGCATGGTGGCCTAATAGTATGCCAGCTTCTGAGTGGCATATGTACCCCACATGCACACACGCATCTGTGTCTATCCATATATAAAATTTAGTTTTAACAGAAGAAACATCAGAAGTATAAAATAAAAATTAATAAAAACGATTACATATAGGGAGAGAAAGAAAACCAACAAGGAGAGCAACAGAATGAATGAGATTCTGTTTTGAATATACCTTGTATAGTTTTGACTTCCGAATAATGTTTTACAAAATTAAAAAAATGAAATTAAAAATTCTAAACTTAAAAACAACTAAAACAAACAAGCCTAGCTCTACATCAAAGTGGTGATATAACCACCCTAGAAAAGAATCATTTCAATTAATATTAGATTATAGAATTTCTACTGGGCTTCTTCAGTGAGAGAGATGTTTCATTCAGTAGTTTCATTGTTAGTAAAAATATTGGTACTGTTTTCTGACATTATATATATAAAATATATTTAAAGGATAAAATAGATATACTAACATTGTTAGGAATGTCAATTTAGTACAAGAGTAATGTGACATAATATAAAATCAAGAATTAACAATTTTTGCAATCTGAAGTAGTTATGAACTTGTCACATATTTTTCTGCTGTTGAAGGCCCTGTCCATTAAAAAAAAAAAAAAACAGAGGTAGTGATAAAGCAGTAATTATCACTTGTGGCATCCTGAGTTTGTTTTCCAAATACTTTTTAAAGAACCAGGATTCTTTAGAAAAATGTCTGATTATCAGTCTGGGCATAAAATGCATACAAAAACTTTGGGATGTTTTTGGTGAGAAAAATGTAAGGAAGACATCAAAGGCTATTATCAAAGGACACAGTAATCTACACATAGGCAAAGAATAGAATATCTCAGTCAAGAGCAATGGCTGAGATTAATCAAAATGCATTGAATACATTAAGAGACATGATTTAATGACGGTGCACATTCAATTAACGAACTGATTAAAAAAAGAGGAAGAAAAATTTCATTGGGTTTCAATAATGGAGGTGACACTGAAAATTTATAATTAAAGGAAATGAAATAAAGTAGTTTTCATGTCTTCTAATATGAATTATGTTTCAGGACAATCAAAGAAATTCTAATAGATACAAGAACTTACTTTTATTTACATGAATTGCAGTTATAATGCAGAAGGAATGATAACTAGAATATTGGCATTTTGAAACTTCTAACGAATTTACCACTTCAGGTAATGATTATCAGTGAGTTGTATCTTTGAGTATCACCTTTAAATAACAGAAGGTTGGAAACTTTACAATGAGGGGATAAGGTTTTTATCACTTACATCCACTGATAAATCCTGTCATCCAAAAACAAAAGTGGGATGACCTTTTTTATATTTACCTTGCAATACCCCATGAAGCACACAACTCCACTTACAGAGTGTTTTTAAGAAAGAACTCAGTCTTTTTTCAAGACAAAATGTAGGCTAGAAGGACAAAATAAGTAACAAAACAAGGAAGCAAATCACCTAAATTTGAAACAGGAAAGTTGTTCCAACAAATTGATGCAGTAGCAGTTTTCAAATCTGCTCAGAAACTGTAAAGATGCCTGCTTGCATTGTGCAGTAAACTTGTTTAAGCATACTTGACAGCCTGGATCTGAGGCTCTCCTTTTGAGTAGGATCTCCTGTCTCCCTCACCTTCTCTAGCCTCTGCTTTTGCCCTCTGGAATATTCCTTATCCATTATCCTTCATAGTCACATCTAAGATGAGCACTGGAGAGAATGTCCTTAGTAGCTGCATAGTTCTCATTGCCTGCCTTTTATTGGTGTTTCAAACCTAGAGTTTTCTTTTCTTTTTTTTTTTTCTTTTTTAAAGATTTATTTATTTATTTATTTATACAAGAACTGAGGTACAGGCCAGATGCGCAGGAGGGTGAGAGGATTCACCAGAGACAGAGTGGGGAACAGAACAGGCAGACTGACTGAAGTACACTGCTGAGGGGAGCAGCAGGCGAGACAGGAGAGGTCTGCTTCGCCATGTGGGACCCTCACCGGCAGGCCAGGATCTAACCAGTGCTGCAGAGGCTGCAGACAGCTTCACAGCGCTGAGCTCAACTGCCTGTTCCACCAGGGGAGGCCCCCTAGAGTTTTCTTTCAGTATTAGTGTAATGACCTCATAAAATATTTTTGGAAGAATTTTTCTTTCTTGGTTATTAGAAAGAGTCTGAGCAAGTATTAGTTCGTCTTTGAAAGTTTTGTAGAAGTAACTTGTGAAGCCATCTGGTTGTGGGCTTTTGGGGCGGGGGTAGGTGAGTTTTGATTACTGTTTCTGTTTTCTTGGTTGTGATTGGTTTAAGGATTCAATTTCTTCCCTGTTCAGTCTCTAATGATTGCATAATTCTAAGAATCTGTCCATTTCATCTAAGTTGTTGAATTTATTTGCATATAAATGTTTAGGGTAATCTCTATTGTTCTCTGAATTTCGATAGTGTTTGTTGTAACTTCTTTTTCATTTTTGATACTATTTATTTGAGTATTCTCCCTCTTTTTCTTAAGACTCAAACATCTAGTATATGCTCGGTAAAGTGACCAAATTAGAAAGGCTACTGAAGAATCATGCTTGAAATTCCTACAATTAAAGCCACAGAGATCTAACATTATGTTAATGTGCTGCAAAGTCAACTGGTTGAGGAGAAAAGTCCAACCAAAAATTTTCCCTTCACACTTTAACAACTCCCTGGACCATTCAGGAGTGATGAGTAACCAGCTTGTGGCGCACATTATGTCACACCTCACCACCAACACGACTGTCTTGTGAGATCTTCAGCTAACATAGAGGTGCATTAAGGCCATATTTTCACAAAGTGGTCTAAAAAAGGCACCTGACTACATCTGAGAAAAGAAAGCAAGCAGTGTAAAAAAAATGAACAATGATGTAAAATATATAAATATATATAATATATATAAATATAAATAAAATATAAATATATTTATATATATAATATATGTAATATATGTCAAAAAAAGGGCAACTGAAGTTTGATCACAGAAATAGAAAACACACCTGGAATTACTGAACTGCTTGGTTCTCTTGGTGTGATTATAAAATATACTAGAATATTTAATTTTTAGAATTAGAATTTAATTTTAATTTTTAGATTTACAAACTTAAAGAGCATGTGAATGCATTTACTTCACAAATATAGGCCAGAGTGCGTTTTAAAAGTGCTGTGATTTTTTGCAAGTATTCTATTGATTGAATTTCTTTTGTTTATTGTTTTATATTGACATCACAAGTCAAGCACAGTGCCAGCAGTAGATATGTTTATGCTGACAATAATTCTAAATGCTGTTGTGAAGACACTAGAAGACTAATGATGAATACATACTATATGCTACATAGTCAGTTTCCACTTTATTTCTGGGTTTTATAAATGCATAATGACAGGGGCAAATTACGAAACAAGGCCCAGGAAATGTGTTCTTTTTGCTGTGTATGCATTTCTTAAAGATATTATTTTATAATGTTGATAGTTAAGGAAACAATGACAATCCATAAAATTATATAAAGCAAAATAAATTTATAACTTGATACAAGATTTACTTTTTTCTCTTTTTTTTTAAATTTTTTTTTTAATTTTTGGGTTACCTTTTTGCACCTCTATATGTGCACATGTCCCATTCATCCTCCACCGAAGCATGCATGCCAGTATTCCCTCTGCCTACTTCCCCAACCCATTTCCACCACCCCCCCTTGTTCCCTCTGGTAACCATTTTATTCTTTCACTAAGTCCAAGATTTATTCCTGTTGTATTTTGCCTTTGTATGTTTTTTTGTTATATCTATCTACAGATGAATGAAGCCATCCTATATCTATTTTTAACTTTCTCACTTATATCATGTAACATAATCACCTCAAAATCCATCCACTTTGTCCCAAAAGCTAGCATTACTTTTTTTTCATCACTTTATATATTCCCTTAAGTATATATCCCACAATTTCTTTACCCAGTTGTCTGTTGACAGGAACTGAGGTTGGTTCCATGACATGGCAACTGTGGACAGTGCTGCAATACAAAGGAGTACATACATTTTTTTTTTATCGTAAAGTTTTTGTATTTTTAGAATAAATACCTAATAGAGGTATTACAGGATCATACAGAATTTCCATTTTTATTTTCTTACAAAACTCCATGCTATTTTCCAAAGGCTGCACCAAATTGGATTCCTACCAACGGTGGGTGAAAGTTGCTTTTTTGCAACATCCTCACTGACATTTTTGATTCCATTCTTTTCGATATGAGCTATTCCCCTAGGGGTGAAGTGATAGCTCATTGTGTATTTGATTTGCTTTTTCTTTATAAGGACAGTTGAGCAATTTTTCATGTCATTAGGCCATCTGAATATCTTCTTTAGAGAAGTTATTATTTTTTAAAAATATTATTTTAAAAATATTATTTTTTTAAAAAATTATTATTTATTATAAATTATTATTACTTTAAAATTATTATTTTATTAATTTATTATTTGTTGTTATTATTTTTAAATTTTTTGTTGTGAAATTGTATATGAACTTTGTCAGTTTTAGAGATTAGCCCCTTCTGAGATGTGTGATGTGCAAATATTTTTTTCCCTTTCTGTGGGATGCCTTTTTGTCTTTGTGGTGGTTTCTTTTGAGGTTCAAAAAAACTTATCTCTTATCTCTTTTTTTCCCACTTTTAAAATTTTAAATATTTTATTTTATATAATTCTTACATCATTTTTCATTTTTGCACAATGTACACATTTTCATTTTAGTTATAGTCCCCATAAAAATTGCACCCCCTTTATTTTGACATTCATCCTTCTTCTCCCCACCCAACCTCCTAGGCTGTATGTCTCTGGTTTATAGTTGCTTGTTGTTTGTTGATTTTTATTTATTATAATTCATCTTTTTCCTGGTCCC
The DNA here is from genome assembly GCF_964194135.1 of Talpa europaea. Classification (NCBI taxonomy): domain Eukaryota; kingdom Metazoa; phylum Chordata; class Mammalia; order Eulipotyphla; family Talpidae; genus Talpa; species Talpa europaea. Next base: position 48,173,712 of record NC_140083.1, on the reverse strand, counting down.
TTATTTAGGTTTTCTAAATTCCTGCTATGAGTAAGATCATCTGTTATTTTTCTTCATCTTTCTGGCTTATTTTGCTGAGCATGATCCCCTCTTGCTCCATCCATGTTGCTGCAAATTGCACGAATTTGTCTTTTTTGATCGCTGAGTAATAATATTCCATTGTGTATATGTACCACATCTTCTTGATCCAGTCATCTATTTTTGGGCATTTGGGTTGTTTCCATAGCTTAGCTATCGTAAATAGTGCTGCTATAAACATAGGGGTGCAAATGCCCTTTGGAATTAATGTGTCTGCGTTATTTGGGTCAATACCTAGGAGTGGAATTGCTGGATCATATGGAAGCTCTATCTTTAGTAGGTTGAGGAATCTCCACACAGCTCTCCATAGTGGTTGGACCAGTTTGCATTCCCACCAGTTTTCTCCACACCCTCGCCAACATTTGTTGTTGCTAGTTTTTTTAATATGTGCCATTCTCACTGGTGTAAGGTGGTATCTCATTGTAGTTTTGATTTGCATTTCCCTGATTACAAGTGATGCTGAACATTTTTTCATAAGCCTGCTGGCCATTTGCATTTCTTCTTTGGAGAAGTTTCTTTTTAGCTCTTTTGCCCATTTTTTGACTAGATTATTTTCTTTGGTTTTGTTTAGTCTCATCAGCTCTTTGCAGATTTTTGTGATCAGTCCTTTATCATTAGTGTTGTGTGCAAAAATTTTCCCCCAGTTGGTGGGGTTTCTCTTTGTTTTGGTTATTGTCTCTTTTGCTATGCAGAAGCTCTTTAATTTGATGTAGTCTTGCCTTCACTATCACTGCTTTGGGTGATGTGTCTGTAAAGATGTCTTTGAGGTGCATGTCATGTAGTGTTTTGCCTCTATTCCTTCTATATATTTTATGGTTTCAGGTCTTTTGTCTAGTTCTCTAATCCATTTTGTGTTGGTTTTTGTGCATAGTGTGCAGTAGTAGTCAAGCTTCATTCTTTTGCATGTAGCGACCCAGCAAAAACTTGTCTCTTGATGTCTCCACTTGTTTATTTTTGCTTTTGTTTTCCTTGCATCTAGAGTTGAGTTTCCAAATACATCTCTGCAAGTAGATGTCCTGTCTGTGTCTTCTATTTTTTGTATTTTTTCAAGTATGTTATGGCTTCAGTTCTTATATCCAGATCTTTAATCCATATTGAATTAATTTTTGAGTATGGAGTTAACTATGAATCTAGTTTCAGTTTTTTGCAAGTGGTTATTGAATGTTCCCAACACTGTTAAAGAGGTCTTCTTTTCTCTATTTTATGACAGAAGCTCCTTTGTCAAAGATTAATTCTCCATATTTGGGTGGGTTTATCTCTGGTCTTTCTAATCTCTTCCATTGGCCTGATTTCTGTTTTTGTTCCAGTACCATACTCTTTAGATTCCTGTGGTTGTATAATATAGTGTTTGAAGTCATGAAGTGTGACACCTCCATTTTTATTCTTTCCTCTCATTTATTGTGGTTCCATATATAAATTTTACAATTGTTCAGTTTCCTTGAAAAAAGTCATTGAGATTTTGATGGGTATTGGCTTTAGGCAATATAGCCATTTTAATGATGTTTATTCTTCTAGTCCATGAACATGAGCTATTTTTCCATTTCTTTGTGTCTTCTTTTATTTTCTTTGACAGAGTTTTATAGTTTTCAATACTTAGGTCTTTTTACCTTCTTCATTAATTTTACTCCTAGGTATTTCCTTCTTTTTGGAGTAATTAAAAATAGTATTGTTTTCCTTATTTACTTTTTTTACTGGTACATTTTTTGGGTGTAGAAATGAAACTGATTTTTGTGTATTGATATTTTATACTTTACTGTATATGTTAATTATTTCTAGTAGTTTTTTAGTAAGGCTTATATATATTATTATGCCATCTATAAGTAGTGACCGCTTGACTTCATTTTTTTTCCAGTTTGGATTTCCATTAATCTTTTTCTTGCTTAATTGCTTTGGTTAGAACTTACAATACTATGCTGAGCAACAGTGGCCATTCTTTCTCCTGTTCTGATCTTAATGGGAATGCTTTCAGCTTTTCCACATTGTGTATGATGTTGGTAGTGGGTTTGTCATATATGTTTTTTTATAATGCTAAGATATCTTCCCTTGATTCCCCTTATATTGTTTTCTTTATGTCATAAATGGATATTGAATCTTGTCAAATGCTTTCAGAACCTATTGAAATTGTCATATGATCACTTCTTGGCCTTTAGGCTAAGATCAAGTGTGAAATGCTCATGTGATTTTTAATCTTCCTTTTGTTGATATGGTAATAGCATTAATTGATTTGCATATATTGAACCAACTTTCATCCCTGGAAAGATGCCTACTTGATTGTGGTGGATTCTATTTTTATGTTGCTATATTAAGTTTACTTAGATATTTGTTGAAGATTTTTGCATCTATGTTCATCAGAGATATTTGTCTAATTTTCCTTTTTTGAAGGAACTCTTTTACAATGCTTGTGGGAACGTAAACTGTTCCAACCACTATGAAAAGCTGCGTAGAGATTTCCTCAAACTGCTAAAAATGGCGCTTCCATATAACCCAGCAATTCCACTCCTAGGTATCTACCCAAAGGACACAAAAATATTAATTCAAATGGACACCTGCACCCCTATGTTTATTTCAGCACTATTTATAATAGTTTTAAAAGGTAAACTATGGAAACAACCCAAATGCCCAAAAATAGATGACTGGATCAAGAAGATGTGGTATATATACACAATGGACTATTACTCAGCAATCAAAAAAGATAAACTCATGTCATTTGCAGCAAAAATAGATGGAGCTGCAAGGAATCATGCTTAGTGAAATAATCCAGAAAGAATAAGAAAAATATCAGATGGTTTCCCTTATAGGAGGAATGTAGAGGATCCAAATAAGGGATTAGGAAATAAAGTTATTATAGTAAAGTAAAAAATCAAAATCAGCAAGCAACTATAAACCAGAGATATTCTGCAGGGTAGGGAGAAGGGAGTAGGATCAAAACAAGGTTGGGACTATGGTGATGGTACATGGGTGAATTGGTGGTGGGAATTTCACAGGGACTGTAACTGAGATGAGAAGCATAATTGTAAAAAAAAAAGAAGAATGATATAAAAAATGAATAAATATAATTATAAAAAAATTTTCTTTTTTTGTTCTGTCTTTGTGCCATTTTGGGATGAGGGTAATGTTGAGCTCATGGAATGTGTTTGGGAGTTGTTCTACCTCTTCAATTTTTTTGAAAAATAGATGGATATTAGTTTCTCTTTCATACTTTGGTAGATTTCACTGGAGAAGCCATCTGGTCCTGGGCTTTTGTTGTTAGGGACATTTTTTATTACTCTTTCAATTTCAGCACTTGCTATTGGACTATTAAAGTTATCTATTTCATCCTGATTTAGTCTTGGGAGGTTGTATGAATTGAGAAGTTTGTCCATTTCTTCTAGGTTTTCCAGTTTCCTTCCCTGGAGATGTTTGTAATATGCTCTTATAATCCTATGTACTGATATTTCTATCATATCTATTGTAATTTCACCTCTTTCACTTCTGATTCTGTTTATTTGAGTTTCTCTCTACTTATCTTAGTAAGCCTAGCAAAGGCTTTTTCAAAGTACCAATGTTGGTTTAATGGATTGCTGGACTTTTTTTTTTTTAATTGTTTACTTCATATAGCAAAAGCAGTATTAAGAGGGAAACACTAGCAACATGGGCCAACATTAAGAAATAAGAATGAGCTCAAGCAAATAACCTTTTATCTCAGCTTGATTAATTATGAAAAAAAATCCAAAAGACAGTAGAGGAACAGAACTAATGAAAATCAAGCAGATGTAAATCAAAGAGAAATAAAAACCACAGTCCAAAAGATTGATGAAACCAAAAGCTAATTCCAGGGACCTTTTGCCGAATCCTTCTTCTCTCACCTCATATTCTCTTCAGGGTCTCCCACCCTACAAGACATTTTTAATCCTAAGCTTCTGACTGGACTGTTTAGCACTAATCAGCTCGTTTTCTATTTTCAATCCAAGTAAATTAATTCAAGTTTGAGTGACTGCTGGGGAGATGAATTCTTGCCATTTGCAGCAATGGATGGAATTGGAGTAGATGATGCTAAGCAAAATAAGTTAGTAGGAGAAAGTCAAAACTGATAGTCTCACATGTGGAATATAGAAAAACTTAATAAAGTGCCAGTCAAAACCAAATGAATAATAAACCCTTGACGTCTGACTGCATAACTGGGGCAACTGGATGGGAAGGGAGGTGCAGTGGGAGTGGATGAGGGACTGGACCCTTTGGAAAATTGCTGTGGGCATTAGTGTAAAAATATACCCTGTAGAGGTTTAAATCTATAACCCCCCCAAAGCAAACACAGTGATGGACTATTGAGGTAAAAACACTTTACCCTAATAAACATTAATTGAAAAAATACATAATCTCAGTATTATGAAGTACAGGCAAATACTAGAAGACTTTTTTGTAGAAATCAATAAGTGAATTCTAGAAGTTATTTGTGAAAATAATGTAATTAGAATATCTAAAATAACTGAACAAAGCAGAACAGTGTTGAAAAACTCACTGCCTGATGTCAAGCCTTATGTTAAAGCTACAGCAAACAAGCAAGTAAGAGATAGGCATATAGATTAATTAAAAAAAAAGAAAGAAAGAAATAAAAAATAAATTCAAAGAAATAAAAAGTAAATTAATCATAAATTATGATTGATAGACATTTTGTAAAAATTGAAGTAGAATTAGATTCTTTAAAATTTTTAAATTTTCACTTTAAAAGACATTGGTTAGAATATAAAAGGAAAAAAACAGGAAAAGAAAATACTACAGAACATAGATTTGACAAGGACTAGTACCCCAAATATGTAAAAATATGCTACTTAATTTCTTTAAATCTAATTTTAAAATGAGTGAAAGTGTTGAAAAAACCAGTCATAAAAGAAAATATATGAATTTCTACTAAACACATAAAGTAATGTTCAACAACATTGCTCATTAGGGAAATGACAACGAAAATCACATGAAATTTTCACTAACGTCTACAAGAATGACTAGTTAGGAAGACAAGACCACACCAAATGTGGAGCAACCCGAACTCACACTGTTGGTAGAACAATGGAATGATATAACCCCTTAGAAAAATATCTGGAAGCTCCTTTTTTATTTTTATTTTTTAAGATTTATTTATTTATAAAAGCACTGGGTACAGTCAGATGCACCGGAGGGTGAGAGAATTCACCAGAGAGAGAGTGGGGAGCAGAACAGGCAGACAGACCTAAGACACTGCTGAGGGGAGCAGCCGGCGAGACAGGAGAGGTCTACTGCAGCATGTGGGTTGCTCCCCGGCCGGCCGGGATCAAACCTGTGCTGCAGAGGCTGCGGACAGCTTCAAAGCGTGGCGCTCAACCTGCTGCGCCACCGGCGAGGCCCTATTTTATTTTTTTAATTAATTAATTTTTTTTCTCTCACATCAGTGTAGTTCTCCTAGTTCTCCCACTACTGTGTCACCCATGAACCATCAATGTATTCCATTGTGTTCATCCCTCCACTGTGTTGCCCTCTTTAAACTCCCTCCCTTGCTGTGTGCCTCAGTTCTATGGTCAGCTTTCCAGTTTTGACATTTTCTTGATCTTTTGTTTGGTTTCTCTATATTCCACATGCAAGTGAGAGCATCCAGTTCCTTCCAGCTCCATCCATGTTGTGGCAAATGGCTTAAGTTTTATAATTGCTGAGTAATATTCTATTGTATAAATACACCACACCTTTTTGTCCCATTTGCCTATTTTGGGGCATTTGGGTTTGGAAGCTTTGTATAAAATGTATGCTTACTTCTGACACCATATTTTCAATGCATTATTTATTTAATATAATGTTATGCATTATTTATGCATTATTTAAATATCACTCAAAAAAAGTAAATAAATTATTACTACATGAAACAATGTGGATGGATCTCAAAAACAAGGAGAATGAAGGAATCTTGACACATAGTTATTCACACTGTATATACACACTGTTTCTGTGATGTTTTGCAAAAAGGCAAGACGATAGTGAAAAAATCAAAACAGTGATTAACAGGTGGGCAAGTGAGGACAAGAATTCACTGGAAAGGGACATCAAGTAATTTTCTTGGGTAATGGTAATGGTTTATATCTGGACAGGGATTTGAGTAACACAACTTGCATTTATCAAAATCCATTGACTGACACTTAATATTTCAGCATGTAGATTTTACATCAAAAGGAAAACAGAGGTGTAGTCAATTTTTGAGCTCTAGTTAATGGGGTGCATACTGAAGTATTTAGGGTGAAGTGTACTGATATCGGCAGATTTTTGGAAATGCACTAAGAAAAGGTAGAATGATGATTATATAGAGTGGTAGGTAGGTGATAAGGGGCATATACTAAAATGTTAAAAGTGAAAGAGGTCAATATATGGCTGTTTAGAATTTCAGCTCTTGTATATTTGAAATTTTTTATTTTCCAATTAAATGAATGATGAAAAAGATTGAAAAATTATCAGATATTATACATAACAAAATACTAATGAAATGATAAGCATCAAATAATTAACCCAAATTACCAATCACTAAAATTGATTCATGAATAAATATAAAATCCAAATATATCACAAACCATCGAAGGAAACAAATTGGCAATCAAAACTTTTCCCCCCTGCAGTAAAAAAAAAGACAAGAAAGAAGTCCTCAAGACTTTAAAGATGAGTTTTATAAACTTTCAAGGAATGGTAATTGTTGGAGACCCCTAAAGCAGGAGGTGTTGAGATAAGGAGATGTCAAGGTCGTGACTAGAAGACTGGTCAACATGGGCTGGAAGACTGGTCCATGTCCAGACCAAGATGTCCTTTCTTGTGTCAGCAAATCTAAGCCTGAGAAGCAGGTAAGGTTAGAAAGGGAGTAGAATATACATGATAACATAGAATCTTGGCGGTGAATGTGTGCCTGGACAAGCCTAAATACTAAGAAAATGATTCATTGTCCAACAACTAACATAGAGGGGAGGGGGTCTGTTTGTGTCAATATAAATAAATTGCACCTGGAACTCAGGACGCTTGAACCTAGAATGAGCGGTTTTGTGTCCTCTGAGTTCCGCTTCTCTTAAACTCTATTTTGTGTCTGTCAGTTCTTTATTTCCAAGTTCCTTCAGTTCCCTTTCCTTAATCCTGTTCACTGGGGCTGGTCTCTGGCAGGTAACCCTTTTCATGCAATTATTTTTTTAAAATGCAAAGTTGAAAGAGTACTTTTGACATTGATGTTAGATATTACTCAGCATTCAAAAAAGATAAACACATGCAATTTGCAGCATCATGGATGGCGCTGGAAGGGATCATGCTCAGCGACATAAGCCAGAAAGAAAAAGAAAAATACTGGATGGTCTCACTCATAGCAGGAATCTAGAAAACTTAAATAAGGGACCAGGAAAAAGAATAACTATAAGAAAGTAAAAATCAAAATCAACAAACAACTATGAACCAGAGACACTCTATGGTGGGTGGGGTGCGACGAGGGGAGGGATTGGGGTCAAAATAAGGCAGTCGCAATTGTATGGGGAATATAAAAATGAAATTTATAATAAAACAAAAAAGATAGATATCTAGAATAGACAAATTTATATAGGGAAAAAAGTAGATCAGTCATTGGCCTGGGGCTGTAGGCAGGGAATGAAGAGGAATGGCCTTTGGGTTTGGAATTTCTTTTGGATGATGAAGATGTTTTGAGATTGCCTTGTAATGAAGGCAGCACAGCTCTGTGAAGTGCAGAGATCATTGCGTAGTGCACTTTGCATAGGTGACACTGTGATATGTGAAAAATAGTCAACAAAGATGACTAGGTGAATGCAAGAAAAAATTTTGCTAGGAATGTATTAATTCCTCAACACCAGAACACTTAAGGACACAATTTATTATTAAAAAAATAAATAATAAAAATTAAATAACAACGACCATTTCAACAAACTTGTTCTTTATTCGGCACATATTTATTGCATGCTTTTTATGTAACAGACACTGTAGCAAACAAAAGAGAAAAAGTTCTGCTCCTCAAGCAAAATATGATTACAAGAGAACTTTTATCATAAGTTAAACATATTGCTCAAAAGCAGAACAAACTTCAACCTTAATCCTGAACACTGGATGATTTCTCACTGCTCCTAATAAGATATTTGCACTAGAAATTCTAGCTATGGAATTAACTTTGTAAAAAGATATATAAAAATTGCACAGAAAAAGAAAAAAATTCTGACCCTTTATTTGGGATGAAATAATTAAAATGTAATTTAAAAATCCAATAGTCTATAAGCAAGCTATTAATACTAGGAAGATAAATTTCAATAAAGTTGAAAGGTATAAAATCAATATACAAAATACCATGGTATTTCCATATGCTACAAATAACAAAGAAGTTAATGTAATTGAATTTTTAATGCACAATAGAAACAAATAGATGAATCTGCTAACTATCTAATAAAATTTGTATGTGACGATTATCAGAAACATTTTCACCAATGACAGCAGCAGATTAGCCTTGGTGAATGAAAATGTTGAACCTTTGCAGAACCAACACCATGCCCAGCCTTGGGCCAGAACTAGAGTCAGCAGGAAGAAAGAGATCGGCATTCATATGGTAGACTGTTCCACTAGAACTGCTTGGGCAGTGAGTGAGACCTGAGTGACATTTCTCCATTTGGTGAGAATTCATCGTAGACATATTCTCAGTTTCTTTGTCCACATTCAAAACATATTTATTGTGGAACAAGTTTGTTTGAATCCATTATAATCTTGAAAAAGTAGTGAAGATGCCAAAAAATGTCCTCTTTTCTCTAGTTTAAATTCTCTGCTACAGGAGAGTGCGAAATGAAGGGGGCGTTGACAGTAAAAATTAAGGGGTAATTCAGAAAGAAACAGAAGTTACTTTTTCACCACTATAATTTTGACTGACATATCTCACCCAAATACCCTTTTCATTAAAACTTCAAAGTGTATTTCATGATCTGTGGGGCCTTTGCTAAAATTGTGGTGGTTTTCCTTTTGGAGTTTGCCACCGACCCTGTCCAGCACTTGCTCCACCATCAATTTTTTCATATTCTGCAATTTCTGCACCTTCATTAGGACTGAGTGGTATAGGTACTTCTCCAACAATGAGTATGAGCTGGGAAATTTTCTCATGGTAATCCCTTACAGCTGGTCTTTAGGTAAATGGTTTGAAGCAGAATAAACAAATGCATTACTTGTAGTCTATATTGGACATGCCCAGGTCCAACAAACACTTAAAAAATTCTGATTACTCCTGGATGTATGTACCTGCAATTCCACTGTGGTGTCATACATTTATATCTATCTATCTATCTATCTATCTATCTATCTATCTATCTATCTATCTATCTAATGTGTGTGTGTGTGTGTGTATATATAGCTAGCTAGCTAGCTAGATATTTCCTTGCAAATGATAGAATCTAGTTCTGAGTTAAGCAAAGTAGAATACAACAGTAACATTTAGGGTAGCTCACAGCATCAAGGGGAGAGTCAGTTTGTCAAGGTGGTGAAGAAAGCAAGTTTTGGGTAACTCCATTTGGTTTCAAATTCCATACACATTGCTTACCTCTTTGAGACATTTTCCTCTTTTCTATAATAAGAACAACTAAAGTATTAGCCTAAAGCACTTGTTGTGATGTTTAAGTGGGATAATTTATGTAAAATGCTTAGCACATTGTCTGTCATGATACAAATATCTAATCATCTAATTGGGAATCATGTTTATAGCTCTGACTTGAAAGGAGAGAACCTAAGATAACGCCAATGACCTTATCAGCAGGGGACTTGAAACTTGGAAAGCCTGTGATGCAAGCAGAATGGTTGGTCTCTGTCTCTCTGAATCTCTCTTCGAGATTAAAATTGCTATAGGAATGAGCAGCCTGGCATTGACCATGAGCTCATTTCTATTACCACTCACGTTGCCAGGAATAGCAAGTAGGAAAGGGTAAGGAGATACAGGATTAACAGTCCCTTTGGAACCATATCAAACAAGTGGACTTTAACTACAGAAGAATGGCAAAGAGATTGACCTGGCAATAACAATATTTTTAATAATTTAAATATTTTTGCAAGAAAAATTGCCAGACAAGTAGTTTATCCATTCATTTTACTCTGACTAGGATTGAACAGGCATCATTCCAAGAAAATTACTCCACCTTTTCTTAAGTATCTTTAAGAAAATTGTAAGGTATATAGAGATCCTGACACCAGAGTATTTGCATTAGCTTTCTGGTATTACTTATTGAAATTCTATCTAGTTTCCTCATAATTGCAATTTTGTAGTCTATTATTTAAAATACTAGAAACATTTTCTCAGCATTCTTCTCATAGCTGCCTTCACCTCTTTGTTCTTCAGGCTGTAGATGAGGGTATTACTTATTGAAATTCTATCTAGTTTCCTCATAATTGCAATTTTGTAGTCTATTATTTAAAATACTAGAAACATTTTCTCAGCATTCTTCTCATAGCTGCCTTCACCTCTTTGTTCTTCAGGCTGTAGATGAGGGGGTTCAGCATGGGAGTTACCACACTGTATTGCACTGAGAAGATTAACTCTTGAGTGGATCCTGAATTTGGCATGAGGTAGCGGAGTAATCCGGAGCCATAAAAGAAGACTACTGCAGTAAGGTGAGAAGAGCAGGTGGAGAAGGCCTTGCTTCTGCCTGTGGTAGAGCTGATGCTCAGGATGGTGGACAAAATGCGAATATAAGAGAAACATATTAGCAGGAAATTTCCAAAGAAATGCACGATGCTGGAACAGAGAAGGGCAGTAAAACTTGTGGACACGTCAGAGCAGGACAAAGGATAGAGAGAGGGCAATTCACAGCTGAAGTGGTGAATATTTTGACCCTCACAGAAGTCTAAATTGAGAGCTACCAGAATATTGATGAGAGCATCTAGAAAAGCCAAACCCCACGAGCCCCACACCAGCCCCAGACACAGCTCTCTGTTCATCTTCTGGTCATAGAGCAAAGGAGATGTGATGGCCACATAGCGGTCATAGGCCATGACAGTGAGCAGGCAGGATTCAGTGCCCCCCGTGGCAAACACAAAGAAAACTTGAGTCATACAGCCTTCTACTGAGATGGTTTTCTTCTCAGACACCAGGTTCTCTAACAGCTTGGGCACAGTGACAGAGGAATGGCAGAGATCCAGAAAGGACAGTTGTCCCAGGAAAAAGTACATAGGGATATGAAGATGGGAATCAACCCTGATCACCAGCAGAAGCATCAGGTTACCTATCAGGGTCAGAAGGTAAATTAGAAGGAAAAGTACAAAGAGAAGAGCCTGCATTTGGGGGTCAGCAGACAACCCGAAGAGGAAGAACTCAGACACAACACTGTGGTTTCTCATTTTCCTTCAGTATTTTCTTTGAAATGTAAGAAATAAATTGGGTGAAACCTCTTGTTAAGTCTAACAAATATCCAAGTGTCTTAACCCTCTTCTCCATTCACTAAGTTTCATGCCCCGTCAAAAATGTATGTTCTGATGTGATAAACTTGCCTAAATCTATGTTTCTTATAATATTTAATAAGTTACTCTGCCCAATCCCCCTGTCTACCTTAATTGTTCTTTCCTTAATATCTTAGAGCTTGTTTGTTGTTTTATTATTAAAACTATATAAGAGATTATTAAAACTATATAAGAGGATTCTGTAAATTTATTAAATCATTTAATAGAGAGGAAGAAATTGCAGGAGGAATAAGAGAAAATTGAGGAAATGGTGTCATTGAGAGAGGTGGTCTTCTGCGCAGAAGCAGAGCATGGTGTTACTGCGTTTCTCTCATCCATCCGACATGTATGAAGTCAGTAGATATGTGTAGGAAAGGAGCAGTTCCGGTTAATGGCTTTCTAAAAAATAAATATTTAAATAAAGTCACTAAGGGAAAGTAAAGAGGGATAGTGCCTAGAGATTTTCAGGGTGAGGAGTAAGGGGATTACTCAGAGACAAAGCAGCACAGAGATAGCTGTTGGTCAATATGGTGAGAAGAGGCACACCCTGTCTGTGTGATTCACTCAGCTTCAGCTCTTGTCTGTGCCCTCATGCCATTGGTAAATACAGACTAGCTCCTGACTTTCTAAGGCTTCGTCTTCTGTTTGTCAGTCACTCTGAACTGACACAATCATTAACTCAGGATAACCTTTGGACACTGTTGACTTCACCATCGTACAGTTCATGCCTGGCTTTAGTGTTTGTGTTCATACTGCAAACCAGCACAATTTCTCAAAGGACTTATGATTTTCCCATTGTTTATCTTAACACCCAGAATTATGGTTCTTAGTAATGAATCCACATTAATTGTATTTCTCACCTAGCTGAGCTATGTCTAGCATAGACTTAATGAAAACCTTTGTTAAATTCAGGGATCCAGAACACAAATATGTTTGAAAGTGTGAGAATTTCAACATCAAGGTGGAGTTTTAAAATTCATGTTGGATATAAACTTCTTCCTTGATTTCTAAAAGAGGAAAATAAAAGGCTAAATTAGGCATATTGTTTCAAAAAACATAAATGCTTCCAGCCATGTAAGAATTGCATTTTCACTGTTTTCTTTTTTTTTTTTTTTTTAATTCACTACTGCTGTTCTAGCTACAGTCCTGGATTCATCCTGAAAATATGACAGCATTGGCAGAAGACACGATCAATGCAAATGAATCAAACCATGAAATGCAGAGAACCACCCATTATAATTTCAGAGAGTAGCAAAAAGGTAGGTCTCTTCCATTCTACTCTTTTTCAAATATAGTCCTACTATTAGAAATTCTTTAGACTTTGTGGAGACTTACTCACAGAAATAATAAGAGAGTGAAAATCTTGCATAGGCCATTTTCATGAGGGACACCCCTGGGAAATTGTACCCTGATAAGGCACCAGATTTCCTCATGGGTAAAAGTATGCAGTGTTAGAGTTATTTGAGGGATCACTGAAAAAAAAATCATCACCTATTATTTTACCTGGTGCTACCATTTCATTATTTTTGATTCTTCATTTATTCAGCCACTAAGACCAAACTTAGAATGGGAACATCTCTGAGAAGCCACCAGTGTGTGTTTTTAGTTATCATGTTTAGGTGGCATTAGCTGATTACATCATTTCCAAAGAAAAGTTGCCAGAGAGGAGCTCCTATTAGAATGATACACGCAAAAGCACCTACAATTGTGACTGGACCAAAGGAGTTGCTTAAAACATGTTCTTCAAAAATAAATACTTTAAAAATAAATAAATGAAGATATGGAAACAACCCAAATGCCCAAAAATAGATGACTGGATCGAGAAGATGTATACACAATGGAATACTCGTCAGCAATCCAAAAAGATCAACTCTTGCCATGTACAACATGGATGGGGCTAGAAGGCATTATGCTCAGGAAAATAAGCCAGAAGAAAGAGAAAAATATCCGATGGTTTCACTTATACAAGGAATATAGGGGGATCAAATAAGGGATCAGGAAAAAAAAAAACAAAATTAACAGGCAACTATAAATCAGAGACATTCTGCAGAGAAGGGAGAGGGACCAAAACAGGGGAGGGCAGAGCACAAAGGACTATGGTGAAGATGCACAGGTGAATTGGTTATGGGAATTTTACAGGGACTATACCTGAGAGAAGAAAGCAAACATTGTACAAAAATGAATATAAAATATACATGAAGGAATAAATTATAAAAAATGAATACATGAGGAATTGAATGAGTGAGACTTAGAAGGAGAATAACCCAGGGTCTTACTACTCACAAAGAACAGATTAGATTAGGAACAGGTAAGGGATCTGGACAATTTGGGCTTGCCTGAAATCATATGTAAAACCGGCTGGAGAAAAATTTCACCAACTGGTGAGGCTTTTCCCCATATAGTTTCTCTTGCCCTGCTCTGAGCTTTCACACACATAATCAGATGAATTAAAGGGGTTACCCTATAATGAAAGATACAGTTAATTTCTGTACCCTATATATGCAAAGTGTTTAGAGAGGGTGTTTTTTGAGTCACGTGGTACTCAAAATCTATCACAGATGTCCTGCTCTCCTCCCATCTTTTCAAGACAAGTTTTAAGTATTATTTTTCCCCAAACTTCCAGGTATCTGGTATGATGTGGGTGTTCAGCACCATAGACGTGAAAAATAGCAAGGTAAGGGAAAGAGACTTCCTACCAAGGAAGTGTGAGAACTTGACTTCCTAACTTTAGTGCCGAAGACAACTGAGCTACTGAGAAACATTCTTGTTCCTTCACCCCCAATCCAAGTGTTTAATTTTCCCAAAAGGAGTAAAAAAAAATGATTTTTGTGGATAGGACCAAAACATTTTAGGTAACAGAAGTGAAGAATAGAGAAATGAGGAGGGCACTACTACCCAAAGGAGACAAAGATGAGAGGACGAGAGGGAAAGCAGTCGCCTGATGAGGGAATGACAAGAAGTGGTGGGGATCAGGGTAAAGGGCCTTACACAGGGACCCAGAGGCAAAGCAACCCATTAGAGAATAGCGAAACCATTACCGCGTGTCTCTCTTTTCCTGGTGCAGGATGCCGTCAGTTTCTCTGAGTTAGTGCGTGTCATTCTGAGCTCGTGAGAAACTGGCAAGAGAAAATGTAGCACCACTGTTGAATCATGTGAACTGGTGCCGCTTTTTCTATTTAAGACTTTTCTTGTGTAAAGAAAAAATTGTAATTCAGTTTTCAAAAGCCCCTGCAAATAAAAACATCAGAAAACTTTTCTAAATTTTTGAACAGCATTGTTTTGCTCTTCCCTCTTATTGATGCCATAAAATAACAAAGAAAAGGAAAACTTGAAAACTTCAGATTCCTAACAAGTAATAACGTGACTTCTTTCTTATTTCCCCTGGCATAATTACATAGACAGTCCTCTCTCTGGCTATTAATATATTGTTAAGTGAAGCATCGTAACAAAGGAATCCAAAGGTATAGCCATTCAGAAGGGTTTGTAGGTTTAAGTGGCCAATGGGATAACCAGGCATTTCCTCAAAGCTCAGGGGGCGTCTACATCTGTCCTGATTGCTGGAGAGCTTAGTCTGCTTCACACTTTGGACTTATTAGTGTCTTACCGGATGCTCTCTCTGGGAATTCCTATAGAAGCTAAGTGACTCACAACTTACCTTTAGATCATCCTGCTAATGTTGCTGTGCATTCAATTATTATATATAATAAAGATAATTATTATTATAAATTGTATTATCATCATCACATGGTCAATTGTATTTAAATTGGCCTGTACATTTGACTTTTTTGCTCAATTATTTCTATACCCAAACTGAAAAGTTTAATAGATGAAACTAAGATGTCAATGGATGATTTTAAGGCAAATTAAACAAAGCTAAAGAGGTACTAGTGAGTCAGAAGATAAGTTAGAAAAAAATAAGAACTTCTCTTGGTGAGGATATTATGTCTCTTTGAAGAATTCTTTGTAATTTTTCCTTTAGTGGAAATCTTCTAATGATGTATTTATTTCACCTTTATTTTTAAAGGATGAAGATAGATATAGAATTCTAATGGAAATTTATTATTTTTTATTCAGTACTTTGAAAATATTTTTATTCAGTACTTTGAAAATTTTTGGCATTTGTGTTTTTGTTAATGTGAAGTCAGTTGTTAGTTTTTTTTTTTTTTTTTTGGTGGGACACTCGCTGGCAGCTGGGGAATGAACCGGTGCTGCGCTGCAGACGCTGCGGGCAGCCTCACAGCCCAGCGCTCAACCGCTGTGCCACCAGGGGAGGCCCAATGTCAGTTGTTAGTTTAATTGTGCTTCTCTGGAGAGAAATTGTCCTTTCTTGCCCTCTTCCTCCTTTTAGTATTTTTCTCTTGAGTTTTAGTAATTTTACTATCATGTAACAAACTTTCTTTTTATTTATAGGTGGGATTTATTTATAAGACTTCTAACACAGTTAGTGTATTTTTTTTTACAGTTTGGGAAATTTCTATCCATTATGTTATATACTACCCTATTTGCTCATATATTCTATAAGGTACATGGGACTGAGAAAATACTTAAAAATATTTTTTTAAAGATTCATTTATTTATGCATACAAGAACTGGGGTACAGACCAGAGGTGTGGGAGGGTGAGATGAATCACCAGAGACAGAGAGAACAGAACAGGAGGATTGACTGAAATACACTGCTGAGGGGAAGAGCGGCAAGACAGGAGATCTGCTGCGCCATGTGGGTCACCTCCCTGGCCAGGGATCTAACTCGTCCTGCAGTGGCTGCGTATAGCTTCATAGTGCAGTGGCTGTGGATAGCTTTATAGTGCTGCATCTTAACCCCTTGCACCACCAGGGAGACCCCTTTAGAAAAATTTATGTGTTTATGAACACACACACACACACACACACACACACACACAGAGAAAATAGCATGAATATGATAAGTGCTCAGTGCAAAAGACACATGGAGAAGAAAAATTGAATAGTAACTAGAGAAATAGCAAGTCTGAAGGAATTAGGTCACAGAAGAAACTTGTTGCTTATACCCTATAGCTTTTACCCTCTATGCTCATTCTTTCTGCCTTGGAACAACATGCACATGGATGGTCTTCTCATTTGATTGTTATATATCTCATGTTCTCTTCTGTTTTCTTTTTTTCTTTATTTTCTCTTTGTGTTATTTTCTTATTACCTATCTTGTAAGTCATGAGCAAACTCAACACTGACCAATCTCTTTTAAACCTATCCATCAAAATCTTAGCTTCTGGGTCTCCTTGGTGGTGCAGGGTTAAAGACAGTGCTATCAAGCTGTTGCCAGACACTGCAGCAAAAGTTCCATCCCCAGCCAGTCAGGGAGCAACCCACATGGCACAGCAGACCTCTCCTGCCTTACCCGCTGCTCCCCTCAGCAGTATATTTCAGTAGATCTGCCTGTTCTGTTTCCCACTCTCTGGTGAATCCTCTCACCCTCCATGCCTCTGGCTTTCACCCTAGTTCTTGTATGAATAAGTTAAATCTAAAAAAAAAAAAAATCTTAGCTTGTCATTAAGTTTTTCATTTCTGGAATTTTCACTTACATTTGATGTTGTTTCCAGATATATGACAAAATTTTCAACTCTGTCTTCAATCATTTAAAACTTATTTATTTGGAATTTGTGCATCTGAATCTATTTTCACTAAATCAATCTTTTGTCTCCACATAGACTTGTTTATTTTTTCTGTTGAGGACCAGATATTATTGTAAAAAGTTATGGAAATAATTAAGCCTTGGTTTAGATACTTTTCATCCTCCAGGTAAAATTTTCACTTCCATCTGTCAGATAGTCCTGGATCATCTCCTGCAATTCCATGGCCTCAGATGAAGCTGGATTTTAGTCCATAGGAAGCCAGACTGTTTCTAGTGCGCTTTTACTTCATGGATTCCGTTTCCCTCACTAACTTAGGAGTTGTCAAAATAACTTCCCACATTCTCAACCACCTCTTGAGGCCCTTCTGATGAGTTTAGTCCCTTACAAGACCAGGCACCATAGATCTTGCTCTCCCTCCATCTTCACACATTTTGTTTTGCAGCTTGAGATTATACAGTACAGGCAATGTCCCTTCTCTATGCAAAACAATATCTCCACCTGTGCTTTAGATACAATTCTATTATGCTTCTTCTGAGAACTGGTTCCTTCAAACTTGTTATTTCTCTACTTGGGATTCCATTTTTTTTTCTCTGTTTATCTTTTGCACTGAACACTTAGCACATTCAAGCTATTTCCTATGTGTGTGTGTTCATAAACTTATTTTTTCTCTCCAAAAAATACTTTCTAAGTCCCATGTGCCCTTATAGTTTGCCTTAATTCTCCCAACTCCTCACACCCAAGTATACGGAGAATAATTGTATTACCCAGCAAACATTTCTGTATCAACCACTCTTCTGAAGCTTCTCTGGGGCTTATTAATGAGTTCTGAAACCAGAATGAATACTATTTTTTTTATTTTTCATTGCTTTTTATTTTAAAAGTGTTTTTGTTATTCAATATTTCAAGCACGAATAAAGACTTGAAAAAGAAATAAAGACCATTTGTAACAGGGTGGTCCCCAGGAAAGGGGGAGGTTCCAGGTTCCCTGCCCCACCCAGGGAGGGTGGAGCTGAGCAGGAAGAGAAGAAGCTGGAGAGGAGACTGAGGAAGGAAGCAGGATGGAGCCAGAAGGAGACCTGGAGGAGGCACATGGAGCCTAGAGACACGTGAAAAAACTGAGCTTGTCTTTTGGTCGTGGACTGGGTGACACAGATGTGGGTGAGACCCGTGGGGAGGCGACAATGGCAGCTTTTATCTTGATTTTGCTCTTTTCCTTCCGGGCTTGTCTGGTTGTTTCTGACCCTTTTTTGTGGGTCCCCACTGGAAGGTGCTTCAGACTTGTGGCAGGCTTTGGGGCCTTGCTCTGGGCCAATCCTGCTTGGGTGGACTTTTACCCACGAGGGGATGGGTGACTTTGGTTGCATGATTTAGAAACTAGATTCTTTGCTTTTCCTGTATTGTTTCCTAATTGTATTAAAGTTCCTTCCCATTAAAGTCTCATATGTTTTGTGCTGATGTGGCGGATAGCAGAACCCATTTAGAATAGGCAGGTTTGCGGGGTTTGGGCTGCCCCTCTCCCTGTCCTCTAACACATTTACCACATGCCATGCATATTTAATAAATCTTATCTTTTATCATATTTGCTATAGATTGTTTTTCAAAAATAAGATATTACAGATTTGAAATCTTCTTTATACCATTCCCCAATCTCTTCCTTCCGATTTACAAATAACTACTATCTTAAAGTTAGAATGTTGCCTGTTGTGGTAGTCAGGATGACCTCCCTCAAGGGTATTTATTCCCTAACCTCTGGAACCTTTGTCTCCATCGCCTTATATGGAAAAAGAGACTGTAGATATCATTAAAGCTGCAGACAATAAAATTAGAACATTATCTTGGATATGGTGGACCCAGTATAATACATGAGTCCTTAAAAGCAAAGCAGTTTCTCCCATTGGTGTGAGAGGGATATGGTGAAAATAGAAGTCAAAGAAATTCTAAGTATGAGAAAACTTGACTAATTGTCACTTGAGAAGAGACACATAGAAAGCATCAGAAGCAATGAGGCCTCGAGGAGCAACGAGCAGGCCCTGGCTGACAGCCAGCAAAATAACAAGGACCTCAGTACTACAATTTCAAGAAACTGAATTCAGCTGTCAATCTGAGCTTGAAAGTGGATTTGTCCTCAGAACCTCCAAAAAGGAATACAGTCCTGCAGACACCCTAATTCCCAATTCTAAGATTGTAAGCAAAGGATCCTATTAACACACTGAACTGGGACTTCTGACCTACAGAAACTTGAGAGAACAAGTAGGTATTCTTTAGGGCTTTAAGTTGCTAATTTTGTGGCAATTTGTTACAACAGCATTAGAAAACATGTTTCCTCATGCATGCTTTTATATTTTCACTATGTATGTCTCTATGGTTTTAAACTTCACTATAAGAAACATTGTGAAATTAGGTTTTTCCAGTCAACATTTTTCCATAAATTTATCCAACTTAATTGAAAGGTTTGGCATGGTAAAGAAAAGGAGAGCCAGACTAACTTTCTCAACAGAAGGGGACCCAAGTTGGGGGTCAGTGGGAGGCAGGGTGAGGAGAGGTCAGGTAGGAGACTGGGTTCATAAGGTGGGAAAAAGATTGTGGGGCCCGAAATGATTTGTGGTGTGGGGGGGGTAGTTTCTTTGTCTGAGAAAAGATTTGTAGGGAGGGAGGAGGTTCATTGTCTGAATTCTCTAGGCTGGCTTCTGCATTCCTCTTCCCAGGTGGGCTTCCTGGTGGGTTTTTGCATTCTGGCTTCCTGCATGGACCTTTCATTAATGTGTAGAAATAGTTCATTCATTTAGTTGCTATACAATGTTCCCTTGTGACTGCATCATGCTTCATGCATTTTTCAGAAGATTAAAACACATGTGATGAATTTGAATATAGTTTGTTTATCTATAGATTCTGTAGGCTTTTCTATTTGGACAGTCACATAATCTTCAAATAATAACAAACTCTTTTTCCTATTTCTTTTTAGGTCTTAAACTATACTTTCTTTCATTTCCTTTTCTTATTGCAACAAATGGGACTTCTACAAATTAAATTGTAGAAGCTAAAGTTGTCATTTTTGTCTTATTTTTAATAGAGGCAATTTTTTTTTTACTTGAAATATATTTTTATTTCTCTTTCTTTATTTTAAAAACATCCTTGTTTGATTTTTCACAATACAGGATTTCTCCCTTAAGGTGAGGTGACTATTGTTTTTCCTACCACGAAGGTGCCCACATTCCACCCCACTCTCTCCTCCCTTTTCTCTACCCTTGCCCTCCCCCACATCACCCCTCCTGAGTGTCTCAGGTCTGTGGTCTGTTTTCAGGGGTCAGTCTTATAGGTTGTCTTTGTCTGATACTTTGTTTTCTGCAGATTCCACATACAAGTGAAACCACTCAATATTTATCTTTCTCTTTTTGACTCCACTTTGAATAATTCCTTTCAGTTCCACCCACATTGCTGCCAATGGCATTAGTTTCTTTTTTATGATCTCTGAATAGCATTCTATTATGTATATATACCACATCTTCTTGATCCTCTCATCTGTTCTAGGGTATTTAGGTTGTTTTTGTATCTTGACTATTGTAAATAGTGCTGCTATAAATAGAGGAGTATAGGTTTCCTTTAAAATTCGTGTTGTGTGTTGATTCCCAGGAGTAGAATTGCTGGGTCATATGGCATTTTTAGTCTCTTGAGGAATCTCCACCTTTCTTTCCATAGGGCCGGACCAGTCTACTTTCCCACCAACAGTATTCTCCACTCCCTCACCAGCACTTGTTGTTTTTGTTTTTTTTTTGGTATGGGCTTGAAGACAAATATCTAAAATGTATTCTGTAAGGAAACTGTGTTTACCCCATCATGTTCAGAACATTTTCTACTATTCCCAATTTGCTAAAACTTTGTAATGTATAAGTGCTGAATTTTATTGAATGCCTTTTCTGCATCTGTTGAGATGCCATATTTTTCACTTAAATTTTCAATTAGTGGATTTAAAATAAATCCTGAAGCTTGATTTAGAAAGTTCTTACGTTAATAAATCCAACTATTTTAAAACCAGAGGAGTGGAGAAGAAACAAATGACCCTTCTAATGGTCATTTAATATATGAGTCACATATGTGACTGTTTCATATGTGTGTCACTTTTATATTTATGATTGTTATGTATATATAAACACATACATGCATTCCAAGATTCAAATAAAGTAATTTTCCAAAGTTTTGTAATTAGAACTATATTTATTTATTTATTTTTATTTTGGGGGCATTTGTCTTTAAAATTTATTGACAGAGTTCCCACCAGGTGACCCTCCCTTTAGTTGGAGAAAGCCTGTGGCACCAAGGACTCACTGCCACCGCATCTGGAGCTTCTCCTGAGGGACTCAAGGATTTGGCACTGCGTCAGCCACAGGAGCCACATCCAGCTGCACTCTGCCAACATCACACACCCGTACTTTGCATGCCCCCGGGATGCGGTACTAGAGTGCCTATTGCCCAGGCTGAGAACAATCCAGGCCGGTGGCCAGTGAGGCACTGTGCCAGCTTGCAGAGATGAGCCCTTGGCCCTCCCCATAGCTCAGGTTGCAGAACTGAGGAAAAAGTGGGTTCTGAAGAGTTCTCCGAGGCCACCCTGGCCTGGCCAGAAGGTACAGGCCCCACACACCGCTCTGCTTAGGTGGTCTTCACCCTGCTGCCCGATGCTATGCATGCTGAACCCTGCATACTTGCGGGTTCCTCGAGGTAAACCTATCATTGATACTTTAGCTCTCGTCATCAAGCAAAGGGCACCAGCATTCTGCCCCAAAGCGATGCTGAAAAAAACCGAATGTAACAATGGTGGTTTGTTCAACCTAAACTCAAATTCTTCTTGAGGATGGTACGGTTACCCCGGTGTAGCCTGCCGCTTCCCAGCTGGCTTTCAGCAAAGCACTTCTTCTGGTCAGATGGACGAGTGCCAAGAGAGCAGATGCCCACTGTGAGCGAAGGCGGGGGTTTCCGCGTGCGCACGCTGTCTCTGCACTGTGTGGCTGGTCTTCCGCGTGGGGAGCCACAGGCCTCTGTCCTCACCAAGAGAGCTCTAAGGGAGCTTTCCAATAACTTATATAAGTTTACAGAGAAATTCTTTGGAACTTTCCAGGCTGGGGTGTGAAGGACAGGCCATAAGAAGTTTCTTAGGTTCCATAGGAAAACTGGAAGTTCGTCTTTTGCCGGGGCCCAGACTGGGGAGTTTGAAGCCAAGGACCTTGTTCTGCCCATGGTGTTATAACTGCCCGCTGGTCTCTTCATGCAGTGATTCGCAGGTCGTTCCTTTGGAAGGGCATCATCACATTCACATGCAGCAATCAAAACGTCCACTTGTCTGAATATTCCCAGACAAAGCAATTTTTCACGGGGTTTGTGAGATTTCTGCATCACCTCTGTAAGGTTTCTAGCCTTAAAAACTCTCCAGTCTCATGGAGATGATAACTTTAGTCCTTTCAAGTCCATTAAATGAACATGACAGCTACGTCTTTGTTCTCAAACATCTCCTGTTTCCATTCAGGTTCAACTTCAATGAATTCTTCTTCTCCTAATCCTCCCAAATCAGGTCCCCTGGGGAAAAGACACTCCAAACTCTGGGTGCTCACTATCTCCACAGTTCACTCTTAAGCCCGGTCTCACAGAATTGCCTGCAACCAATCAGGCTGCTTTGGGAAAGACTGGGGCAGGGCAGCCAGGAGCTGGGCCAGTGCATCACCCACGAGCCCCGGATACCCCACCCCTGCTGGTAGAAATTTAAAGGTAGTTAAAAGTCAAGATTTATACTCAGATATCTAAAATATTTTGCATGTTGCCTTTTTCACACTTACTCACCCCCCCCATACACACATACACCGTGTAGTGTATATGAAACAAATGAAATTTCGTGGCTTTTTCAACACACACACATCTTTTATCTTTTGCAGCTTATTTATTCTGGCTTTGGGAAAACAAGGAAGGTGTTATTTTACTCCTTGACTAAATTGAAAAGAGAGATATCTTCAGATTTCCATAAACCGGAATTAGAGACTCCTGTACATTAGTATTAGAAACCATGGGTCATTATCAAGATAAGCAACTACCGTTATTGCTGAAATAAAGTGGGGAATCTATGTTACAAGTAATAAAATTAAAACGGTTCCTTTATTTAGATTCAGCAAGTGGCATAGTCATTTTTACCAGAGGTAGAAACTAGACCAAATCACCACAAACTTCAGGTAGATTAGGAGTGCCTGGGAGATAGTTTGGCTGGGAAAGTCTGAGGCAGAGAATAAAATCTATTGATTTTATTTTCTTGCCTACTCCTACTTATTTTCCTCTTCATTTTTTTTTTTCAACACAACTTAAGATTAAAGGCATGAGAAATTTTTTGAGAAAAATATAAATGTATTTTGTGAGAAAAGTATAAAATTGTATTGACTTCTTCTCAGATTTTTTTTTAAGATTTATTTATTTATTTATACAAGAACTGGGGTGCAGGCCAGATTCGCTGGAGGTTGAGAGGATTCACCAGTGACAGAGTGGGGAGCAGAACAGGCAGACTGAAGAAATAAACTGCTGAGGGGAGCAGCGGGTGAGACACGAGAGGTCTGCTGCGCCATGTGGGACCCTCGCTGGGAGGCCAGGATCAAACCAGCGCTGCAGAGGCTGCTGGCAGCTTCGCAACCCAGCGCTCAACCACCTGTGCCTCCAGGGGAGGCCCAATGTCTTGTCAGATTTTATTGGCTTTTTCTGACTCTTAAATTATTGCTTTTAAACATTGATTACAAGCATCATGTTTTTAAAAATAATCTTTGAGGAACCATTGTAACAGATTTACAGCGCTTTTTTTTTTTTTAAATGAAATATGCAAAGCTCCAGGTTATGTATCAGAGAGTCCTGAGAGTAAATATGTCCTTGGTTCCCAGCTAATGGCTGGGGTACAACTGCCTCCTTGTGGCACAATTACAGAAAGACAAGTTTTGATTTTTGGAACCTAACTCTCCTCAATCAGAGTTTGGACATCAACATCACAGAAGGCCTGACTCAGGGTAGAGATTTGTGGTAGATCCAAGGAGACATGAGAGCAATAACAAATTTGGACAAAGATTAATCGAGGTTTTTCTTTCAGGTCATGCAAAATTGGGGGCAGAGAATTTGAAGGAAAGACTTAAATAATAAGGAAACCTGCCGTTGAGAGCAGTACCAGAAGAATAGTGTACAGCCAGAGCATGATTATATAGAAAATTAACAGACACTGAAATCAAGTTTAGATTACAGCCATGTATATCTATCTATATATATATATACTTTATATATATTCATCATTTTATGAATTTGAGACGTGCTAAATATTTTTAACTTTTTTTTAAGATTTATTTATTTATTTATTTATTTATACAAGCACTGGGTACAGTCAGAAGTGTGGGAGGGTGAGAGAATTCACCAGAGTCAGAGCGGAGAGCAGAGCAGGCAGACTGATGAAAAGTACACTGCTGAGGGGAGCAGCGGGTGGCAGGAGAGGTCTGCGCGCCATGCGGGACCCTCCTCCAGTGGCCGGGGAGCAGCCGGGGATCGAACTGGCGGTCCAGAGGCTGCGGGCAGCTTCGCAACCCAGCGCTCACCCGCTGCGCCTCCGGGGAGGCCCTGTGCTAAATATTTTGTGCATGACTTATTTAATCCTTACAACTGAGCTATGATAGTATTAATAGAATTATCGAATCTACTTTTTAGGCAAGTAAACAAGAGAAGTAACTTGCCAAAATTCATGCATCAGGTGAGGAACAGCGCTGTGATTCAACTTTGACTGTTCTACTCCAGTGTCCATACTCCTAACCTCAAACATCACACACTCCCTCCCTCTCCCTTTACTTTATTGTTTCTTCTGTCTGGAAGATTTTTTTCTCATTTCTTTTCTGAAGACTTCCTTATCTATGCTGCATGAGGATGATCGAGAGGTGTCCTGAGGATGGCAAGGGGAAGGACTGACTGGAACGCTGAGAAAACTTGCGTGTGCCAGGGCGGAAAACCGCCTGGGAGGGACGCCCCAACTTGCTTGGTCCTTGAAAGTCTCCTCGGTGGTAACTTAGCAACAGAGGCCCACAGGACAGGCATGTCCAATAAGCCCAAGGGCTCACATACGTGGTATGTATGAGCTCACCTACATGCGTGGGAGGCAAAGTTGTTTTGGCTTTCCCTGACTTACGATAAAATGCAGATGTGTTTGTTCATAATTCCTATATAACCATGCTGAGAAAAACAGGGGATCACGGCTTGTAGCTGACAGCAATCCCCCATCTGGTAGGTCCTTCGAGATATGCGTCCCAGGTCTTAGAGCCCACTAGAGGCTCACAATCTATATTATATTATTAGTATATTTCCCTCTGTATAGATTCTTATTTGCTGAAAAGTAAAACCCCTATCAGTTACTAGTTTTTTTTTTTTTTTTTTTTGGTCAAGCAGAAATAAACCACATGTATCAGTAGTAAGATATATCTGGGTTTCAGAAACACTAAGATATGAAAAATGTGCATCTTAGAATCAAGGAAAGTATACTATCATTATGAGGACCAGTCTTCAAAGAATAGATTTGATTCTGTTACTAAATTCCTTCCCTTTGTGGCACTGATATTTAAGATATACAAAGAACTCATGCAACTCAACAAAGCGAAAATAAATAACCCAGAAGACCTTGTCTGATATTTTCCCAAAGAAGATATAGAGATAGCAAACAGGCACATAAAAAAATGTTCATCATCACTTATAATCAGGAAAATGCAAATCATGACCACAATGAGATAACATGTTACATTTGTGAGAATGCCCCATATGGAAAAGACCAGGAAAAACAAATGCTGGTGAGGATGTGGAGAAAAGGAAAGCCTCTTACACTGCTGTGGAGAATGCAAACTGATTCATTCTTTGTGGAAAGAATTATAGAAGCTTCTCAAAAGATTGAAAATGGAGGTCCTCCCTGGTGGCGCAGCAGGTTGAGTGCGGCGCTGTGAGGCTGTCCGCAGCCCCTGCTGTGGGGATTCGATTCCCAGCTGGCCAGGGAGATACCCACATGGCGCAGCAGACCTCTCCTGTCTTGCCCACTGCACCCCTCAGCAGTATTTTCGGTCCATCTGCCTGTTCTGCTCCCCACTCTATCTCTGGCGAATTCTTTCACCCTCCCGTGCTCTGGCCTGTACCCCAGTTCTTGTATAAGTAAAATAATTTTTTAAAAAAAGATTAAAAATGGATCTGCCATCCTCACCCCCTTCCCCCCCTCCTCGTAATTCCACTCTGAGGTATTACCCAGAAAATTTAAATATTAATTTGTAAGGAAACCTGTGCTCCCATGTTTATTGCGGCACCATTTACAATAGCCAAACTATTTTAACAAGCTAAGTGCTCCAAAACAGTTGAGTGAATCAAGATACACTATTACTCAGCTATCAAAAAAGATAAATGTGTGCCTCTTTGCAGAAATGTGGATGGATCTGGAAGAGATAATGGGATAAAATAAGATAGAAGGAGAAAGATAAATACTGGATGGTATTGCTAATATATGAGACATAGAGAAGCCAAACTAAGGATCAGATAAAGATAAGCTTAAAAAATTAACCCTTGAAAGCTGACTATAGAACTGAAGCATTTGGGGGATGAGGTTGTGGGGTAGGGGTAAGAACGTATCAATAGAAGGAATGAAGTAAAATGGAATATGGTGGTGGACTACAGGTAGTTGGTGGGTGCTCTATAGTGGCAATACCTGATGAGGGGGTGGGATCCCAATGTTACCTCACTTACAAATGAATGAGTAAGTAAGTAAATAAATAAATAACTTCCTTCCCTTTGTGGTTTCTAGACACTCAATAACACATTAAGGTTAATATCTCATTTTCTGTATCATGGTGTTTGTCTTATACGTCTTCAGCATACAGTGTATATTCCATAGATGATGGAAATATATGGACTCTGATCAACCTGGTGGTGGTTTAGGATGAGAAGTGATAATTATAGACTCATCCTAGAACTCAAAGGAATGATCCACAAGCTCAGTATGTTAAATGACTGCAAAAAAAGCAAGTTTTGCCTGAAGCTTTAGCTGATTAATAGCTCATTTAAGTGTGTGTTTGGTAATCATACAAAATAAACAGCAACATTAGGGATTACCAAACTTCAGTGTTCATCAGAACCATATGTTAAACACAGATGTGTCCCACCCCAGAGTTTCTGATTAAATAGATCCAAGGTGGAGCATAGGAGCATGTCTTTCTGACTTCCTAGGTGATCCTGTTGTTTCTGCTGAGGACTACACTTTGAGAATCACTGAAGTTGAAAAAGTTGTACTCCAGAGACTCAGTCAAGGACAATTATTCTGATAGGCTTTTGACTTATCTGACCCTTTCGCTAATGGGAAGGGTAAATCTGTCTCAATGCCCAGAAGGTTGTAAGATTAGAGAGTCTGTTGCCTTCTCTGGTTTTGGTTTTTCTTTTTGGCATTCTCTGTATTTACAATAACACTGAAATATTGTCATGGGGAGAAGTAACTGTGATCCCATTGAGCATTATTAGCCAGGGGGAGATATGACTGGGAAATGAGAGTCTGTGAGTGTCTCGGGGACTTGTTACTACAAACAGCACTTGTCTCTTAGCTCCAGCAGTTTCTGCTTCTTTTGACAGATCATAGAAAGCTCAACTGGGGTAGTTTGCAGAAGTACCTCCCCAGTGTCTGATCCCAGAAATAATTGCTTAGGGCAAGGCATTTAGCAACTCTCATCTAGAGACTTCTGAAGAAATTGGCCATATGCTAACTTTGTCTTCCGTTTCCTCTCAGAAAAATACCAGAGTTGCAAAAAAGAGAGGCGATGCCCTTGAGATTTCCTAGCGAGCGCCAACTGATCTGCCCCTGCCAATTACCTTCACAAATTACCCTGAGTCTCACTAACTGATTATTTGGAAACTAGTTGGGAGAACATTCTGGACTTAGAAAACATTTGTTGGCTAATACAGGAGAGAAATTAGAACAGTCAAGACCCCAAACTATAGATATTTAAAACGCATAACTCAAATAATTAAACACACAACATTTTATTGTTGGGATGTTTGGGCAGAATAGACGCCTTCTTTCTATAATTATTCATATATCCTTTCTAATGTTATTTTGTTGTTTCAACAACCACAGGTCTGTTGATGTGCATCCCTGTTAATGTCATTCACTGTATGACTCACTCAAATAATACTATTTAAATACAAAAAAAAAAAAAACCACTTAGGACTAGGGTCATTCTCTACCTCTTATTTTACTCTCAGTTTCCAGCCTAGTGGTCAAGGCACAACAGATGCTTAATCAATGTTACAAATTAAGTAAACTATAGATAACATCAACTGACTGATCTCTGGTCATTATTGTTTTATCCCTGACACCCTCTGCACAGAGGATACCTCAGTTGTTCTATTTTTAAAAAATTATTTATTTATGTATGTTTTACATAATTTTTCATTTATTTTTACAAAGTTTGCTTTCTTTTCTCAGGTGTAGTCCCCATAGAATTTCCATCACCAATTCACCTGTGCACCTTCACCGTAGTCCCTTGTGCTCTTCCCTCTCTCATTTTGATCCCTCTTCTCCCTCCTACCCTGCAGAATATTTCTGATTTATAGATGTCTTTATTTTTGTTTTGTTTTGTTATGTTTGTTATTGTTATTATTTTTTTCCCTAAAGCCTTATTTGGATCCCCTGTATTCCTCATCCAATACTTTTCTTTTTCCTTCTGACTTATTTCACTGAGCGTAATCCCTTCTAGCTCTATCCATGTTGCTGCAAATGACTAGTTTATCTTTTTTGAACGTTGAATAGTGTTCCACTGTGTATATATACCACATCTTTTTTTTTTTCTTCTTCAGCCATGAAAATGCAAAGAATTTATCAATAGTAGAAAGCTAAGAATGATCATGAAATAAACTTTGTTTTTGACCTGGGTAAGTCCTTTAACCTTTTTAATTGGGTAATATTGGTTTACATCGTTTGTGTATTAGAAGCAGAGGATCTCCCCTCTCAAGTGTCATTACTAAATTCACCTTCTTTATTTTTATTTTTTATTTTAAAATAAATTTTATTTTTATATTTCCCATACAATTGCAACCCCCTTATTTTGACCCCAATCCCTCCCCTCCCCACACCCCACACCCCATAGAGTGTCTCTGGTTCATAGTTGTTTGTTGATTTTGATTTTCACTTTCTTATAGTTATTCATTTTCCTGGTCCCTTATTTAAGTTTTCTAGATTCCTGCTATGAGTGAGACCATCTGGTATTTTTCTTTTTCTTTCTGGCTTATTTCGCTGAGTCCTTTCATATTTCTAATTCAATCTCAGTTTCTCCTTAACTAACTGCTATTTTTCTTCTTCTATTTCACTCACACGCTTTTTAAATTTTCACATTTCATATTCTAGTAGCTCATTTTTTATTTGGGCATCTTTAACATCTTGATGATAAGTTCGAATGCTTCCATTCAGTTCTGCTAATTGATTCATAAGCCTCTCTTCCAAATCATCTTTATCTTCTGCTGCTGCCTCCTTTAGCTTGGTAACTCAAATAAGTTCTTCTTGGATTTGCTGACATAACAGGTTTATTTGGGCTAGCTCCTTCTATAGCATTTTTAGTTCATCTTTTGCAGACACTTCATTAAGGAGATCATTGCTCTCTTTTTCTAAAGTCTGGATAATTCTTTTCCTTTCTGCCTTTCTTCCTCCAATTTTTCAATTCTTTTTTTTTAATATTAAATTTTATTTTTATATTCCCCCATACAATTGCAAACGCCCCATTCTGACCCCAATCCTTCCCCTCCCGCCCCCCCACCCCCCAAAAAGTGTCTCTGGTTCATAGTTTTTGTTGATTTTGATTTTCACTTTCTTATATTCATTTTCCTGGTCCCTTATTTAAGTTTTCTAGATTCCTGCTATGAGTGAGACCATCCGGTATTTTTCTTTTTCTTTTTGGCTTATTTCGCTGAGCATGATCCCTTCCAGCGCCATCCATGTTGCTGCAAATTGCATGTGTTTATCTTTTTTGAATGCTGAGTAATATTCCATGGTATATATGTACCACATCTTCTTGATCCAGTCATCTATTTTTGGGCATTTGGGTTGTTTCCAAAGCTTAGCTATTGTAAACAGTGCTGCTATAAACATAGGGGTGCAGGTGCTCTTTGGAATTGATGTTTCTGTGTCCTTTGGGTAAATACCTAGGAGTGGAATTGCTGGATCATATGGAAGCTCTATGTTTAGTAGGTCCAGAAATCTCCACACAGCTCTCCATAGTGGTTGGACCAGTTTGCACTCCCACCAAGAGTGCAGAAGAGTTCCTTTTTCTCCACACCCTCGCCAACATTTGTTGTTGCTAGTTTTTTTAATATGTGCCATTCTCACTGGTGTGAGATGGTATCTCATGGTAGTTTTGATTTGCATTTCCCTGATGACAAGTGATGTTGAACATTTTTTCATATGTCTGTTGGCCATTTGCATTTCCTCTTCAGAGAAGTTTCTTTTTAGCTCTTCTGCCCATTTTTTGACTGGATTATTTTCTTTGTTGTTGCTGAGTCTCATCAGCTCTTTGCAGATTTTTGTGATCAGTCCTTTATCATTAGTGTTGTGTGCAAAAATGTTCTCCCAGTTGGTGGGGTTTCTCTTTGTTTTTGTTATTGTCTCTTTTGCTGTGCAGAAGCTCTTTAATTTGATGTAGTCCCAGCTGTTTATCTTTGTCTTCATTATCACTGCTTTGGGTGATGTGTCTGTAAAGATGTCTTTGATGTGCAAATCCCGTAGTGTTTCGCCTATATTTCCTTCTATGTATTTTATGGTTTCAGGTCTTATGTCTAGTTCTTTAATCCATTTTCTTTCTTCAATGTGCTGTATGTAGTTGTTACTTTCATTATGAGTGTGGACAGCCTCACATCTCTCAGGTTTGTTACTGTTCTCTGATAGAATTGATTCAGAATTCTCAGGCCTTGTGTACACACTCTGGTAATCTTGCTCATCAGCCTCTTCCGGGGCAGTCTGCATAGCCTTTTTAGTGACATTGATCTGGTTGCCACGTTTCTCTGTGGGCTCTGGACTACTAATTTGTTTGGATACATTATCCTCCATCTGATGCTGTAAATTTCGCACCTCCTCACTTAGAATGTCCTTCTCAGTCCTTAAAGCTTCAAATACTTTAGAAAGTGTTTCATGTTCTGTTTTGGTCTTATCTATCTCCTCCTTCATGGTGGCATTGGAAGTGTGAAGGGCTTCCACACAGTCGGCAGATGGGCCCCCTGCCATGTGGCCCTCTGCCCTCAGCTGGTCGTTCTCTTCTTCCAACTCAAGAATCTTCAGTTGTTTGGATTTAGCAAACTTTCTCATCTTTTCTTTCATTTCCTACATTTCCCATTGGACTTCCTGCAACTGTTTTTCTGTCTCTTCTGTTTCTGTGCTCCACAGCTTGCCGTACTATTCTTGCTTCTCTTGCCTCAGAGTCTTGACCATGTGCTGAATCCTTTCTGCCTCATTACTAACATTCTCATAGGATTGCAGAAGAATTTCATATTCTTTTTGTAACTCCTCGTGTGTTTTTTGCTACTCGGTGCTTTCCGCAATCTTGGAACATTTCAGAGATTCCATTTCCTTCGGTAAGTTCTCCTTATCTTCAGTAAGACCTGCCAGAGCGAACTTCAGACTTTCACAAGAGCCATTGAGACTGATTTTCCATCAATGATCTGTCCATTTGTGTAATGAGTTTGTCTCTTTCTTCCTGAAGAAGAGCTCACTTTACTATGAAATTATCTTTTTTTTTTTTTTTATTTTGAGCAGAAACTTGGCTTTCCACATCAGCCAGAGACTTTGTTAGATGTTCAATGGTTTCTTGGGCCACAGACAACTCCTTTTGGAGAACTTTGTTTGCCTTTAGTGTTGCTTTTGAGGAAACAGGCAGTTTGTAGTTTCCTTTTTATCTGTTTCCTTGCTTTAGTTGTTTCACTGTCATGTAGTTTTTGATTTATTTCACAAATTTCCAACTGTAACTGCTTTATCACCTCATCATGTTCTTTTGCTTGCATCTCCAGCTGTGCGTGCAGACCCTTAATTAAATCCTGCTGTTCCATTATCTCTTGTCTGTGCTTTCATAAGGGCTGTTTCTTTCTCGCTAAGCTTCCCAGACAGGTATCTAACGTCCTCTTCCTTTTTTGCTTATGGCATTTTGCAGTTCATTTAGGGCAGGTTGTAATTCTCTTAAATGTTCCAGTTCAGCGATTTCTAGTTGACATTTCTCTCTCAGGCTTTCTGTGTGGGCTGTAGCTTCATAGGAAGTGGTATGCAGGCCTTGGATTGCTACGCCCTGTTTATTGACCTGCTCTTGTAACGGCAATACCTCTTCTGATTTTGTAGTAATCTCATTTGTTGTAAAACTTACCTCCAATTCTAATTTCTCTTTCTCTGCCTCTATTTCTTCAGTTGGGCCTTAATCTGCTGAGCATTTGCATCCCCAGGATGAGGAGGCCAGTCTGGGCTTATGGCAGACTCTGAAGTAGGTTGTGTGGGTTGCTGCTTGGTGGCTTTGAATAAAGGTTCTTCTGAACCTTGAGAGGGCGAGCCTGGCTCCTTTTGGTCAGAGCTTGCAACTTTTCTATCTATAAATTCCCTTACTTAGATCTGAATTTCTTTTAGTTGGTCTCCAATCTCCTCATTTTCCTTGCTTTGCACAACAAACCCTTCTTGTAAGTGATTATAGTCATCTTTCTGTTGTTTAAGTTTCTCCCTAAGATGTTTTTCTTTTTCCTGTGCTTTTTGAGAATCACTTTGCGAGAGGTTGACACTTCCTGGAACATCTTTTGAAGTTGCTCCTTTTCTTTTTCCAGGCTTGATATCTTTATCTAGTTCTGGTTGCCACTGTTCTCCACTACATGTATCTGGTGGACTGATCGCCACTATTTCTTTTACAGGTGCTACTGAACTCCCATCTCCTGCTTCCTTCTTACTGATGGTAACTTGTGGATAACTGCTTATTTTTCAAGGATTCCTGCTTGAAGCAGATCTGTCTAGTCTGTTTTCTCTTCCAAGGTTTGATTTACCTGTTTGAGCGTAGAGTGTAATTGTTCCCTGGCTGCTACTTTTTCTTCCAAATCCTTTCCTACATGATCTAATTTCACTTCGTTTTCTGATATTGTCTGTTTTAAATAAATTTCTTCTTCTTGGCATTTAGAAGCTATACATTTTCCTGGATCTTCTTGGCTTTCTTTATCTCTATACATTTTGCTCTGCTCATTCTCACTCCTACATTCATCTTTCATTTTAGCCAGTTCCTCTTCTAATCTACTAACTCTCTGTAGAAGTTCTTTTCTGTTAAGAAGAACAGCCTGGAGCTTTCTTATTTGCAGCTTTCTTTCTTTCTTTACAAGGTCTAATTCATCCTGAAGTTCTTCTTTACTTACTAGCCCTGCTGGGCTCGATTCATCCAAAATAATTTCTTTATTTTCTTCTACCTGCTCTTTTTTTGCTTCTTCAGCTCTGCATAATAAATTCAGCTGCTCTTTAAAGTCTTAATTTCCACTCTAAGAGAGAACTTTTCTTCATTAAGTTGTTTCTTCATTTTCTCAGCCATACTAAAACTAATTCCTGTAACTTGCTGATCCTTCTCATCTATGGTTTATTGGAGAGTTTCTACATCTCTATTTTTCTCAAATAAGAGTTGATCCATTTTGCATAGTCAACAGACTCCATGATGACAAATGCCAACCAAGAATACTTGATCCCACAAAGCTTTCCTTCCTTTATGAAGAAAGAATAAGGACCTTCCCAGACAAACAGAAACTCCAGAATTCCATGACAACTAACCCCCTACTCCAAAAAATACTACAAGGAATCCTAAAGCCAGAAAAGACAGAAGGATGAATAAGAACGAAACAAGACCAAAAAAAATTTTTAAAAATAGATAAATAAAACCAGAGAAAAGACAAACAAAACAGCAAATAAAGATGCTAACATATCAATATTAACCCTAAATGTAAATGGACTAAACTCTTCAATAAAAAGACACAGAGTTGCAGAATGGATTAAAAAACACAACCCAACCTTTTGCTGTCTCAAGGAAACTCACTTAACTACAAAAGATAAAAATAGAGAGTAAAAGGATGGAAAACAATCTTACAAGCAAATGGACCAAAAAAATAGGCAGGGACAGCTATACTTATATCAGATAAAAGAGATTTCAAACTCAAAAAGGTAAAAAGAGACCCAGACGGTTACTACATTATGATCAAGGGGACAATACTTCAAGAAGAAATAGCACTCATTAATATATACTCACCAAATGAAGGAGCACCAAAATATATCAGACAACTATTATCATCTCTGTAAACAGACATCAGAGAAAACACATATGTAGTAGGAGACTTCACATCACTATCAACAATGGATAGATCAACGAGACAAAAAATAAGTAAGGACACCAAAGCTCTAAATAAGGACCTAGAGCTCATGAGCTTAACAGACATCTATAGAACACTAAACCTAAAAAAATCTGAGTACACATTTTTCTCAAGTGCACATGGATCTTTCTCAGGGATCAATCACATACTGAGACACAAGACAAACATCTACAGATACACCAAGATTGAAATCATACCAACCATCTTCTATGACCATGAAGGCATCAAACTAGAAATAAATCATAAAAGGAAGACAAGGAACCTTTCCACCTCATTGAGATTGAAACCCATACTACTAGAAGACCACTGGACTAATGAGGAGGTCAAAGAAGAAATTAAAATCTGCTTTGAGTTGAATGACAAGGAGGACACCACTTTCCAGAATGTATGGGATACAGCAAAAACAGAAATAAGGGAAAATATAAAGCAATACAGGCTCACATCAAGAAACAAGAAAGAACTCAAAGAAACAACCCAATCTCACAACTCAAAGAACTAGAAAAAGCACAACCAAA
This sequence comes from Talpa europaea, assembly GCF_964194135.1. Taxonomy (NCBI): domain Eukaryota; kingdom Metazoa; phylum Chordata; class Mammalia; order Eulipotyphla; family Talpidae; genus Talpa; species Talpa europaea. The sequence continues at coordinate 48,138,665 of NC_140083.1, read as the reverse complement.
AAACCCCTAAAACAAGTAGAAGAAAAGAAATAATAAAAATCAAAGCAGAAATAAATGAAATTGAAACAAAAAAAAATACAAAAGATCAATGAAACCAAAAGTTTGTTCTTAAAAAAATAAGTAAAATAGACAAACCCCTAGCCAGGCTCACAAAGGAGAAATGGGAGAAATCAGAAATTATTAGGATCACAAATGAAACAGGAGAAATCACAACAGAAACAGCAGAAATCAAAAGAATAATCAGAAACTACTATGAACAGATATATGCAAATAAGTTCAACAATTAAGAAGAGATGGACAAATTCCTACAACTCTACAATAACCCAAAGAAGATAAAGAAGACTTTAAACACCCAAACTGACCAATCACAATTAGCAAAATTGAAATGGTAATCAAAACCCTCCCCCCAAAACAAAAGCCCAGGACCAGATGGATTTACAAATGAATTCTACCAAACATTCAGAAAAGAATTAGTACCTGTCCTTCACAGATGCTTTCAAAAAATTGAGAAGGTAGGGACACCAAACACATTCTATGAAGCCAACATTACACTAACACCAAAACTGAATAAGGACAACACAAAAAAGAAAACTACAGGCTGGATGCAAAAATCCTCAATAAAATTTAGCCATCAGAATCCAAAAATGTATCCATAAAATAATTCACCATGACCAAGTAGGATTTATTCCAGGGACACAAGGATGGTTCAACATCAGAAAATCAATCAATGTAATCCAACATATCAACAAAAAGAAATATAAAAAACATATGATAATATCAATAGATGCTGAGAAAGCTTTTGACAAAGTACAACACCCATTTATGATAAAGGCCCTTGAAATTGTTGGGATACAAGGAATATATCTCAACATCATAAAGGCCATCTATGACAAGCCCACAGCCAATACCATTCTCAATGGTGAAAAGCTGAAAGCATTTCCATTAAGATCTGGAACAAGACAAGCATGTCCACTCTCACCACTGCTTTTAAATATAATACTGGAAGTCCTAGTCAGAGCAATAAGACAAGAGAAAGACATACAAAGAATCCAAAGGGGGAAGGAAGAAGTCAAACTATCACTATTCACAGATGATATGATAATGTACATAGAGAACCCCAAAAACTCCACAGAAAAACTAATTAATCAATCAGTTTAGTAAAGTGGCAGGATACAATATCAACACACAAAAATCAGTAGCCTTCCTATACATAAACAATAAATCTGAAGAAGAAGAAATCAAGAAAACCATCCCTTTTATTATCGAAACAAAAAATCAAATACTTGGGAATAAATCTAACAAAAGAAGTAAAGGACCTATATAGAGAAAACTATCAAACACTGTTAAAAGAAATAGAAGAAGACACAAAGAAATGGAAAGACACCCCCTGCTCATGGATTGGAAGAATTAATATTATCAAAATGGCCATCCTACCAAAAGCAATTTACAGATTCAATGCTATTCCAATAAAAATTTCAATGAAATTCTCCAAAGAAATGGAAAAAATATTGATGAGATTCATATGGAATCATCAAAAACACTGAATAGCCAATGCTGTCCTAAAAAAAAAGAAAGGGAATGGAAGCATCGCATGCCCAGACTTCAAACTATACTACAAAGCCATAATTACCAAAACTGCATGGCATTGGAACACAAACAGACACACGGACCAATGGAACTGAATAAAAAATCCAGAAATGAACCCACAGATTTACAGTCAACTAATCTTTGACAAAGGAGAAAAGAATATGCACTGGAGCAAAGAAAGTTTGTTCAATAAATGGTGCTGGGAAAACTGGGTTGCTACATGCAAAAGAATGAAGCTTGACTACTACCTCAAACCATGCACAAAAACCAACTCAAATGGATTAAAGAACTAGAAATAAGACCTGAAACCATAAAATGTATAGAAAGAAATAAAAGCAAAACAATACATTACATACACTTCAGCAACATCTTTACAGACACATCACCCAAAGCAGTGATAGTGAAGGCAAAGATAAACAGCTGGGACTACATCAAATTAAAGATCTTTTGTACACCAAACGAGACAGTAACCAAAACAAAGAGATACTCTACTGACTGGGAGAAAGCTTTTTTTCAAAGATTCATTTATTTATTTACACAAGAACTGGGGTACAGGCAGACTGACAAAATACACTGCTGAGGGGAACAGCGGGTGAGACACAAGACAGGAGAGGTCTGCCGTGCCATGTGGGACCCTCGCCCGCTGGCCGGGATCAAACCGGCACTGCAGAGGCTGTGGACAGCTTCACAGCACTGTGCTCAACTGCCTGCACCACCAGGGGAGGCCCAAGGGAGAAAATTTTTGCACACAACACTAATGATAAAGGACTGATCACAAAAATCTACAAAGATCTGATGAGACTCAACAAAAACAAAGAAAATAATCCAGTCAAAAAATGGGCAGAAGATCTAAAAAGGAACTTCTCCAAAGAGGAAATGCAAGATAAAGTATAGCAGAAAGTTAATACAGCATAAAATAGATCAGTGAAATGTGAATATGCTACCAAAACATTAAGTTCCTTGATAAGTTCTTGTAAAGCAGGTAATTATGAAAGGAGGAATGTCTTCATTCTTACTAACTGTTCACACAGTCCAGTAGAACAAAATGCTTAGTTCAATCTAACAAAGCTTTATTTAGTAGCTGCTATATGGAAGGTAATATACTATCAATAGTTCTTAGTGAATAGTAAAGCAAAGATTAAAATAAACAGTCCCTAACCTTGAAGAGCTTATACTTTAACTTTGAAGAGCTTAAAGTGAAAAATATAAACATATAAACAGAAGATTTTAATATAATGTTAAAGGGAAACAAAAATATGACATAAGTACCAAAGTGCATTTAACCTAGTTTTGGGAATCAGGGTTGACTTCCTGGAAAAGAAAATGCCCTAATTGAGTACTGAAGATGACTAAGAGTCAGGCTGAAGGAGAAAGATCATGTTCTAAACATTGCATAGCATAAGCAAAAACCAAAATGACTTCTACCGTTGAACCTTTATATTGATCTCTGTTACTTCATCCCACAGATATACTAGTGGGAATATCATTTATCTATTCATTTGCCTATTTAAAACGCTATATATATTTTTAAAGAGTTATTTATTTGTTTGTTTATTTATTTGTTTGTTTATTTATACTGGGTACAGTCAGAAGCGCGGGAGGGTGAGAGAATTCACCAGAGCCAGAGCGGGGAGCAGAGCAGGCAGAAGGACCGAAGTACACTGCTGAGGGGAGCAGCGGGTGGCAGGAGAGGTCTGCACACCACGTGGGACCCTCCTCCGGTGGCCAGGGAGCAGCCAGGGATTGAACCAGCGCTGCAGAGGCCGTGGGCAGCTTCGCAACCCAGCGCAATGCAGTGCTCAACCGCTGCGCCACCGGGGAGACCCCTAAAAAGCTATATTTTTAAAGGTCTGATTCAAGCCATACTTCAGATAAGAATCACTGCCTGCTACAAAATGAATATACAGAGATCCTGCTCCTATCAGTAGTCCAAACAATAAAATGCTATACTTATATAGATGCTGATATTGTGCTCCAATTGTGTATTATTAATCCTGTCTTTGGGAAATACTAGCTCTGCTTGCTAAGGTCTTTATTATACTTGAAGTAGGGAATACAAGTTATACATGTACAATGATAACAGTAGAAGCATTTGTGAGTTAAGAAGACAGAGAATGATGGTTTTCATTATACATACCATTCTCATTTTTTAGCTCCTGAACCTCTGTAGAACTAAGAAGTAAGGTTTTATTTTCATTCTCTAGTTCTACTACTCTCTTCTGTAGTAAGTCAACATTCTTCTCAGTGTCAGCCTAAATTATAGAAAGACAAACAAATTAATGATTTTTCTAGTGAAAATTTTTCATACTAATGCCCAGATAGCCTCCAGAATTTTTATCTTCCATAAGTTTCTCATCCATGAAAATTGTTTAAAAATAGCATCTACTTATCATCCAAGGTAATCTTTGATATAATGTTTTTTTTTATCTGAAGATAGAGAAAATATTGCACACAAACATCCAGTGCCTTGGCTTTTGAATTTAAGATGAAAGTCTGGATTACAAATAAATCTCAGGTCTATGGCACAAGAAAGACGATTTCAGAAATAACATAAATTATACTGATGCTACTTGGTTAACAAAGTCACTTTCTTGAAAGAGATTGAAGATGAAGAGAGGCTTCCAAATAAGAACAGAGATAAAAGAAATACATACCCCTTATGAAAGCAAAAAGAGGCAGGCATAGCTGTCTTTGTTTTTCCAAGTATAACAAAAATTCCCTCACGATTTATGTACCTGGGTTTATTTTTCTGATGACATGCAAATATCTAACTATGCCACATCTTTAGTTTATGTCTTTTTGTTTTTCTTCTCCAACAAGAGTATTCTATATAATTTTTCATAAAATTGTAAAATCTTTAAGACTGAAGGGTTTTTACAGTACTGGGCCACAAAACTTCATTTGATTATAAAGAAATAGCAAAGGATGAAGAAAAGACTGCTTGAAACTGGCAGAAGGCTCCTGGAGGAGCCAGTGGTGAGCTGGGAAGTTCGCCCATGCCAGGCCCCTTCTGACCAGCAGTCCGAGCCCAGAAGGGGAGCAGGCACCCATGGCCAGGGCAGATTGGGCACGCAGAAGAGTGTGCCTGAGACCAGGCGTGCAGGGACCGCGTCACACATCGCCATTTTAGAACAGGAAAATTTCTCCAGTAAGAACTGCTTGAAACCAGGAGAAGGCTCCCAGAGGAGCAAGAGGTGAGCTGGAAAGTTCGTCCATGCCAGGCCCCTTCTGGCCTGCAGTCCGAGCCCAGAGAGGGAGTGGGAACCCACCGCAGAGACAGACCGGGCGCGCAGGGGACCGTGTCCCTGCATCGGCATTTTAGAACAGGGAACTTTCTTCAGTAAAGACTGCTTGAAACTGACAGATGGCTCCCGGAGGAGCCAGAGGGGAGTGGAGAAGTTCACCCAACATGCCAGCCAGTCCCAGCAACACAGTGTCCCAATGCATATGGGAAATTAGAAAACAGACAGTAAGGAGTAGAAGAACCACACACAACCCAGCAATTCCTCAGGAAAAAAGCACACCACAAAAAGAAAACCACCCCCCAGATTGCAACGACAGTAACTTGGAAGAACTTCTGAGCCTTCCAGAAAGAGAATTTAAAATTGCCATGATTAAAAAAATGACAGAAGTCATAAAAGAAAACAGTGATAAGGGAAAAATAATCAACAATCAGAAGAATGAAATTGAGTCCCTAAAGAAGGAAGTAAAAGAAATGCAGGAGATCAAAGAATTAATGGAGGCACTAAAGAACTCTGGGAAAAGCAATGAAAGCAGAATAGATGAAATGGAAGAACGAATAAGTACTCTTGAAGACACAGAAATAAAAAGAACCAAAACAGAAAAGGAAAGAGAAGTACAAAGGAAAAAGACAGAGGAAAGACTTCGGGAACTATCTGACTCCATGAGGAAAGGAAATATAAGAGTTATAGGAATACCAGAAGGAGAGAAGAGAGATGTAGGAACAGAGAAAATATTCCAGGAGATAATTGAATAGAACTTCCCAAACTTGAAGAAGGAGCTGAAAATTGATATACATGAAGCAAGAAGAACACCAAACATCCATGATGAAAGGATTCTTATACAGCAAGACACATAATAGTAAAGCTCCCAAGAATCCAGGACAAGGAAAAAATAATGAACCTGACAAGAGGGAAGAAACAGATAACATTCAAAGGAAAACCAATCAGACTGACATCAGAATTCTCCGAGGAAACACTACGGGCAAGGAGAGAGTGGAGGGACAACAGACTTCAAGTTGTCAACAGACTTCAAGAAAACAGATGCCAACCAATAATACTCTATCCTGCAAAGCTCTCCTTCCTCTATGAAGAAAGAATAAGGACCTTCCCAGACAAACAGAAACTCTGGAATTTCATTACAAATAAGCACCCACTCCAAAAAATACTACAAGGAGTCCTAAAGCCAGAACCTCAGAGGGACGAATAACAATGAAAGAAGGACCAAAAAAAGTTATTAAAAGAATAAATAAATAAAATCAAAGGAAAGACAAACACAATGGCAAATACAGATGCTAACATATCAATATTAACTCAAAATGTAAATGGACTAAACTCTTCAATAAAAAGACACAGAGTCGCAGGCTGGATTAAGAAACAAAACCCAACCTTTTGCTGTCTCCAAATTTAGCTAGAAAAGATAAAAATAGACACAAAGTTAAAGGATGGAAAACTATCCTACAAGCAAATGGACCAAAAAAGAATGCAGGAACAGCTATACCTATACCAGATAAAAAGAATTCAAACTCAAAAAAATAAAAAGAGACCCCAATGGTCACTACATTATGATCAAGGGGACAATACTTCAAGAAGAAATAACACTCATTAACATATACTCACCAAACGAAGGAGCACCAAAATATATCAGACAACTGTTGTCATCTCTGAAAACAGACATCAGAGAAAACACATACGTAGTGGGAGACTTCAACACACCACTATCAACAATGGATAGATCAACCAGACAAAAAATAAGTAAAGACACTAAAGCTCTAAATAAGGACCTAGAGCGCTTGGGCTGAACAGACATCTATAGAACACCAAACCCCAAAAAAATGGAGTACATATTTTCCTCAATCACACATGGATCATTCTCCAGGATCGATCACATATTGGGACACAAGACAAACATCAACAGATACACCAATATTGAAATCATACCAACCATCTTTTCTGACCATGAAGGCATCAAACTAGAAATAAACCATAAAAAGAAGGCAAGGAACTCTCCTACCTCATGGAGATTGAAAACCACACTTCTGGAAGAACATTGGACTAATGAGGAGATCAAAGAAGAAATTAAAAAATTCTTTGAATTGAATGACAAGGAGGACACCAATTTCCTAAATGTATGGGATGCAGCAAAAGCAGTAATAAGAGGAAAATATATAGTAATAGAGGCTCACACCAAGAAACAAGAAAGAACTCAAAGAAACAACCAATATGAAGCTCAAAGATCTAGAAAAAGAACAACAAAAAAACCCCAAAACCAGTAGAAGAAAAGATATAATAAAAACCAAAGCAGAAATAAATGAAATTGAAACTAAAAAAAAATCCAAAAGATAAAAAAAACCAAGTGCTGGTCCTTGAAAAAAATCAATAAAATAGACAAACCTGTAGCCAGGCTCACAAAGGAAAAAAAAGGAGAAAGCACAAATAAACAGGATCATAAATGAAAGAGGAGAAATCACAACGGACACAGCAGAAATCAAAAGAATAATCAGTAACTACTGTGAACAGTTATATGGAAACAAGTTCAACAACTAGAGGAGATGGACAAATTCCTACAACTCTACAATCACCCAAAGCTAGATACAGAAGAAATAGAACATCTAAACAGACCAATTACAAGCAGTGAAATTGAAATGCTAATCAAAAACCTCCCCAAAACAAAAGCCCAGGACCTGATGGATTTACAAATGAATTCTACCAAACATTCAGAGATGAATTAGTGCCTATCCTTCACAAACTCTTCCAAAAAATTGAGAAGGAAGGGACAATACCATACACGTTCTATGAAGCCAACATTACACTAATACCAAAACCAAACAAGGACAACACAAAAAAGGAAAACTACAGGCCAATCTCCCTTATGAACACTGATGCAAAAATCCTCAATAAAATTTTAGCTATCAGAATCCAACAATGTATCCATAAGATAGTTCACCACGGCCAAGTAGGATTCATGCCAGGGACACAAGGATGGTTCAACATATGAAAATCAATCAATGTAATCCAACACATCAACAAAAAGAAATATAAAAAAACATATGATAATATCAATAGATGCTGAGAAAGCTTTCGACAAAGTGCAACACCCATTCATGATAAAAGCCCTTGAAATTCTTGGGATACAAGGAACATACCTCAACATCATAAAGGCCATATATGACAAGCCAACAGCCAGTATCATTCTCAATGGTGAAAAGCTGAAAGCATTTCCAGTAAGATCTGGAACAAGACAAGGATGTCCACTCTCACCACTAGTTTCAATATAATACTGGAAGCCCTAGCCAGAGATATAAGGCAAGAGAAAGACATACAAGGAATCCAAATAGGAAAAGAAGAAGTCAAACTGTCACTATTTGCAGATGATATGATAATATACATAGAGAACCCCAAAAACTCCACAGAAAAACTAATTCAACTATCAGTCAGTTCAGGAAAGTGGCAGGATACAAAATCAACATGCAAAGTCAGTAGCCTTCCTTTACACAAACAATAAATCTGAAGAAGAAGAAATAAAAAAAAATCCCTTTTATTATCAAAACAAAAAAAAATACTTGGGAATAAATCTAACAAAAGAGGTAAAGGACCTATACAAAGAAAACTATGAAACACTGTTAAAAGAAATAGAAGAAGACACAAAGAAATGGAAATACATCCCCTGCTCATGGATTGGAAGAATAAACATTATTAAAATGGCCATCCTACCAAAAGCAATATACATATACAATGTTATTCCATTAAATATTTCAATCTCATTCTTTAAAGAAATAGAAAAATTACTGATGAAATTCTTCTGGAATCACCAAAAACCCCGAATAGCCAAAGCTCTCCTGAAAAAAAAAAAAAAAAAGAAGGGAATGGAGGCATCACACTCCCAGACTTCAAACTATACTGCAAAGCCATAATCATCAAAACTGCATGGTATTGGAACAAGAACAGACACACACACCAATGGAATTGAATAGAAAATCCAGAAATAAACCCATAGATTTATGGTCAGCTAATCTTTGACAAAGGAGCAAAGAATACGCATTGGAGCAAAGAAAGTTTGTTCAATAAATGGTGCTGGGAAAACTGGGTCACTACATGCAAAAGAATGAAGCTTGACCACTACCTCACACCATACACAAAAATCAACTCAAAATGGATTAAAGAACTAGACATAAGACCTGAAACCATAAAATACATAGAAGGAAATATAGGTGAAACACTACATGATACGCACTTCAAAGACATCTTTACAGACACATCACCCAAAGCAGTGATAGTGAAGGCAAAGATAAACAGCTGGTACTACATCAAATTAAAGAGCTTCTGCACAGCAAAAGAAACAATAACAAAAACAAAGAGAAACCCCACCGACTGGGAGAACATTTTTGCACACAACACTAATGATAAAGGACTGATCACAAAAATCTGCAAAGAGCTGATGAGACTCAACAACAAAGAAAATAATCCTGTCAAAAATGGGCAGAAGAGCTAAAAAGAAACTTCTCTGAAGAGGAAATGCAAATGGCCAACAGGCATATGAAAAAATGTTTAACATCACTTGTAATCAGGGAAATGCAAATCAAAACTACCATGAGATACCGTCTTACACCAGTGAGAATGGCACATACTAAAAATACTAGCAACAACAAATGTTGGCGAGGATGTGGAGAAAAAGGAACTCTCCTGCACTGTTGGTGGGAGTGCAAACTGGTCCAACCACTATGGAGAGCTGTGTGGAGATTTCTGGACCTACTAAACATAGAGCTTCCATATGATCCAGCAATTCCACTCCTAGGTATTTACCCAAAGGACACAGAAACATCAATTCCAAAGAGCACCTGCACCCCTATATTTATAGCATCACTGTTTACAATAGCTAAACTTTGGAAAGAACCCAAATGCCCAGAAATAGATGACTGGATCAAGAAGATGTGGTACATATACACCATGGAATATTACTCAGCATTCAAAAAAGATAAACACATGCAATTTGCAGCAACATGGATGGAGCTGGAAGGGATCATGCTCAGCGAAATAAGCCAGAAAGAAAAAGAAAAATACCGGATGGTCTCACTCATAGCAGGAATCTAGAAAACTTAAATAAGGGACCAGGAAAATGAATAACTATAAGAAAGTGAAAATCAAAATCAACAAACCACTATGAACTAGAGACACTGTATGCGGGTGGGGTGCAGGGAGGGGTGGGATTGGGTTCAAAATAAGGGGGTTGCAATTGTATGGGGAATATAAAAATAAAATTTATTAAAAAAAGTAATAGCAAAGGATGAATTCAAGGATTTTATGGCTTTCTTCTTTTTTAATATTTATTTATTTATGCATGCAAGAGCTGGGGTGCAGGCCAGAGATCCGGGGGTGAGAGGATTTACCAGAGACAGAGTGGGGAATAGAACAGGCAGACTGACTGAAATACACTGCCGAGGGGAGCAGCGGGAGAGTCAGGAGCGGTCTGCAGTGCCATCTGGGTGCTCCCTGGCCAGCCAGGGATCAAAATCATGCTGCAGAGGCTGCGGATTGCTTCATAGTGTGTTGCTTCACCCCTTGTGCCACCAGGGAGGCTCAATGGCTTTTTTCTTGAGGGAAATTTTCAGTTTGCATTATAGAAGGGTAAATAAAATACCAACAGAAATGTCACAGGTCTTTCTCGCTTGAAGAGTGAAAAGTGTCATTTTGGGACAAACACAGCTGCCACAATGTAAGGGGGAAAATCAGAGAGGGGAAAAGAAAAAATTAAACAAGAGGGAGCCCTGAATTCCATATGTAAATGCAGGCTGAATTTCTGATGGACCATGCATTTACGAGGCTGTGTCAAGGCAATTTAGCTAAGGCAAAAATAACTGAACTGAGTGTTGAGTGACTATCAGCCAGAATTTGTGGTTTGAATCCAAATTATTGGTTAATGAGAAGTAATCAAAACTCTTCAAAGTTTCATAAATAGAAGAGTCTTGAAGGAATAAAGTCACAACATTCAGGATTCAATACAGAATCATTAGTCACACAAATAGGGAAATGCAACCCATATTAAAGGAAAAAAAAAACATGAGATGAAGTCTTAGTAGAAACAAACAATAAGGAATCAATTTGAAATTCTAGAACTGAAAAGCATACAAGTCAGCAAACAAAATCAAAACCTGATCGAAAAAAAAGAGCAAAAGACCTAAATGAACACTTCTTCAAAGAAGATATGTGGATGACTCACAGACACAAGAAAATGTTCAACATCACTTATAAGAGAAATGCCAATCAGAAATTCCATGAGATAGCATCTCACACATGAGAGAATGGCTTCTATTAAAAAACTGGGAATCAACAAACGTTGGCAAAATGGATATGGAGATAAAGGAACACTTACTAACTGTTGGTGGGAACATAAATTGGTAAAACTCTATGGAAAATGGCATAGCGGTTCCTTAAAAGACTTAAATTACAAATGTCCCACGATACAGCTAAATACCACTTTTCAGTATTTATTCAAAGATTATGATAACACTAACCTGAAAAGATTTATGTACCTCCGTGTTCATAGAAGCATTATTCACAATAGCCAATTCATGGAGCCAACCTAAATGCCCAATGACAGACAACTGGATAAAGAAATTATGGAATATATATTCAATGGAATACTACTCAGCTATTAACAAAGATGACATCATGTGTTTTGCAACAATATGGATGGAATTGAGGTGATTATGCTAAGTGATATAAGACAGAAAGTGAAAGAGATGGTTTCACTTATTTGTGGAATACAAATAACCAAAGGAAACAAGATGGCTAAAGACAACAGACATAATTTTGAGTTTCTGAAAAACCTGGTGGTTACCAGAAAGGAAGGATGCGGCAGAGGGAGATGGGATTACAGTGTTTACATCACAGTGTCATGGCACAGGACCTATGGTGGTGGGTGAGTGAAGATGTGCACATGTTGAGGTATGAAGCTGTACTCTTGAAACTAAATAGTTACATAAAAAAATGACACATCAAAACAATTTAATAATAATGAACAAATAAGTGGAGAGATATATTATATTGATAGATTGGGAAGTTCAGTAATGCTAAGATGTTAAGTCTCCCAAATTATATATTCCACACAATGCTAAGTCAAAATTCCATCCAGCTTTTTTTTAAACTAGAATTTGAGAAAAATGCATAATTTTTGTGGAAAAGCAAAGAACCTGGAGCAATCAAAGCAATTTTAAAAAGGAGAACAAAGTCAAAAGATTTGTATTACCTGACTTCAAGATTAACTACAAGCTATAGTAAAGAAGACTGTGGGAATTATGCATAAGGATTATACACAGGCCAATATATCAAAATAGGGACTTCAGAAATGGCCTATTAACCATTGGTTTTCAACAAAGGTATGAAAGCAATCCAATGAGAAAAGCAAAGACTCTTCTAAAAATGGTGCTGACCCCATTCATGTTCATCATGTCATTATTTACATTAGCTAAGAGCTGAAAATGTCTTAAGTGCTCAATAACAGATGATTGGATAAAGAAGATGTGGTATACACACACAATGGAATACTACTCAGCTCTGACAAAAAGATGAAATTCTGCTATTTGCAGTAACATGGATAGACCTAGAGGATAGTATGATTAGTAAAATAAGTCAGACAGAGAAAGAAAAACACCATATGAGTTCACGTATATGAGGTACTTAAAAGAAACTAAATAAAAAAATCAACTTTTAGATTACAAAATCAAATTAATGGTTACCAAAAGGAAAAGGGAAAAGGGATGGTAAATCAGATAAATGGGTTGTCTGTTAGAGAATGAAATTAGACTTTCACTGGTGGACACAATGTAGGGTATATGGATGTTGATTTATAATGATGTAATACTGAAACCTATATAATGTTATAAGCCGGTGTAAGTTACTTCAATTAAAAAAATAAAAGCAGTGGTGCAAAGCGATTGGTATCTATATAGGAGAAAAAAAAACTTTACCCTTCACAAAATTTTATTGAGGTTCAGATACCTCACTGTGAAATCTAGAACCATAAAGACAGTGGAAGAAAACATAAGTAGGAGTAAACCCAACAAGGAAAACAATTACACTGTTAAAGGAGATAGAATAAGACACAAAGACATGGAAAGATATACCCTGGTCATGAACTGGAAGAATCAGAGTTGTTATAATGGCCATATTACCCAAAGCAATGTATAGATTCAGTGCAGTCACAATAAAAAATTCATAAACAATGGATCTGCATAAAACTAAAAAGCTGCCACACAGCAAAAGAGACTATAACTAAAACAAAAAGACACCCTGCTAAATGGGAAAAAAATTATTTGCACGCCATACATTTGACAAGGGCTGATATCACAGATCTACAAAGAACTCATGAACAGGAAGAAAGCCACAGTGTGGGAAGAATATTCACCAAACATCTGGTAATAAATATAAAGAATTCCTACAATATGATAATATTATAAAAAGGCAAAGTAGTAAAATTTTAAAATGGGTAAATGCTTTTTGAGATGTGAGATTAGGTTGTTTCTTTGAGTTCCTTCTTGTTTGTTGATGTGAGCCTGTGTTGCTATATATTTTCCTCTTATTACTGCTTTTGTTGCATCCCATACATTCTGGAAAGTGGTGTCCTCTTTGTCGTTCAACTCAAAGTATTTTTTAATTTCTTCTTTGATCTCCTCATTAGTCCAGGGGTCTTCCAGTAGTGTGGATTTCAATCTCCATGAAGTGGGAAGGGTTCCTTGTTTTCTTTTCATGATTTATTTCTAGCTTGATGCCTTTATGATCAAAGATAGTTGGAATGATTTTGATCTTCATGTATCTGTTAATGTTTGTCTTGTGGCCCAGTATGTGATCGATTCTGGAGAATGATCCATGCACACTTGAGAAAAATGTGTACTTGGATTTTTTTGGGTGCAGTGTCCTATAGATGTCTGTTAAGTCCATGAATTCTATGTCTTTATTTAGGGCTCTAGTGTCCTTGTTTATTTTTTGTCTCATTGATCTGTCCATTGGTGAGAGTGGGATGTTGAAGTCTCCCACTTTATATGTATTTTCTTTAATATCTGTTTTCAGAGCTGATAATAATTGTCTAATACATTTTGGTGCCCCTTCATTTGGTGAGTATATGTTGATGAGTGTTATCTCTTCCAGATATATTGTCCCCTTGATCATAATGCAAATGGCCAATAGGCATATGAAAAATGTTCAACATCACTTTTTTTTTTATAAAACAGAGAAAAATTATATTTTATTAGAATGTGTAAAATGGCATAAAACCCCACTCAGGTTAATATTTCTTGCTAATATTTTTTCCCCTTTTATTATCTTTTATTGAACTGATTTTTTTTTATAAATTTTATTGTTATATTCCCCATACAATTGCAGCCCCCCCATTCTGACCCCAATCCCTCCCCTCCCGCCCCCGCCCCCCTAAAAGTGTCTCTGGTTCATAGTTTTTTGTTGATTTTGATTTTCACTTTCTTATAGTTATTCATTTTCCTGGTCCCTTATTTAAGTTTTCTAGATTCCTGCTATGAGTGAGACCATCCGGTATTTTTCTTTTTCTTTTTGGCTTATTTCGCTGAGCATGATCCCTTCCAGCGCCATCCATGTTGCTGCAAATTGCATGTGTTTATCTTTTTTGAATGCTGAGTAATATTCCATGGTATATATGTACCACATCTTCTTGATCCAGTCATCTATTTTTGGGCATTTGGGTTGTTTCCAAAGCTTAGCTATTGTAAACAGTGCTGCTATAAACATAGGGGTGCAGGTATTCTTTGGAATTGATGTTTCTGTGTACATCAAAGACATCTTTACAGACACATCACCCAAAGCAGTGATAGTGAAGGCAAAGATAAACAGCTGGGACTACATCAAATTAAAGAGCTTTTGCACAGCAAAAGAGACAATAACAAAAACAAAGAGAAACCCCACCAACTGGGAGAACATTTTTGCACCCAACACAACACTAATGATAAAGGACTGATCACAAAAATCTGCAAAGAGCTGATGAGACTCAACAACAACAAAGAAAATAATCCAGTCAAAAAATGGGCAGAAGAGCTTAAAAGAAACTTCTCTGAAGAGGAAATGCAAATGGCCAACAGGCATATGAAAAAATGTTCAACATCACTTGTCATCAGGGAAATGCAAATCAAAACTACCATGAGATACCATCTTACACCAGTGAGAATGGCACATATTAAAAAAACTAGCAACAACAAATGTTGGCGAGGATGTGGAGAATAAGGAACTCTCCTGCACTGCTGGTGTGAGTGCAAAATGGTCTAACCACTAAGGAAAGCTGTGTGGAAATTCCTCAACCTACTAAAGATAGAGATTCCATATGATCCAGCAATTCCACTGCTAGGTATTTACCCAAAGGACACAGAAACATCAATTCCAAAGAGCACCTGCACCCCTATGTTTATAGCAGCACTATTTATAATACCTAAGCTTTGGAAAGAACCCAAATGCCCAAAAATATATGACTGGATCAAGAAGATGTGATACATATACACAATGGAATATTCCTCAGCAATCCAAAAAGATAAACTCATGCAATTTGTAGCAACATGGATGGAACTGGAAAGGGATCATGCTCAGCAAAATAAGCCAGAAAGAAAAAGAAATATACTGGATGATCTCACTCAGCAGGAATCTAGAAAACCTAAATAAGGGACCAGGAAAAAGAATAACTATAAAAAAGAAAAAATAAAAATCAACAAGCAACTATTAACCAGAGACACACTATGGGGCGGGCGAGGAGAGGAGGGATTGGGGTCAATATAAGGGGGGTGAAATTGTATAGGGAATATAAAAAATAAATTAAAAATATAGACACTAATGAACCTACCACCCAAATCAAAAGCTAGAAAAATTTTGTATATGATTTCCACCAAGTCATATCTTTGCCACCAATGGTTTCATTGTTATCATGATGTCAATAGACTTTATTTTATTTCATAAATAGTATCTCCATGTTTTCAAGTAAATTTTGAAAAAAAAAAGAAAATGGGTAAATGACTTGAACAGATAAGAAGATATACACAGAGTCAAGAATCTCAAGAAAAAAATGTTCAGCATCATTTGGCATCAGGGAAATGCACACTGAGACCACTGAATTGAACTGTCATGTAATAACCCATTATACTATTGTTATTCTTTATCCTAATGATTGTGAAGTATCCCATCCTACCTGAGCAGCTTGCTCTGCCTGTGTCTGGCTAAGCTGGACTGGCAAGGTACTGTTAATATCTTCTTTGTCTTGGAGCTATTGTTTTATCATTACAAATTCTTCCGTGTCTGTAGAACTGTTATTAAACTAAAGACATAGAAGGAAAAAATATTTATTTAAGCAAAATAATTAGTATTCTTAACACACTGGTCTCTCTTTCTCATTGTCCCTAAATACCTACTGATATAATTCTAATTTCTGTCTAACACAAGGGAATTGCAGGTACTTGTGATTTTTAAAAAGTAATTATCAAAAGTATTTATCAGAATGAGATAAAAGCTATAGCAGCAATTCAACTTCTCTGAATCTTTACATAGAATAAGATAATATAACTACATAGTAAAACCTAAAGTCCAGGAACATTATTTTTTTTAAAAAGATTTATTTATTTATTTATACAAGCATTGGGAACAGTCAGAAGCACGGGAGGGTGAGAGAATTCACCAGAGCAGAGGGGAGAGCAGAGCAGGCAGACTGACAAGTACACTGCTGAGGGGAGCAGCGGGCAGCTTGAAACGTCTGCACCCCATGTGGGACACTCACCCGGTGGCCGGGGATTGAACCAGTGGTGTAGAGGCTGCGGGCAGCTTCATAACCCAGCGCTCAACTGCTGCGCCACCAGGGAGGCCCCATGAACATTATTTATAACAAAATTAGGAAGGTAAATCCCACAAACCACAAAATGTAAGCAAGACACAAGACCTGCATGGCATTAGACACTGTGAGATAGGAAGAAGGGAATAAGGTAATTCCCAAAAGATCTTCAGAAAAAGAAAACCCTCAAATGGACAATAAATTCTTACTGTAAAGCACAGTTGGTCAATCTTAGAACAGCAGTAAAGCTGGCAGAACTTTCCCATTCTCTAATATTGGGTAAGAAGAGAGAGTCCACAGTAAGAAGGACTAAAAGGTAGAACAATCCAGGTAGGTCGTCTGAAGTCTCAAAGCTGTCTCATCAGGCATGGACTGTCACAAGAAAGAAACTTCTAGGAGTAAAATAAAAATTAAGAGAATAGGGATAACAAACAGAAGAAAAATGTCTACGTATGTGCATATAATTATCAACTAACCATATGTGGCATATAGGACTGAAAGTATACCCAATGTGCATTTCACTATTAATATTATTTTAAATTAAATATAAGTTATTTTCTACTAGTATGACTACATTTTACTTTATATTTTTGACTTTGATATTTTATTTTATATAATTTTACATAATTTTTAATTTTTGCACAATGTATGCATTTTCATTTTGGTTCTATTCCCCATATAGTTGTACCCTCCCTTATTTTGACCCTAGTCCTTCCTTTCCCCTCCCGCCCTGGCAGTGTGTCCCTGGTTTATAGTTGCTTGTTGATTTTGATTTTTACTTTGTACTTTTTCCTGGTCCTTTATTTAGGTTTTCTAAATTCCTGCTATGAGTGAGACTATCCGGGATTTTTCTTTTTCTTTCTGACTTATTTCTCTCAGCATATTTGTTGTTGCTAGTTTTTTTAATATGTGCCATTCTCACTGGTGTAAGATGGTATCTCATGGTAGTTTTGATTTGCATTTCCCTAATTACAAGTGATGTTGAATATTTTTTCATATGCTTGTTGGCCATTTGCATTTCTTCTTCCGGAGAAGTTTCTTTTTAGCTCTTCTGCCCACTTGATGACTGGATTATTTTGTTTGTTTTTGTTGAGTCTTATCAGCTCTTTGTAGATTTTTGGATCAGTCCTTTATCATTAGTGTTGTGTGCAAAAATGTTCTCCCAGTTGGTGGGGTTTCTCTTAGTTTTTGTTATTGTCTCTTTTGCTGTGCAGAAGCTCTTTAATTTGATGTAGTCCCAGCTGTTTATCTTTGCCTTCACTATCACAGCTTTGGGTGATGTGTCTGGAAAGATGTCTTTGAAGTGCATATCACATAGTGTTTCGCTTATATTTCCTTCTATGTATTTTATGGTTTCAGGTCTTATGTCTAGTTCTTTAATCCATTTTGAGTTGGTTTTTGTGTATGGTGTGAGGTAGTAGTCAAGCTCCATTCTTTTGCATGTAGCCACCCAGTTTTCCCAGCACCATTTATTGAACAAACTTTCTTTGCTCCAATGCGTATTCTTTGCTCCTTTGTCAAAGATTAGTTGACCATAAATCTGTGGGTTTATTTCTGGATTTTCTATTCAATTCCATTGGTCTGTGTGTGTCTGTTCTTGTTCCAATACCATGCAGTTTTGATGATTATGGCTTTGTAGTATAGTTTGAAGTCTGGGAGTGTGATGCCTCCATTCCCTTTTTTTTTTCAGGAGAGCTTTGGCTATTTGGGGTTTTTGGTGATTCCATATGAATTTCATCAATAATTGTTCTATTTCTTTGAAGAATGACATTGAAATTTTGATTGGAATAGCATTGAATCTGTATATTGCTTTTGGTAGGATGACCATTTTAATAATGTTTATTCTTCCAGTCATGAGCAGGGGATGTCTTTCCATTTCTTTGTGTCTTCTTCTATCTCTTTTAACAGTGTTTTATAGTTTTCTTTGTATAGGTCCTTTACCTCGTTTGTTAGATTTATTCCCAAGTATTTGATTTTTTTTTGTTTCAATAATAAAAGGGATGGTTTTTTTGATTTTTTTCTTCTTCAGATTTATTGTTTGTGTAAAGGAAGGCTACTGACTTTTGCATGTTGATTTTGTATCCTGCCACTTTACTGAACTGATTGATCAGTTGAATTAGTTTTTCTGTGGAGTTTTTGGGGTTCTCTATGTATATTATCATATCATCTGCAAATAGTGACAGTTTGACTTCTTCTTTTCCTATTTGGATTCCTTGTATGTCTTTCTCTTGCCTTATTTCTCTGGCTAGGGCTTCCAGTATTATATTGAAACTAGTGGTGAGATTGGACATCCTTGTCTTGTTCCAGATCTTAATGGAAATGCTTTCAGCTTTTCACCATTGAGAATGATACTGGCTGTGGGCTTGTGATATATGGCCTTTATGATGTTGAGGTATGTTCCTTGTATCCCAAGAATTTCAAGGGCTTTTACCATGAATGGGTGTTGCACTTTGTCGAAAGCTTTCTCAGCATCTATTGATATTATCCTATGGTTTTTATATTTCTTTTCTTTTTTTTAAAAGAATTTATTTATTTATTTATTTATTTATACAAGCACTGGGTACAGTCAGAAGCGCGGGAGGGTGAGAGAATTCACCAGAGCCAGAGCGGGGAGCAGAGCAGGCAGAAGGACCGAGGTACACTGCTGAGGGGAGCAGCGGGCAGCAGGAGAGGTCGGCGCCACCATGTGGGACCCTCCTCTGGTGGCCGGGGAGCGGCCGGGGATGGAACCGGAGCTGCTGAGGCAGTGGGCAGCTTCGCAACGCAGCGCTCAACTGCTGCGCCACCGGGGAGGCCCTTATATTTCTTTTTGTTGATGTGTTGGATAACATTGATTGATTTTCAGATGTTGAACCATCCTTGTGTCCTTGGAATGAATCCTACTTGGTCGTGGGTCGTGTTGAATTATCTTATGGATACATTGTTGGATTCTGGTAGCTAAAATTTTATTGAGGATTTTTGCATGACTGTTCATTAGGGAGATTGGCCTGTAGTTCTCTTTTTTTTTGGTGTCCTTGTTCGGTTTTGGTATTAGTGTAATGTTGGCTTCATAGAACGTGTTTGGTATTATCCCTTCCTTCTCAATTTTTTGGAAGAGTTTGTGAAGGATAGGCACTAATTTATCTCTGAATGTTTGGTAGAATTCATTTGTAAATCCATTTGGTCCTGGGCTTTTGTTTTGGGGAGGTTTTTGATTAGCATTTCAATTTCACTGCTTGTAATTGGTCTGTTTAGGTGTTCTATTTCTTCTGTATCTAGCTTTGGGTGATTGTAGAGTTGTAGGAATTTGTCCATCTCCTCTAGATTGTTGAACTTGTTTCCATATAAGTGTTCATAGTAGTTACTGATTATTCTTTTGATTTCTGCTGTGTCCCTTGTGATTTCTCCTCTTTCATTTATGATCCTGTTTATTTCTGCTTTCTCCCTTTTTTTCTTTGTGAGACTGTCTAGGGGTTTGTCTATTTTATTGATTCTTTCAAAGAACCAGCTCTTGGTTTCACTGATCTTTTGGATTGTTTTTTTCGTTTTGATTTCATTTATTTCTGCTTTGGTTTTTATTATTTCTTTTCTTCTACTGGTTTTGGCTTTTTTTTGTTGTTCTTTTTCTAGATCTTTGAGCTTCGAGATTAGGTTGTTTCTTTGAGTTCCTTCTTGTTTCTTGATGTGAGCCTCTATTGCTATATATTTTCCTCTTATTACTGCCTTTGCTGCATCCCATACATTTAGGATATTGGTGTCCTCCTTGTCATTCAATTCAAAGAATTTTTTAATTTCTTCTTTGATCTCCTTGTTAGTCCAGTGGTCTTCCAGAAGTGTGGTTTTCAGTCTCCATGAGGTAGGAGAGTTCCTTGCCTTCTTTTTATGGTTTATTTCTAGTTTGTTGCCTTCATGGTCAGAAAAGATGGTTGGTATGATTTCAATCTTGGTGTATCTGTTGATGTTTGTCTTGTGTCCCAGTATGTGGTTGATCCTGGAGAATGATCCCCGTGTGCTGGAGAAAAATTTGTACTCAGATTTTTTTGGGTTTAGTGTTCTATAGATGTCTGTTGAGACCAAGGGCTCTAGGTCCTTATTTAGAGCTTTAGTGTCTTTACTTATTTTTTGTCTTATTGATCTATTCATTGTTGATAGTGGTGTGTTGAAGTCTCCCACTACGTATGTGTTTTCTCTGATATCTGTTTTCAGAGATGAGAATAGTTGTCTGACATATATTGGTGCTCCTTCGTTTGGTGAATATATGTTAATGAGTGTTATTTCTTCTTGAAGTATTGTCCCCTTGATCATAATGTTGTGGCCGTTGGGGTCTCTTTTTATCTTTCTGAGTTTGAAGTCTGTTTTATGTGATATAAGTGTAGCTGTTCCTGCTTTATTTTTTGGTCTATTTGCTTGTAGAATTGTTTTTCATCCCTTAACTTTGAGTCTATTTTTATCGTTTGTAGCTAATGTGTTTCCTGGAGACAGCAAAAGGTTGGATTTTATTTCTTAATCCAGCCTGTGACTCTGTGTCTTTTTATTGAAAAGTTTAGTCCATTTACATTTAGAGTTAATATTGATATGTTAGCATCTGTATTTGCCATTGTGTTTGTCTTTCCTTTGATTTTATTTATTTATTCTTTTAATATTTTTTTTGTCCTTCTTTTGTTGTTATTCGTCCCTCTGAGGTTCTGGCTTTAGGACTCCTTGTAGTATTTTTTGGAGTGGGCGCTTATTTGTAATGAAATTCCAGAGTTTCTGTTTGTCTGGGAAGGTCCTTATTCTTTCTTCATAGAGGAAGGAGAGCTTTGCAGGATAGAGTATTATTGGTTGGCATCTGTTTTCTTGAAGTCTGTTGACTATGTCCCTCCACTCTCTCCTTGCCCGTAGTGTTTCTTTGGAGAAGTCTGATGTCAGCCTGATTGGTTTTCCTTTGAATGTTATCTGTTTCTTCCCTCTTGTCAGCTTCATTATTTTTTCCTTGTCCTGGATTCTTGGGAGCTTTACTATTATGTGTCTTGCTGTATAAGAATCCTTTCATCATGGAAGTTTGGTGTTCTTCTTGCTTCTTGTATTTCAATTTTCAGCTCCTTCTTCACATTTGGGAAGTTCTCTTCAATTATCTCCTTGAATATTTTCTCTGTTCCTACATCTCTCTTCTTTCCTTCTGGTATTCCTATAACTCTTATATTTCCTTTCCTCATGGAGTCAGATAGTTCCCGAAGTCTTTCCTCTGTCTTTTTCCTTTGTACTTCTCTTTCCTTTTCTGTTTTGGTTCTTTTTATTTCTGTGTCTTCAAGAGTGCTTATTCATTCTTCCATTTCATCAGTTCTGCTTTCATTGCTTTTCCCAGAGTTCTTTAGTGCCTCCATTAATTCTTTGATCTCCTGCATTTCTTTTACTTCCCTCTTTAGGGACTCAATTTCATTCTTCTGATCGTTTATTATTTTTCCCTTATCATTGTTTTCTTTTATGACTTCTGCCATTTTTTTAATCACGGCAATTTTAAATTTTCTTTCTGGAAGGCTCAGAAGTTCCTCCAAGTTACTGTCATTGCAATCTGGGGGGTGATTTTCTTTTTAGGTATGCTTTTTCCTGAGGAGTTGCTGGGTTGTGTGTGGTTTTTCTACTCCCTACTGTCTTTTTTCTAATTTGCTATATGCATTGGGACACTGTGTTGCTGGTACTGCCTGGGATCATGGGCGCACTTCCCAGCTCACTTCTGGCTCCTCCAGGAGCCGTCTGTCAGTTTCAAGCAGGCTTTACCGAAGACAGTTCCCTATTCTAAAAAGGCGATGTGGGTTCTACTCCTCTGCATGCCCAGTCTGGCCCAGTCTTGGGTGCCCGCTCCCCCTCTGGGCTCGGACTGCAGGCCAGAAGGGTCCTGGTGTGGGCAAACTTCCCAGCTCACTTCTGGCTCCTCCGGGAGCCTTCTGCAGGTTTCAAGCAGTCTTTACTGAAGAAATGTCCCAGTTCTAAAATGGCGATGCGGGGATGCACTCCCTGCGTGCCTGGTCTGCCCTGGAGGTGGGTTCCCGCTCCCCCTCTGGGCTTGGACTGTAGGCCAGAAGGGGCTTGGTGTTGGCAAACTTACCAGCTCACCTCTGACTCCTCCAGGAGCCTTCTGCCCGAAACCCAATGATTTTAATCTATTTTTGCCCAAAAGCTCTTAAATAAACTGAATCTGACTCTGCCTGACTATTGAACTCATCACCCATGCCCCAACTTAACCTAGTCTGTATATTGGAACTAAACAGAGCAATTTAAAGATTGTTCAACATAACAGTCGGTTAAGCATCTGGGAATTGCTATCATTCCCTCAACTGTTTTTCCACATATCTAATTCTGTAATGGATATACAATAGTTAAATGGCTGCTGTGACTGACTGCTGGAAGTTAGAATTATTTAATTCAAGTCTAAGTTAACAGAGGAAGGCAATGAAGTTGTAAGATACTGACTTAAGATCTCAATGTTAAAAAAAAAAGCTGAGGGTCTCCTTGGTGGCGCAGGTTTTTGAGCACAGTGCTATTAAGCTGTCTGCAGCCTCTGCAGTGCCAGTTCCATCCCTGCCAGCCGTAGAGATACTCACATGATGAGCAGACCTCTCCTGTCTCACCCACTGCTCCCCTCAGCAGTGTATTTCAGTCAGTCTGCCTGTTCTGTTCCCCACTCTGTCTTTGGAGAATCCTCTCACCCTTCCACACATCTGGCCTGTACCCCAGGTCTTGTATAAATAAATAAATCTTTAAAAAAAAGGAATTTTAAAAAAGAAGCTGAGTACAAAATGGATATATTAAAAATATAAAATAGCAGAGCAAAACTCAGAAGAAACAAAGCTAATTAGGAGAGGCAGGTAGGTGTTACCATAGCCAGGGCGAAAAAGAATTATCAGGAAAAAACAAAAAGTAAAAAGAAAATAAAGATGAAGAAATTATTTGAAAAAAAATTAGAAAAGCTTCTAAAATAAGCTTTGAGAATTTAAATAAGGCTACCAATTCAAGAAAAAATGTTTTCTGAGCATTAGACCCAGAAAAGAAAGTCTAACCAGGAACCAGGGAGCTAACTACTGACTCCAAAGAGTTGTATCTAGACAACCTAATTTCCCAAGAACTGAAAATACTGAGACTAAGAGTAATAGTGGGTCAAAGGGTAAAACTAAGAACATAAAAGATTTCTGATGCAAAGTGAAGTCTGGGCCAAATATAGTGTGCATTTGTGCTATGCTGGTCTCCAGATATTCTGCACCAAACTTTCCACCAAACTCAATTTTCTTGTTCTCTGGTTGAGCCACAAAGGAAAAAATGACAAAAACAAGTATTGGGACAAACCTGTATTTCTCAAAAGGTACTGCTTTCCTTACTCTTCCCTCGAATCCCAACCTTCATCTGTTTTGGTGGTGGTGATCACACACTCATGCCCAGAGAGAACCCAAGGCAAACCCACTGATTCAGACTGAAATGCATAAAACTTTCATCCACTACTTAGTGACCAATGAGGACATAAAATATTTTGAATCAAGTTATTGAGTTAAAGAATTTCATAACTGTAGAGACCGTGTAGTTTATCCTCTAATGGGTGGAACACCTCCAAAGCGGTGTGAGAGGTATGTGATTCTCTTATCTAAATACCTCACCTAAGTACCTATTTTATCTGTCAACATATTCAATTTTCTGAAAGTCTAGGCCACAACCAGAAGTTCATTTCCAAGTTTTCTGTTCTTTTATTCTCTTTATATGTGACTCATAAGCCCATCTAAACTGCTAACTCACTAGGAAAGGCCAGCATTTGGTACTGTGTTACTTCAGCATTGTAAATGTTTGTGACTAATGAAGATATGCTAAATTGGGAAGCTTTTCTCCTCAGAAAACAACCAGCCACCACATACCTTGAAGAGTAGCTCTTCTGAACGAGATTGTGTTGGCAGAACTGTCCCTGCTTGGGCCTGCATTTCTTCTATATGTTTATTCAAAGAAGTTAATTTGGCCTTAACATGGAGTTTCAGTTTTTTGATCTTTTTATCAGAAACTTTTCTTTCCTCCTGTTAGAGAATAATGACAGCCAATACATAAATGATTATGTATCGCTTGTGTAGAACAGAATAAGTTATTCTCAGTAGGTACCATCTTCTAGTATTAGGGAAATAAGAATCAGGTTGTCTTAAAATCTAAGTAGAAAAATCTAAGTGAATGGCATGTCATCAAATTTATCAAATGCTCAATAAGGAAGGAGAAAAATCAAGATACCTGTAGAAGTTCATGCTTTAGTTGTAGCCAAATTTCCTTTCAGTAGACTGAAATTGGTTAGTTTTCATGTATAAAATTCCGTCTAACCAAACTTAACAGTCTATTATGGAAACCATAATGTTCACATTAAATAATTAATAGTCTGCAGTGTGTTAACACGTAGTGACTCTGAAAACATATCTGAGGGACTTGTAGTGACCGTCATAATGGCCCGTGCTGTGCAGCACTCTCGGGGAGCAGTGGCAACGATCATTGACACTCTCTGGGTGAGAAAAGCAGACACTTGTGGCTACAGGGAACTCTTTGTTTCCCCTGTTTGTGAAATGAAGACAGGCTTGTTGTTTCTGGGACCTGAGGTCTCTTGCAATTTTGCGCATAGGTGAGAATCCATAGACAGTGACTTGTCCTCTTATCAGGTACTGTACTATGTTTGATTATAGCCTATAGGCCCCCACTGTGTGGGCACTGTGTTGATATAAGTCTTGGTTCTGGTTTTTGGCATTTGGCCTTTTGTGGATTTTTGGAGGCTCTATTGTCATAGAGCAAGGGCAGGATGATGAATGTTCCACACAACCATTCAGACACCAACCCTGATCACCCGTTTGACTAGGACCTAGACATCTGACCCATCCAGTGGCTTCTCTTGATTCTTTCTCCCCAACAGGTTTCTCCCCTGGGAAGTGTATGGATTCCCTAACACCTCAGAATGTGCCTGAGGACATGGTGTCATATTGTTACCAGAGTAATGCTCGCTCAGCCCTCTGGTGGAGCAGGCTGAGAGTTCTACACATGCCATGTTCCCCAACACCACAGAGTGGGTTCAGCCCCACAGGTCTTCACACCTATGGAGGCAGAGGCCCCAATGCGCAATGTTACTTGCTTAGGGCCTGTGCCTCATGCCTTCCTGTGCACACCACAGACAGGGAGAGCCCTGTCCTCGACTTGCTCCCTATCTGTCCTAAGCTCCAACTAGACTGCACCTTGAATAGAAGATGTCTAGAGGGCCTGGTGCCTCAACTTCATCCTTCGTGGGTCTCTCTGGAGCCTCGGGCACACAGACTGGAACTGACAAATTCTTCACCTGTTCTCTGATGTTGCCTGAAAGGAGCACCAAAGGCCCTGGGTCTGGTTCTCAAAGAGTTGATTATTGTGCCTATAGCCCAACAACTCCCAAAGAACTATTAACATGTGTTGTTTCTGACAACATCTCTGAGGGAGGTGTTGGAGGAAATTCCCCTGCAGAGATGTCTTTTCCACCCATTTGGCTACTGAGCTTTTGTGGTGGCTCTTCTGACTAGTGGAAAGTGACAAGCATGGCATTTGCTTTTGCAGGATGATGTGACGTCTGTCAAGAGGATCCACTGAGAGTCCATCAGCTTCCCAAGCCCCCCTTATAAGAAACGTAGGCAAGTGGTTTTGCCACCTGACATCCAAGTGAGGATGCTGAATATGACTGATGGCCATTGATGTTCTAGGGGCGCAGAGGGTCTCCTGAAAAACACACAGTCTCTCCCTGTCAAGTCTTATGTCCATTTCACTTTTAGAAATCCCTGTAGGCAGTCATGTGCCTGTCCCATGAATGTGTGGGCAACAAGGAACATCAGATACCTGGCTTTATGGGCACACCCTGGATGGTTCAGGAAAACCACTCACACCATCTATATCAAAACTGAGAAGAAGTTGAGTGCCAGAAGCATAGTCCTGCATGACTGCTGGGGCCTTGCTCATTCCATCAAGGAATCACCCCCTCCTGCATCAGCCTGTTTCCACCACATTGTGCCATCACCAAGGTCTCTGCCTGCAAATTGCCCCACCTGCCTGTGTAAGTAAATAGTTCCTTTTCCTGATGCAAGGAGTTCTGGAATATTCCCAAGGAATATGAAGTGACAAACACACAGAAAAATCCTCTACACCCTGCCCAATCCCCCTCCCCTCTCACCACTGCATCCATGAAAACCCCCTGCCTCTGCCTGACCTTGATGACCTGCCTCCTGCTCATCGCATTGTCATCCCTGCACAGAATCGGGAATTTCAGACTCCAATGGCTGAGGCGATGGGAGAGAAGGAAGAGCTGATTTAGAAAACTGCCTGCATGGGAGTAAGGTGAACCCTTTCTTTAGGGAAACAACAGATTCAAACAGCCTGAAGGCACAGGTTCAGTGGTTCCCTCTGCTGACTCAGTCTCCATGGGGCTGGGGAGGTGCTCTCTTGTCATCCAGTGCCTCACCCACTTTAAATGATCGCGTCTGATCTGTTTTGACCATTCTGCAATAAAGTTGGCACAGAACTCAGTTGCTACAAAATAAGAGCCTAAAAGTCTCCAATTTGGGCCTCCCTCGTGGCTCAAGGGAGCAACCCATATAGCACAGCAGACCTTTCCTGTCTCGCCCTCTACTCCCGTCAGCAGTGTATTTCAGTCTATGTACCTGTTCTGTTCCCCACTCTGTCTCTAGTGAATCCTCTCACCCTCCACACCTTTGGCCTGTACCACAGTTCTGTATACATAAATAAATAAATAAATATATTTTTAGAAAGTCTCCAATTTGGCTCACCCCATTACAAGACATATAGAAAATGGTTCCTGATTCAGAACAGGTGCCTGTGACAACAGGAGCTTAGATTGAGTGGCCTCGAGCCCATTCCCTCTCCCCAAGGTCTGCTACTTCCAAGGAGGCCCCAGCTGACTGAGAGGACAAGGACCAACCATGGCAGATGCTGCAAAAACCCAGGGCCGCATAGTGGGACAGGCTACCTAGCTGGGAACTCTCTTCCATGCTTTTTTCATATTCTGAAGCCAGGTGTTCTGCAGAGCTGACATGATGAAATGGAGGGAAGAGAAGTTCATCAGGAACTGGCACTTCTGGAAGGGAAGCACAGGAGCCCTGAGGTGGGCAGTGGAGCCCTGCACATGCTAACATCTGCCCTCTCAAATTGATCTCCATCCAGGGAGGGTCCCCTTAACATCCACCAGTAACACACATGGGGGTAGGATTTGAGATACCCCAAGTAAGATTCAAGTAGGAAAAGTTACTTCTGCTGTTTGGTCTGGTGTCAAAGTCCCTGGCAGGAAGAGTCAGGGACCAAACAGGGTCTTGCATCACAACCTTCAACCCTGAGAAGGGCAGAAAAGAAGGGCAGTTGCCAGACTCTGGAGAGGTCTGGCCTGGGCCTGCAGAGTGTACCCGCGCCACCTTGAGCCAGTGCTCCACCACCGTGGCCCTCTCCTGGGCTGTCAAGTGTGGGTTCCAGAGGCAGGTGCTGATGACACAAGTAGCAACAAGGTAGAAGTGGTTGAGGTTGGCAGATGGTGGGTGCCAACCATCCACCTGGGCTTGCTCCCCCTGGGCCTTGCTCCCCCTGGGCCTTGCTCCCCCTGGGCCCCTTGGAGCCCAGGAACTGGTGGGGAACACTTTTAACAGCTTCTGGGGAGCAGGGAGAGGGTCAGCTGGCCCTGCCATACTACAGCTCTTGTGTCCACATTTAGCCACAGTCCTAAATGAGTGCTGAGGCTGCTGAAGGGAAGGGAGGGAAGATGGGGGAGAACCGGGGACCTGGCCACACACATGGAGCTGTGCTCCTCCACCTCACGGGCTGTGCTGCACCAGACCTGTATCTGTTCTGCCACATTAATCTGTAAAATTCTGCAGCACTTCTATCAGTGTCTATCTGCCTTGTCCTCACGAAGATGGAAAAATCTTGGGATTTAAGGGAGTGGCCCAGGTCACGTGGTTGGTAAGTGATGGAGCGGGAACAGCCTATGAGTAGAAAAAAGTCCTGACCAAGAGGGCTGCTAGTGAACCTGATGATAGACAGGTGTCCTCTGAGCCGCACCCCGATACCCTCACTACTCACCACATCCTTTATCGTCAGCTGTTGAGCCATTAGCCTATGACAGAAGTTGTGATGCCCATTTGGCTGGGCCACAGGCCCGATTAATGCACTGGGCGATGGGGATGCAGGAGGTGTTGCTGTCAGTGCAGGCTGTGATCAGGGACTCTCCCACCTTCTCCATTGTTCCTGCCTGGAGCTTCTCCATTGTGCAGACCACACCCAGCTGTGTGGCTGTCTCATGTCCACCCTAAATGGACACGGAGGGACATAGAGTCAGAGACTTCACCAAAAACCATCGCGAGGTCAGGGTCAGAATCACAAACTACAAATGTCCAGCACTCAGTGACCTGGACAAGAAGGGGCATTAAGGTAGAGTTTATTTTTTTATTTTATTTTTTTTCTTGACAATAGTTTGCTTTTATTCTTTATCATTTTTCAATATCAGAAAGTATAATCATGGTTGAGAAGCTCACCAATCCCGGTCAGAGGAATCACCTAGATTATTAAACCTTTTTTTGTATTTATTCACTTAATTTCTTTCTCTTCCCTTCTCCTTTTCTTCTTTCTTCCTCTTTTCCCTCTTCATTCTCCCCTTTATCCTACTCCTCCTTCTTCTCTCCACCCCCAATTCAGTAGTATGTATTTTTGTTTTATTGATAGGTTCATTTCCTAAGCAGATGGCTTCATATTTTTCTTTTTTCTTTTTACAGATATTCTAATATCTTTTATTTTTTATTATTTTTTTAAATAATAAATTTTATTTTTATATTCCCCATACAGTTGCAACCCCCCCATTCTGACCCCAATCCCTCCCCTCCCGACCCTACCCCCCCAAACAGTGTCTCTGTTTCATAGTTTTTTGTTGATTATGATTTTCACTTTCTTATAGTTATTCATTTTCCTGGTCCCTTATTTAAGTTTTCTAGATTCCTGCTATGAGTGAGACCATCCGGTATTTTTCTTTTTCTTTTTGGCTTATTTCACTGAGCATGATCCCTTCCAGCGCCATCCATGTTGCTGCAAATTGCATGTGTTTATCTTTTTTGAATGCTGAGTAATATTCCATGGTGTATATGTACCATATCTTCTTGATCCAGTCATCTATTTTTGGGCATTTGGGCTGTTTCCAAGGCTTAGCTATTGTAAATAGTGCTGCTATAAACATAGGTGTGCAGGTGCTCTTTGGAATTGATGTTTCTGTGTCCTTTGGGTAAATACCTAGGAGTGGAATTGCTGGATCATATGGAAGCTCTATGTTTAGTAGGTCCAGAAATCTCCACACAGCAATCCATAAGAGACAATAACCAAAACAAAGAGAAACCCCACCAACTGGGAGAACATTTTTGCACCCAACACTAATGATTAAGGTAGAATTTAAAAAGCTCTAACCTTAGAAGTGATGAGAGCTCTAATGTCCAAAGACCCATCTGTGCTCTCCCGTGCAGTATTCAGCTCAACAGCCTGAGCAGAGCTTCCAAGCCTTAACCACCCTCACATTTGTTTGTGGTTGGATTGAAAATAGTTCCATTTTCATTTATTACTGAGACACAGCAGTAACTGTGTCAATGAGACACAGCAGTAACTCTCTGTGTGAATAACATATAAACAATGTATCCCACATTGTCATCAACAAGTGTTCCCACCATACATAAAGAACAGGACAGAAGTGACATGCTGCTCCTGCTCATGCAGGTTAGTCCTGAGAAATGTCCATAGCATGACCTTCCCTCCAAGCTGCCTGAGGGATGCCATTCTAGACATGCAGGGCTGGGCTCTGGGACACTCATTCCCTGGAGGACTCGGGGCAATGGCCATATTTGAGTGTGGGCTCCGGGCTCACTCTGATTGTCTGAGGTGCCTGGGTGTGAAGACCCCATGAGGCCGACACTACACCAGAACAGTGTAGGATTCCTATGGAATATTCCATTCAATAGGAAGACTTCTTCAACCTTACCCATCATCAGCTTTGATTGGTCACTTATATCAAATGTAGGATGTGTTTATACAATGTATACTGTTTTCCTACAACTTGTCAACTCACAGACAAGACAGGTCAGTGGCTCCTCTCCATGGAGATGGAGCAACTGAACCCGCCATCAGCTCCTCAACGATGCCCTGGGAGCAGCATTACAGCGACAGAGCTCCGAGTCTCACCACAAATAGGAGATTCCCTTTCTTTTTTCCTATGTCATGTGTGAAGAAGACTCTGATAGGGTCCGTTAGGGGACACTTAACTCTCCCCCACAACACTGCTGGAAGGACACCAGACTTGTGCCATGTCAAGGTCCAATAGCAGTAAATCTCTGTTCCTTTGTGCTATTGATAGAATGTCTTTGGGGATGCAGAGGTCAGACACCCTATGACAGTGGAGAAGAGCTTTGTTGGGCAGGTTGGGGAGTGGAGTTTTGATAGATGTTAGCTGAGTCCCTCCTCAGGGAAGGGGGCAGTGTACCCTCAGGCATAGGCTGAGTGGGTCCTGAGAAATGGGGTGAGTCTATCTTCAGGGATGGGTTGTGTGCCACCTCAGAGATGAGGTTGTGCCCTCCTCATAGATGAGATGCCTGTCTCCTCACATATTGGGCGACCAAAAGGATGACCACAAGGATGAAGTCAGTGCCTCCGAGGGGTGAGGGTGTAAATGAGGGTTGATCCAAAGACTGTTGCAAGTGGGTTCTCTGGAGGGGGTTGCTGGTAAGGGTAGACAGTGCAGGCAGAATGTAAAGATAGTACAGGTGGGGATGGAGACTCAGACAAGCAATAGAGTGGACTGCAGAAGCAGTCCCTGGGGAAAAGCAACTTTGGGAATGATTCTGCTGATTTTGCATTTCAGTATTTTCACTTCAGTGTTTTTGGAGTCGGCCATCTCTGCCCCCACCACCAGTATTCTCCAGAAGTCTGTTGTCAGCTTCTGAAGAACGTGCAGGGATTATAGCTGCCCAGCTCAGAGTAGACCTATTTGGAGGATTTTTAGGTAGCTCAGCAACTGAATCTATTTTCAGCTTTGTGGTTATTACAGTTAAGAAGTGAAGGCAAAGGCCTTCATGGTTAAGAAGTGAAGGCACCCCACTGAGCTGTGTGAGTATGAGCCACTTGCAGTGTTGTGTGGCTTCTGGAACTACTGTTTCCAGTATAGTTTGTCTGATACTGCGCTGGCTCACCTTGGCATTTCTGGAGAGCATCTCCTTGTGTGTCTTCTGCTATCATTGTGGCTAGATCCTGGCCTGTTGTCTGCTGCCATGTGCTCCATGCCAACAATGATGGAAACATGCCCACTGGGGAGCATGGCCATTGTTAGGAAAGGGGCTCTACATACTTAGTGGTGGGAAAAGCTACCTTATAAACTCTGTTTTTAGGATTTTAAAACACCAGACACTCAGGCAGTGACCTTGTACTTGTACTTGTACTTGTACTTGTACTTGTACTTGTACTTGTACAGGCAGTGTCCAAGTACTTGGACACTGTCCTGGACCAATGTTAGTGCCCCTGACTGCCCTGTGGCGTATTGTGCTCATTGAATCACATCTGGAGAGTGAAACATTGTATTTTGTTTTAGTTATCCAAAAAGAAACTATTGTTGTATGAGGGTCATGATTGGACCACCTACCTTTTCAGTGGGGACCCAGAATAAAGTTGTCTTCTTCAGACCGTGACATCCTTAGGTCCCATCAGTACAACATGGGAACTTTCCATGTCATCTCTGCCACTTACTCTTCACTGTCATTTCAGAGATTGCTGTCCTAAAGATGTGGGTCCTATCAGCCCAGAGGAAGTGAGTGACCATGGCTGTGTGGGGAGGACACCGCCCCATTAATCACAGAAGAAGATGTCACAGAGGACTTACGTGGGAGGTGATAGGAAAGTGGTGACCCACCGAATGGCCATGTGGAGTGGATCTGGGGAGTCAGAAGAAAAGTTCATGTACAAGTTCTGAAGTAGAGTGGAAAGGGATTGTTTCCATCTGAAAGAACTTGGGGTGTCTGAGAGGCGGCATTGTGGTAGAGGGTGTGGAGGAGGTGGGAGCCAGGTGTCTGGAAACTGTCGGATGCTGGAGGGTTTGCAGATAGCTCTAGACCTTTCATCTTTGTTCTGTGAGTGATGGGAAGACCCCGCAGAATCTTAGGAGGGTAGAGTAGGGCAGTGGTGCTTTGGTTTCTTTATGGGGAGATGGCCAGCAGGTCGCGAGGTCTCTCAGCAGGTGTGGGTGACAGGTAGCTGTCAAGACACAGAAGGTGAAGAAGCAACATGGCCTGGGCTCGTGTAGCATGTGGAGGGGGAGTGTAAGCAGTATCTGCCTTCCTGGCCGTGCCTCTGGGTGAGCGATGTTTAGTTGGGTGGGGCCATTGACTATCTTAGCCGCCACTTTTTTCTTAGGCCCATGAGGTCAGGTGCTCACACTCAGACAAGACAACGGGGACATCTGACTCCACAGGGGGTACATCTGGGCAGTGGGTCTCCTGAAGAGGACTGTGTGAAAAAGACAAGTCACAGGGTATGATGCAGGGAGAGGCACACAGGGGCCACGGGTGTGGGGCTTCCCTGTAAGGTAGGAGGGAAACTGAGACTTCATGGACACCTGCAGCTTCCCCGCTGAGTGAGCCTTCTAGGGTCATTCAGGGAGCAGGGCCTCTGCCTTCTCACCAAAAGGACAAAGCAATTCCTCTTCTCTTCTTATGGACTCTGTGGAGCTTCAAAGCTGTCCCTTCATCCCCTGGGGTCCATCATCCAAATCTTATGCCGAGGGCTTCTCCCAACAGCGATCCTGCCAACTCTTTCTCAACAAAACATGGGGGACATCAGTTGGGTAAACATGACATCATGTTCCATCCAGACCCCGGCACTGTCACCGAGTTGCAAAAACTTGTCCAGTCTCTAAACACTTGAATGCTCTTGTGTCCCTTAAAATTGGAATCATTGGGCCTCCCCTGATGGCGCAGGCGGTTGAGTGCTGCGCTGTGAAGCTGTCCGTAGGTGCAGCACCAGTTCAATCCCGGTCAGCCGGCAAGGGACCCACATGGCACAGAAGACCTCTCCTGCCTCGTCTGCTGCTCCCCTCAGCAGAGTATTTTGTCAGTCTACCTGTTCTGTTCCCCACTCTGTCTCTGGTGAATCCCCTCACTCTCCCGCGCATCTGGCCTGTACCCTGGTTCTTGTGTAAATGAATAAATAAATCTTTAAAAATAATAAAATAAAACTGGTATCATTGTTGGGGCCTCCTGGTGGTGCAAGTGATGAAGTCATAGCACATGGAGCTATCTGAAGCACCAGTTACATTCCCGGCCAGGTTGGTGACCCACATGGTGCAGCATAACTCTCCTGATTAGGCTGCTATTCACCTCAGCAGTGTATTTCAGTCAATCTCCCTGTTCTGTTCCCTATTCCACCCCTGGTGACACCTCATGCTGCCCACACTTCTGGCCTGTACCCCAGTTACTGTATGCATAAATAAATTAAATGCTAAAAAAAAATTGGTTTCATTTTAGCATATTCTGGATTGCCTGTCCTTTCAAAGTTAGATGGCAGGCTGTTAGAAATACTCTCCATTCTAGTCTAAACATTGGAACTTAATTTGAAAGGAATGAGGAGAAGGGAGTTGTTATCCTGAAATGGATAAGTCGTGAAGATGCATTGTTACCCTTGATGTTCTGCTGACAGGTATCCCTGCATTTCACTTAAGATGGGATTGTGACTTTCATGCAACGATCTGTACTTCATGGTCCTTATTTGAAAATATGTCATTATTCAAAGCTGTTTCTCATTTCAGTTACCTAGCTATAAATTCACCCAGCATCCTCTTCTAAAGATTTACTGGGTCAATATTCTTGCTCATCGGAGTGACTTATTGCACAGAAATATCAGGATCGATTCAGGTCCTTTGTCATTGAGTGAGGAAAGCTTTTTCTATCAGGACTTGCCATGGACACTGCTTGTTCCAAAGCCAGTGTTTCCAGTGGAATGAGACTGAAATCTTTTGCTTGATCTTCAAACACATTTTTTTCTGTGTAAGTGAGGTGCAGACCAAGTTGAGAGGAAAGCTGTGTCAGAGGGTAAGTTCCATTTTATTGAAACTGATGAGGGTGTGTGTATTGTGAGGGCCATGTGCTGTGGCCTCTCAGGGTGAGTATCTCGCAGATAGTCACCACCTTCTCCTACTGGCCAGGATGCCTTTATTTGCAAGACACGGTCTTGCCTCATCATTCTATTTTATGTAAATACCACATGCAGAAATCAACAGCAGTGAGCTGCACATTTCCAGATAATAGGGGACATCCAATATGTTGTGTGGCCACAGTTTTATTTGCCAATGTAATATCACACCTACGAATATTGAAATTGGTCTCATTGCAAAGTAGGAAAGTTCACCAATTTTTTTCCATTTATTCTCTGAAGAGTTAAATCTATTATACAGTGCATAATAGATAGACCTTTCACCCAGATAGACATAGGACTGTCTAACTTGGGGAAGGATCTTGTTGCTGCTTTGTGAAATCTCACTGCTACTCAAACATGCACTTGGACACCAGCATCACCACATACCACTTATTGCGTGTGTTGTCTGCTTTGACTTCAGTGTTTTGAGTAGACAGAATTTCATAATCAACCTTTTCATTACTCAACTTACTAGCTTCCTATTTGGTTCAAAGCCTGTCACTGCCTTCTTCCTGTTTAGAGCATGCACCATTTCCACTGGCTTTTGTTAGGCAGGTATCATTGAAAATGGAGTAAAATCATGAGATTTCAGGGTCTCATTCAATTTCAGAGAATACGCTGGCAGGAGAGACTTCAGTATATAGGGGAGATCTCTAGGCTTCCAAAGGCTTACTGGGCATTGAGGGCTGATGAAGGAATCAGACTCAAATACAGTCTTCTCTGTTTCAATGCCTGGCAAAGCTGAGATATGTTCCAGCAACCTCAGAGCAATGTGCCCATGTGGCTCGCAAAGCTGACAGGCTCTTGGGCTCTTGGGACATGCTAGGGCTTTGTGGAGTGGAGTTTCTGGGCTCACTGGCTTTGGGCCATTTGGTTGCCTTGAAGCTCAGGATCCTCATTTTCATGGATGATGGGCTAAAATTTCTCCCCTAAGTAAGGAACCATATTTCTGAAAGCAAAAGCTAGACATGAATGAGTCCGTGTTGGGGGGACTACTGTTAATCAGGAGGAGTAACCCAAAGGGGAGTGTGCTATGTTCTTTGGAGGTGAGGAAACAGATGAGGGCTGAAAAACGTGTTTTAGCTCTGAGTCAAAAGTTGGGTTCCAAAAGCTGCAAAACACAGCCATTCCCAAACATCCACACAACTGTCACCCACTGGTGACAGTCGTAAAGCAGTAACTTCTGTTTCCTCTCATTCCTGAGGCTTCCTTTGCCCTTTTCAATTTCAAAGCCTGGTACACTATTTCTTGCACAGCTGAGACTTCTGTGGTGACACCTTC
The DNA here is from genome assembly GCF_964194135.1 of Talpa europaea. Taxonomy (NCBI): domain Eukaryota; kingdom Metazoa; phylum Chordata; class Mammalia; order Eulipotyphla; family Talpidae; genus Talpa; species Talpa europaea. The sequence continues at coordinate 48,102,536 of NC_140083.1, read as the reverse complement.
TAGTCAATCTCTGCCAGCTAATTTAGAACCAATATGGTATTCTCCAAACAAGAGTCAGTCAGGACTGGCAATGAAGTTCATCCACATATTGCAAAAGAATACCTGTTTCAACTGAAGGATTTGAAGGTCACTGCCCAATATTTCCCTCCAAAATAGTTATAATGTTCTTAAAATCTTGCAGAAGCACAGTCCAGCAATACTGTGATGTCCTTTTGCAGATTGGCTCCTGGCACCAAAAAGTAAACAAAGTTCTGACCCTCTTTATCTACTAGGGTGGGTTAAAATTCTTCCTTTAAATCCAAAACTGAGAACCAACCAAAATTGTGAGATATTCAATCAACAGTATATATGGAATTATCACAGTTGGACGTATGGCCGCAACACTATCATGAACTGCCTTCTAATTTTGTTCATAATGAGACCCATGGTGTGGGGCAGGCTACTTTATCTGTTGTGTAGATGTGTAATGGGGGGGTGACAGGGCCGGATGAGACTATGCTGAAGAAACCTTGTTAATATCACCAATTCCCCACAAACCTCATCTTTCAGAGGATACTGCTTTTTCATTGGAGACTTGCTCCACCAACCAATATGAATGTTACAGGAATTTATGAAATTCCATTAGCCCAGACCATTTTTTTACCCTGGTACAGATATCAGGAGGCACTGTTCATATGTCAGTGGAGCATCTTGACTGAGCATCATGTGATACCACAAGACATATTTTGGGGGCACCTGTAAGTGCATCCTCTGATCTTGGGGTGATAAAATATTCTGTGCTTTCAATTTACTAAGAAGAACATGGTCAAGGAGTGGAACAGGGCATACTTCCATACACAGGAGGCTGGGTACAAGTTTTTGTCACCCAGTTGGAACTCAAGTGGTTGGTTGAAGTTGTTGCCTTCCCAAAACCCCAGTGACACGTATACTCTCCTATATTCTGTGTGTGTGTATACACTTTTCTTACTGACCCAAGCTCACTTTGAATTTAGAACTGATAAATTTATTCCAATATCTACTAAGAACTCTACCAAATGATCACCCACATCGTGTCACCTGAGGCTCCAAGGGGATTATTGCAATGGGCTGGTTTACATGGAGTAGAACCCCCTGGGTACCCTATTCCTCATTTGAACCATTCCCTGAACAGAAATTTACCTTTGCTCTTTCCTCCTTGGTCCTTCCTTTCTCTTGTCTTCTATATTTTCAGTCCAGCAGGGTTTACATCAATTCCCATTCTGTGCTTGAAGGGGCTTATTTTCCTTTCTACATTTCCGTACCTTCTCCCACTTCCATTTCTTTTCCAAGGACATCTGTTCTTCAGTGGTCTCCCTCCTTACAGAACACACACTACTAAAAGTTTCCCTTATCCCTTCTCTATTTCTTCGGAAAGCTACTTTGGCTTCCCTTCCACAAACACCCTTGCGTGCTCAGGGCTCCCTGCCCATTGCATACTCAGAAGGAGTATGCAATAATTAGGAGGTAACTAATTCCACAGCACCCTTAATGTCATTTAACATTTTACTTTTATCTAGAACATATTGTGGCATAAATACCAGATTAACTATTCTAAGTTTTTCTGGGACCTCAGGATCTAAATCTGTGTAAGTGTGATATGCCTGCATTATTCTTTCTGAAATTCCCAAGGATCTCCATGTGCTCTTGCTGAACCACTGTGATCTGAGACTTTGCTGTTCCAGGATCCCTTGCCTTAGTTCTGCTAACAAGAGCTTTTGGTAGTATTCCAACATTCTCATTCCTCCATTATTGGGGCCCCGACTAGGTTCTGCCCAAGGGACCAGCCCTCCACTTCCAGGTCGCCTACATCCTCTAAGTGGAGATGAACTGCTCCTTCGCTAGCCTTTCCCATGACCCCTCTGTTCATCCCATGGAAGCATTGTGTTCAACACTGACTGCATGTTTGGCCAATGAGGTCGAAGGGAGATGGAAACAGACACGAACCCACCATGTTTTTAAGATTCTACCTTATGACGGAATAGAATTTTCCCCATTCTTGAAGGCTAAAGGGACAATAACGCTAGTAATAAATAGCAGCCTGACCCCATTCATTTAATGCTCCCATTGGGAATGGACAAAGAGGGAATGGTCCTGCCCCAAACATGCTTCCTTGACCAATAAGGGCAATGTCCTCTGGTATGAGAAGGAGAAGTCATTCCAGCATTGGTGTTGAGGGGCAGTGAAGCTTGTGGAGCCTTCACAGCATTCTCAGGAAGGGCACTGGCCACATAGAAATGATTTTGCACCAGAGGGTTTTAGTTGACCACCAGGAAGTGGCCCTCCTCTTGCTGTGGGGGCTTCACTGTTCTCTATTCCATCAAAAGTGCTTCCCATTTGTGTTCTTGTCCTTGCAATTTTTTTTTTAAAGATTGATTTATTTATGCATACCAGAACTGGAGAACAGGTCAGAGGTTCAGGGAGTGAGAGGATTCACCAGAAACTAGGTGGGGAACAGAACAGGAAGTCTGACTGAAATACACTGTTAAGGGGAGCTGCATGCAAGACAGGAGATGTTTGCAGTGACATGTGGGTAACTCCCTGGCTGGCCAGGGATCAAACTCATGCTTTAGAGGCTACAGATTGCTTCACAGTGCTGTGCTTAACCCCTTGTACCACCAGGTAGGCCCTGTCCTTGCAAATTTGTAAGAGTTTTCAATCTTCAAAAGGCTTCTTCCTGGGCCTCCCTGGTGGTGTAGTGGGTTGAGCGCTGCACCGTGAAGCTCTCTGCATCCTCTGCAGTGAGGGTTTGATCCCGGCTGGCCGCAAGGATCCCACATGTCGCGGCAGACCTCTCCCCTTGCAGACCTCTCCTCTCCCGCCCACTGCTCTCCCCAGCAGTGTATTTCAGTCCTTCTGCTGGTTCTGCTCCCTACTCTGCCTCTGATGTGTCCTCTCACTCTCCCAGGTCTCTGGCCTCTACTCCAGCTCTCATATAAAAAATAAAAGGAAGGAAAGAAAAGAAAAAAGGCTTCCTCTTATGATTTGAGGTCTGTAAAGTTACCTGTACCTGCACCTTTAGTTTTGCATCAGCCCTTGAAGATTTTCCAAAGAACTTTCAAACATAAAATGGTTCACCACATCTGATTTCTTTTTTTAAAAAGATTTATTTATCTATGCATTCAAGAGCTGGGGAACAGGCCAGAGGTGTGGGGGGTGAGAAGATTCACCAGAGACAGAATAGGCAGAGTGACTGAAGTACACTGCTGCGGGGAGCAGCATGCAAAGCAGGAGAGGTCTGCAGCATCATGTTAGTAGCCCCCTGGCCTGGGATAGAACTCGTGCTGCAGTGGCTGTGGGTGATACATAGGTTGCTTCTTAACCCCTTGTGCCCCCAGGGAGGTCTCTGCCCTTGCTGTTTTATAAAAGAATTTTTAAATCCTTTTTGACCAAAAGATATGCATACCAACATAGCCATGATGACTCCCATAAGCAGAAATCCAATATTTATGGACAGATTTCCACACTATACCCACATAATCCCCAGCAATAAGGATGTGAATTTCTCATCACATTTTACAAAATATGTCAACTCAAAACTTATGATTGACAAAGTAGATGTAGCAGGGGGTGAGAAGAAACAGAATCACCCAAAGTGACAGTTCAACATATAACTAGTCTTTAAATTTTGTTTTTCCAAATCAGTTTTGCCAAGTTTCTTGTAATTGCTGTGGGCTTTAAAGTGACCAATGCAAGAGATGATTCTAAGGCTGGTCAACCACAGGTGCCCCTTCCTGGCTGCCTCACCAGCTGATAGTGGGCAACAAGGGGCATTAACTCTGACCAAGGACAGTGCCCAAATAGTAAAGCTGTCACTGAATGAGTTCTTCACCTGTGTGCATAATTGCAAGACCATTCAGATTCAGAAAAATAGCATAGTGGGATCTGTTTAAAAGCAAGGGGATAAAACAAGCCATTGAAGCCAAGAGTGGCTGGTTACCTCACCTCAATTATCCAGTGTTTTGATGACCTAAAGAAAAGAACTAAACTAAGATGCATATTCCCACTATGGAACCTAGAACAAGTATCCAGAACCAAAGGCCACACTCCTGCAGTGGCATCTTCCCTCCATGAAGAACTGAAACATGTATTCCAAACAGAAGGGCTAAAACGATGTCTTTCTGCCACTGAGGGCATGGAGCACATGGCACCAGACACTAACTCGGGATCCAACTCACAGGGACAGCAGAATACACAACAGGAGATGCTCACCAGAGATGGGGAGATGTGGCAGCACAGTACAGTCAAGCAACACTGGGAACAACAGCTGCATTAGTTGAATGGCCAGATAAATGGCCAACACTCACAGAGCTCAGTGGGGTGTCCAACTCCAGATCCTCGCCTACCCTTCTGGGCTGCAACAGCAATAAAGCAGGAGACAGTTTTAGTTGCACAGCTACATGCATAGCCTCTCCACTTTTCTCCTTTGAGGTTGGCTGCTAGAAGCCTTTCCACATCCTCAGGAGTCCCCTGAAGCCTGGAAGATCGGTGTGGTGTGGTCATGAATGCTGTCTCTGCAATGGCTGATCCTGGGGGCTGCTCCTTGAGACCCTTATATTCACTATCAGAGTTGCAAACCCACAGACTTCTTTTTAACCCGGTCATAATACCCCTCAGCTATTTATCCTCACCTGTGAACCCTCCTGGGGGAACCACCTATGATAGCCTGGGTTCTGGACTCTCCTGTCAGCCCTGGTTTCAGTTCTTCCCTGACACCATAGCAGAGATGACTGGAAACCGGTCTCCTGCAGCTAAAGACTAAAAGCAGAAAAAACCCACTGGATTTCTTCAATTTAAAATGACCAACAGTGAAAGAAAATAGCAGCTAAAATGGCTTTTACTGAAAGGGTAAAAATAATGAGACGTCATACAAGCAATAAAGGGTTGCTGTCAGAGACACAATAAAAAACACTCTGGATTCTTCTTATGGGGGTTCCAGAAAGTTTCCATGAACTTTCCATGGCCCAATGCCATTGCCCTTCTGTCTTTGCTCCATCTCAGACAGGAGGGCCGTGCTTATCTGAAGCTGGTACCACAGGCCAAGAGCCAGGGGACACTGCCTAAACAGGACCTGGACACCACACAGTCATGATCCCTATTGGGACTTCAGGTTTGGGATGAGGCTTCTCCTAGTGCAACTGTTCCATTGGAACCTGGGACCCTGGCAGGCCTGCTGGGATAGGCAGACAACATAATGGATACTTCAGGGAAACCTGAATATGCTGGGATACCACCACCCTAGCTGGAGAACCCAGCTGGAGGGCAGGACCCCACAGTGCAACTGTGATTTCTGTGCTAATTCCACCCTGGCCTTGGGAGTTAGAACTGCGCCTGGAACAAGTCATGGCAACTGAGGTCCCTGACCTAACTCCACCCCGGCTGCAAGAGGGAGAACTGAGCTGAGACCCATTAAAGGGAATTGAGGTTTATGAGCTAATTCCACAACTGCTATAGGAGGTGGAACCACACATGAACCCTGAAATGGCAACTGAGATTCCTGAGCTAACTCCATCCCAGCAGGGTATGCTGAACTGGGCAGTTTCTAGTCTGCCAACTGAGATTCTTGAGCTAATTCCATCTGGCTGTGGGAGGTTGAGCCAGGTCAGGCCCTGGAGATGGGAACTGAGCTTCCTGAACTAACTCCACCATGAATGGGAGAGGTAGAATAGGGCCAGGCCCACACCATAGCCACTGAGTTTCCTAGGCTAACTCCACCCCTGGCTGTGGGAGCAAGAACCAAGCTAGGACTCAGTCATTGCAACAGAGGTCCCTGAGCAAATTCCACCCTCGCTGGGGGAGGAGGAAGCAGGCCACAAAAGAAACTGAGGTTCCTGAACTGATTCCACCCTGGTGGTGGGACATAGAACAGGGGAAGGAATCTTCAAAACAGCTGAGTTTCCTTTGCTAACAGCACCCAACAAGGGGTGGTAGAACCATGACAGTAAAGGCAACTGAGCTTCCTGAGCTAACTCCACCTTGGCTGCGAGAGATAGAACCTGGGCCAGGGTCTGTAATGGTAATGGAGGTACCTGATCTAACCCCATATCCCTGGGGGAGGGAGAACTGGATCAGAAACCCAGAACATCTCCTGATTTTCCTGAGCTAACAACACCCAGCTGGGGAAGGTAAAAATGGGCCAGGACCAGGTAATGGCAACTGAGGTCCCTGAGCTCACAACACACTGGCTGGGGAAGGTGAACTAGGCAAGGATCTGTTAGGCCACTGAGGTTCCTGATCTACAACAAATCCAACCCCCTGGGGGAGGGAAAAGTGGGCCTGGACCTAGTAATGCAATGAAAACTCCTGAGCTAATCCACTCTGCCAGTCAGGTCAATGTCCAGTTCATCTAAGCACCTGCCACGCTGGACAGTCAGCATCTGGGCTGAGGGAGCTCCCCGAGTCAGCTTGTAGTCTATTAACCAACCCCAGGATAGACTTCAGGCTCGAGAAAAGAACAGGGAAGCCCCCCCACCTTGGTGGGAAGCATCAGCACACTGGCTATTTGGCTCACCCCCCCGTGGGTCCGCTGGTCTTCCTTCTAGTGATGCTCGCCCTTGGACCTTGTCTTTTTCATCTGGCCATATGGTTTCTCTAGTCCTGTTTGGAGGCTGCTAAGCTCCAAGTGTTAGCTAGACAATAGGGGCCCTTTACCTCCTTTCCTAATGCTTCCTATGAGTCTTTGCATGGATATGCCCTAGCACATAGTAGGGGTATCAAAAGGGGGGAAATGAAGCAGGAATTTCCCTAGTCTCCTGCTTGTGGGAGTCTGCTTCTCAGATTCTGCTGCTTGCTGGAGCAGAGAAGTTAGTGGGTGAAAGGCACTGCTTGTTCACACTTCTTGACCCCCTTCCCAAACAATAAAGAATACTTATGCTATTGTGAATAGGATAGCAAGTTTCCCATACAAACTGTATAAAACACCGCTGTTTTTGCTCTTGGGTGCTCAGCCTTTTGGGAATGATCCCACCGAGGCCGCCGGTGTGACAAGTAATCTCTCTCTCCACCTCTCTGAGTGTGTCTGATTTCTCTGGGAATTTGCTGTTAACACTTGGACAGAATGATCTTGATGGCCACCCCCGTGCCCATGAGTGTGTGCAGCGTGAGCTTCACCTTGTTTGGGCACCCTCCCCAGCATCTGGAACACCAGGTAGTTTTTGATTTTAGGTCCCTTGGGAGTGAGGCACCTAAGCCTAGTGAGTGTGGACTGCCCTGACTACACTCACCAGCCCTGACAGTGGTAAGAGACCTGAGCTACCTCTGCTGATCAGGCCTACCCTGATCATTCACCCATAGTATCAGCTGAGGACAGTCTCACCTGAGCAGCCTGGAGCACAAACAGAGCCCCAAAACTCAGAATCATTGGCTCAGGAGTGTCAGTGAAACAGGGGTGAAGAAGGCCACAAATGAGCCACAGGGCAGGAGGCTGGATAGGTGGAATGGCCACCCACCTGCCCAGTCTCTGAGACCAGAAGCCACCAAAAAGCCCCAGAAGGCCAAAAGGCCAAAAATTAAGACCAAGAGCTTAGACTCAAAAGACAGTGCCCGACACGAAGACAGGCCGCTGTCTGTGGGTTCTCACCCACGCACACAATTGCAAGACACATTAGGCTCCAGAACAACAACCATAAGGGTTATTTTACAAAGAGGGGAAACAAAGAGCTCACTGTATCCACAAGTGGCAGCTGCTTCACACAGGTAGCATCAGTGATGATAGCCACCGGTCACCAGGAATGCTGCACAGCACTAGCCAGCTGCATGCACACACATGTGTAGACTCGCATGCATACACTTGCAGAGACACATTGCAAAACATGCACATAACCCTAACGAAAATAATTCAAATACCTAATGACATACTCATTGGAAGTTTTGCTTCACTATCTTATGTCACTGTGTTATCACCACGGGACCAATCAGACTTTTCTAAAATATTCTAAATGCTTTCTAAAATTTTCTAAATTTTCACTGCTGATCATAGGAATTTTAAAGCAAATTTAGGTATCGATGACCCATGTGTTGGAAGTGTGGGTGCATTCATCTGTATGAAGCAAATGCAGTCAGTTTCAGACACTGATTTAATATGTCACGGGATAGACATGTTAACAAAATTATCCATTTCTGACTGTGTCCTTCAGATGCCTCCACAACCCAGTCTCCTGCAGGCAGAGCAGGTCCTCTGGAGGTGCCCCCTGCAGTGGGGAGCCAGTCTTTCCATTGGTGGCCGCCTCCCTTACCATCCGGGACCTGCATGGAAGAAAAGAGCCAATAAAGCCCAAGCACAGAGTTACCTGTTCAGGATGCTCTTTGGTCAGCAAAATCCCCCCTGGGCGGGCTGCACAGACCTGCTTTTACAAGGCTCAGAAGGAAACCAGGAGGCCCTAGGATCTCCACTAGCTGGCGAGCGAGTGATTCTCCAATTTGGAATTTCAGTTTTGAAAAGGGACCAAATCCAGGGGTACTTGTTACCGTGGCTGTCAGTCAGTGACATTGCTACTCAGATGGAAGAGCTCCTGCATCCTCTGCGCCATCCATGTGCCCAGGGGTCGGCAGCAGGGCTCTCCTAGCAAGGAGGCAGGGTGGGCCTCAGGGGACAGCGCCTAAGATGGGGGAGCAAGGCCCGGGATTTCCTGCCTCTGGCCCTGGGGCCTCTGGAGGCTCCGCCCACACAGCCCCACACCCCTCCTGGGGCCCTGTACCTGCTCAGCTCTCCCCAAACCTTCCACGCCGCCCCCCCCACCTTAACCCACTCTGCTCCCCTCCAGGTGCTTCACCAGTTCCGTTGCCCTCCTGGCCCTTCACCAGCACTGCTCCAGGGACATCTGTGCTCCAGTGACATCGGTGCTGCCCAGACTTCTGGGCTGCAGTCCTGTGTGCCTTATGCTGCTCCTGGCCCCTCTGACTGGGCCCAGCCCCTGAGCCTCTCCAGAGCCTCACCCTTCCCTGGTGTGCTCCTGGTCACCATGTCCACTGAGTGGTTGTGCTTTGGGGGAAGGGAGCGGATGCTTCTGTGGGGTATGGCAGTAGATGTTCTTACTTTCTGTTGCTGTGGAGTCCAAATAGTGGACAGCAGCAACAAAATGTCAAGATTCTGTTTATTATTCTCTCAGCTCTGGCCCTCCCGCCTTGGCTGGAAACACCTTGAGGGCTTGCAAGGCAACCATTTTCCACCTGGCTGATTGTTTCTGAAGGGGCCACTGCATTGGTATGGCGCCAGCCACGCCTTGGCAGAGGTGCTAGAGGACTGGAGGTCTGGACTGATGGCGTTGGCCCTGGTCCCCCTCCAGCTGGGGACCTGACACAGTGGTGGTGCTGTATTCCCAGATGTCCTCCAGCTGGGGGCCTGGCACAGTTGTGGTGCTGTGCTCCCCGGCATCCTCCAGTTGGGGTCCTGGCACCGAGGTGCTGCTGTCCTCCCAGGCGTCCTCCAGCACAAGGCGTAGTGGGGAGGGTCTGCTCTTCTCTGGGGATCCTCCAGCGGGGGGCCTGGCATGCAGGTGGCACTGTTCTGCGGGGCATCCTCCAGCAGGGGGCCTGGCAAGGAGGTGGTGCTATGATCCCAGCAATCCTCCAGCAGGGGGCCTGCCTGGAGGTGGTGTTGTGCTCCTGGGCATCCTCCATCTCAGGGACTCTGGCAGAGATGACCTTGTTCCCCAGGGTGGCATCCTTTCCCCTCTGTTGGACTGCCTGTTTACGAAGGATATCTGGTGTTGCAGGCTTTTGGGTATTCCCCGAAACCTCAGGCTGCGGGGGGAAGTCCACGGAATCTGAGTCACCATGGGGCACAGTGTGAGGGAAGGGCTCATGGAAGGAGATGCTCCTCCACCACTCCTCCTCCTTCTTGTGGTCCTCCTCCCCGTCCTGCTTCCTGGAGCGGAGGATCAGGTATGTGTCCGTGACCTCATCATATCTTCTCCATGGCCTGGTGAATTTCGTGCCTCTGGTAGCTCAGACATTCCATGGCTTTCATTATGGCTAGGTCCTGGTAGCCGAGGGACGGCTCGCTGAAGGGCAGGAGTCCCTTCCTCATTTCCACCCAGGGGTGCTGCTTGATGCTCTCCAGGGTGCTGCGTCTCTGGGAGTTCAGTGCCAGCATTTTGGTCAGCAGGTCCCGGCACTGGCCCGAGAGGTAGGAGGGTGGGTGGAAGTACCCGCCCAGGACGCGGTCCCTGATCTCCCCAGGGCTGGTCCCCCTGAAGAGCGGTGTGCCAGTGACCATTCAGTAGAGGATGACCCCCAGGCTCCACATGTCCACCGTAGGTCCGTTATAGTGCTGGCGAAGGTAGACCTCGGGAGCCCTGTATTCTGGGCCGCGTACAGCAGTACACGCTCAGCTACTTGTTGAAGCCCTGGACGCTGAGCCCGAAGTCCGCCAGCTTTACTTTTCTCTTTTGGTTCAGCAGAATGCTCTCGGACTTCACATCCCGGTGTGCGATGCCTTTGGCGTGGCAGTAGCTGAAGGCTGAGAGGATCTGTTGAAATATCTGGTGGGCCTCGCTCTTTAACAGGCACCCACACTTGCTCAGGTAGTCCTGCAGGTCGCCCCCATCCACGGACTCCATCACGAGCTGCAGCTCCTCCCTGGTGTCCACCACCTGGAATAGCTTGAAGATGTTCGGGTGGTGAAGCGCCTTCATGCGCCCCATCTCGTGGGTTAGGAGTCGGAGGTCGGGCAGCTCGGACTTGCAGATGTCCTTGATGGCCACCTTTGTGCCCGTGGTGCACGAATAAACAGCTAAAACAAATAACTAAATAAGTAAACAAATAAACCAAAAGAAAACCAAATAAACCAAAACACGCTATTGCTCTCTCTGTCCGAGTCCACAGGTCACTATCCCAAAGCTTCCTGGCTTCTAAGGACACAGCCGCAGTCCGGCAGGGCTTATGTAGGCTCTGCTGGTGCCTTCACAGTGGCTCTTTGTGGCGTCAGAGCCAGAGGCCACAGCCATCCATCGGCAGAGGGAAACCCCAGTGGTTTCTCAGCTTTAAAGAAAAAGCTACCACCAAGAGGTGTGTTTACGGGACCTACTAGAGTTTGAAATGTACGACAGTTACAGTTAACGACAGTTAACGACAGTTAAGGACAAGCCATAGAATGCTTGAGAGGCTGTTTTATTTGTACTGAGAAATCCTGTCCTAGGTTTTGGTTTTTCAAGTTCTCCCCATACTGTCACTGCCTTAATCTCTGATGCCTCTCAAAATGACATGATGCCGTCAACTGACATAATAAACGACACAAAGTCGTGAGCATGAGACTCAACACAGTCTGTTCTTCACATCCTAACATTGAAAACACTCTGGGACATGGTTTCCCTCCATTTTTGCCCATGAGCTGAGCATGCCCATTGTCCACTTCGCAGGCCAGAGGCAGGAGTGGCTCTGGCAGGCGGGCAGATGCTGTAAAACTCAGCCTGTGGGTTCCCTCTTGCCCATGTCTGCTGCTCTCCTGTCTTGTCTGCTAGCGCCAGGGCACAGCCCCCTCCCTCACTGTCAAGAGTGTCACCAGCAGCACAATGCAGGGTGTGTGTCGTCATGTGGTGCTGCCTGCCATGGTCGCTCTGTGCTGTGGGGACACTCTCTGATGTGACTCAGATGGGGCTGGGGGCAGCTGGGGGGTGGTCAGCTCCCACTGAGATTTCTGGCTTAGAAATATTTGCTTCTGGGCCTCCCCGGTGGCGCAGTGGTTGAGCGCTGGGTTGTGAAGCTGCCTGCGGCCTCTGCGGCGCTGGTTCGATCCCCGGCTACTCCCCGGCCACCGGAGGAGGGTCCCGCATGGCGCGCAGACCTCTCCTGCCGCCCGCTGCTCCCCTCAGCAGTGTACTTCTGTTCTTCTGCCTGCTCTGCTCCCCACTCTGGCTCTGGTGAATTCTCTCACCCTCTCGTGCTTCTGACTGTACCCAGTGCTTGTATAAATAAATAAATAAATCTTAAAAAAAAATTTGCTCCTTGCTCGAGCTGGGGATTGGGGCAGGGGAGGGGGGAGTTAGTTGGCAAAGGACAGGTCTAGATGCTGTGCACCTGAGCCCTGCCAGGAATTACCTGGCATCTGGAAATGGTGGGTGCAGGTGACTGATGGGTGTACTCAGGCTGCAGATTCCTTTCACCCTCCAAACCTACTCTGCTCACTCAGGTATCAGCTGAGACCTGAGTCTCACCTGAGCAGCCTGGAGCCCAGTCAGTGCCCCGAAGCTCAGAAGCATTGGCTCAGGGGAGTGGGGACTGATACTGCTCCAGTACCTCTTTTCCCAGGTCCAGAGAACAGAGGGTTTGATTTGGCTCAGGGTGTGAGGACACACTGGGCAGGCTTCCCACTGGTCTGTCTGCCCCTGGGGAGCCTGCAATCAGTGGCTTTGAGAGGTTCTGTTGCTCCCTCCTGCCAACTGCTGCTGCTGCTGAGCTGTGGTGCAGAGCATGTCATGGCCACTTCCGTTTCGGTTGCTGATTCCAATGCCCATTCCAGTTTTTCTCTCAAACCTGCTTGCATGTCTCCTTTGCTTCACTGTCCTTAACTGAACTAATCCATCCCATGGTTTCCAACATCCCTACAGACCCATGACCTCAAAATGTCTCCTTCTGACCCACATCTCCTTCAATCCCAGCTCTGAGAACCACTTGCCTAGTCCTCACCTCCGCTCAGGTGTTTCGATCAGCGTCGCCAGAATCACATGGCCACAATTGTGTAGGGTTTTTTAGATTTAGTTTTATTTATTTATGCATACAAGTACGGGGTTCAGGCCAGAGGTGCTGAGGCTGAGAGGATTCACCAGAGACATTTGGGGATCAGAACAGGCAGATGTTATGAAATCCACTGCTGAGGGCAGAAGCAGGGACACAGGAAAGGTCTGCTGGCCCTTGTGGGTAACTCCCTGGCTGGCTGGGGATTGAGCTCGTGCTGCAGAGGCTGCCCATATCTTCACAGTGCTGTTCTGAAACCCTCCGTCACCAGGGAGGACTCACTTTTGAAGCCATGATACCAATTCTCTACAGCTCTCTGTGTGTCTTTTTGATGGTAGAAGGGACATGAACAATTCCTACCTATAGAACCGCACACATGCACACACACATGTACCGACTCACACGCACACTTGCACAAGACATGCACATACGCCTAAAGAAAATATTGCAAATACCTAATGACATACTCCTTGGTAGGTCTGTTTCACTATCTTATGTCACCGTGATATCACCATGTGGCCTATCTGACTTTTCTAAAATTTTCTAAATGCTTTCTACAATTCTCAAGCAAATCCAGATATCTGATGACCCATGTGTTGTAGTGTGGGTGCATTCATACATGAGAAGCAAATGCAGTCGGTGTCACACACTGAGTTAATGTTTTATGGGCTAGACATGCTCACAGAATAATCCATTTCTGACTCTCTCCTGCAGGCAGAGAAAGAGCATTGAGATGCCTCCATGCCCCAGTGCCCCACAGGCAGAGCAGGTCTCCTGGAGGTCCCTCTTGCAGTGGGGAGCCATTCTGTCCATCAGCAGCCGCCTCCCACACCATCCAGGACCTGCGTGGAATAGAAGAACCAATAAAGCCCAAGCACAGTTACCTGTTTAGGATGCTCTTTTGCCAGTGAAATCCCGTGGGGCGTTCTGCACAGACCTGATTTTAAAAGGCTCGATGGAAACCAGGAGGCCCTAGGAGCTGCCACTAACTGGAGGTTGAGTGATTCTCCAACTTGGAATTTCAGTTTTTAAAAAGGGCCAAATTTAGGGGGACTTGCTACCTACCATGGCTGTCAGTCAGTGACAATGCCACTCAGACAGAAGAGCTCCTGCGTTCTCTGTGCCATCGTATGTTGTCCAGTGGGTTGACAGCAGGAGTCTCCCAGCAAGGGGACAGGGTGCCTTCAGGGGACAGAGCCTAAGATGGGGAAGTGAGACCCAGGGTTCCCATGTCACTAGCCCTGGGGCCTCTGGATGCTCCATCACGCATAGCTGCACACCCCTCCTGGGGCCCTTCATCTGCTCAGCTCTCCCCAACCCTCCAGCCCCCACCCTTCACCCGCTCTGCTCCCCTCCAAGTACTTCACCAGTTCCGCTGCCCTCCTGGCCCTTCACCTTCTCTGCTCCTTGGACTACAGTGCTCCCCAGATATCTGTGCTCCAGTCCTAGCATCTCATGCTGCTCCTGTCCCCTCTGACTGGGCCCAGACTCTGACCCCTCTCCAGAGCCTCACCTTCCCCTGGTGTGCTACTGTTCACCATGGCCACTGGGTGGCTGCACTTTGGGTGGGACTTCTGCAGGGTGTGGCGGTAGATATTCTCAGTCTCTGGTTGTGTGAACTCTGCTGTGGAGTTGGAATGGTGGACAGATGCAGCAAAATGTTAATATTTGTAAGGTCAAGGCCAGGGCAGCGATGAGGAAGAGGGAGGAACTTAAAACTGCAGCCACCTGCATCCTGAGAGCTGGCTCTAACCGGTTTGCACTGTGCCTGATAAGCAGCCATGAAAGAACAACAAGCTGCAAGAGAGAACAACTTCTTTGAAAAGCAACTTCACTCTACCTCTCACCAAGGCCAGGCCCCCTGTCCTATAAAAGATTACCTTCATCCCCTGAGAGGGGCAACTTGTCTGACCCCTGCGGGAGTCAGTGAACTTCACCAGGGCCCAATAAATTTTTTGCCTGTGAGAAACTTAGCCTGGCTTTCCTTTTCTTTACTGTGTCAAACCCTTTCATCTGGGTGCTGAACCTGGGAAGGCTGTGTCTCCTGGCACCGGGGCCGCCTTCCTGTCCCTGGGAACTCTCATCTCCATTGCAGACGCCTCACATCCACCACCGGCCTGGATACTTGGGGTAAGTCCTCTTCCTGACCCTCCTTCCTAGGAAGCCCTCGCCTCTGGCTATCCAGCTCCTTTCCTAACTCCCTGTTTGGTCGGCTGTCCTGAAACCATGGGCCCACATCAGCCGACCCCCTGTTACACTTAGTCCTGGATTTGGAGACACCTGTCCCAACTAGGTGCCCGGTTTAAGTCAACAGGCAAGCGGTGGAGACGTCTCCCTCATCTGTCTGTCTCCTGTCCTGCAGGCAACAACCGAGTGGTGGAGACATCCCCCTCACTTGTTTGCTCCCTGCCTGTTGACCAGAACAGAATCATGGGACACTGCGATCCTGGGTCTGTGCCCCCTGTAGGCTAGTTCAGTCTCGTGGGATACCACGTCCTGACACTGTGCCCCCTGTTGGTTGGGAAAAGGAGCTGGGTTAGCCATGGGGTCTGCAAATTCTAAGCCTTATCCAGTTACTACACTGGGATGCCTTCTCTCAAACCTCCGTCCGCTGGGACTAAGGCCAGATATATACCCTAAGTGACACATTTTTCTCTGCAACACTGCCTGGCCTCAATACCAATTGGATAATGGCTCTCATTGCCCAGAACACAACACTTTCGATTTCACAGTCCTTACAGACCTAAACAATTTCTGTTACCGCAATGGAAAATGGTCAGAGATCCCTTATGTCTAGGCTTTCTTTCTCTTGTGCTCCTGTCCCTCCCTCCCATCCCCTCTCCTAAAAACCTGCCACACTTTACAAGTCCTCCTTGCTCGAGACTCCTCTCATTCCCCACCCTCCCAAAGCTCTGCCTCTGATGCTAAAAAACTGCCTCACGACTGGTCATCAACTTTTTCAGATCCTCTAGATTCTCTTTCTTCACCTCCTTCAGCAACTCAGAGACCCCCCACCTTATCCAAGACCTGCCTCCAACTGCCCTCCATCCATAGCCCCCACACAATCCAGCCCCCCTCTTTCACATCCTAGCCACCACACCCCCTCTCACTGAGACTGTTTTATTACCTGCCTCCTGGCTGGTCTCCAAGCAACAGGCTATAAACTTTGATAAGCTTGGGAAAATCTCCCAGTCCACCTCAAAAAAAAAAAAAAAAAAAAAACCACAAAAACAAACAAAACCCAAAAAAACAAAAACAAACAAACAAACAAACAAAAAAACCAGCCCAGCAGCCTTTCTTAGCTGCCTCACTGAAGCCCTCCAGCAATATACCAGGCTCGACCCTCATTCACCTGGAGGCACCACAGTCCTGGCTACCCATTTCATATCTCAGGCAGCCTCCAATATCCAAGACCTGTTGAACATGGCCTTTAAGGTTTTTAACAACAGGGAGGAACAGGACAGGATGGATAGAGAGACCCGTAGTCGCCAAAAGGTTGTGCTTCAAGCTCAAGCCTAGTTGCTGCCTTGAGGCTGCCATGTCCAGCTCCTCCAATGACCACAGCGCCTGCCGATCGACAGAAGAAAAAATGGGCCCCACAGCGCTGGGAACTTCCTTCAAGTGTGGCCAGGAGGGCCACTGGTCCAAACACTGCCCCAAACCCCGCCTTCCGCCAAGACCGTGTCTCATCTGCAGCATCCAGGGTCACTGGAAATGTGACTGTCCCCCCACCCCCCCCCGCGCCTGGCCATGGTGGGCCAGTCCTTCCAGCCCCTGCAACCCTGCCACCAGCAGTCTTGGTTTTGGCAGATGAGGACTGAAGAGGCCCAGACTCATCAACACCAATAATCTTCGAGGAGCCCAGGGTAATGGTCAAGGTAGCAGGTAAGTCCATCTCCTTTTTGGTTGACACGGGGGCTACCTTCTCTGTCCTCCCCTCCTACCCAGGTCAGACTTACCCTTCTCAGATCTTGGTTATGGGAGTTGACGGCCAACCCCCTCAGCCTCAGGCTACTGGCCCTATCCCTTGCCAAATAGATATCAAGCCCTTAGTTCATGCTTTCTTAGTCATGCCTTCTTGCTTCACACAACCTCCTGACCAAAATCGGGGCTACTCTCTCATGGTTCCAAGATCCTAGTGCTGCCCTTATCCTCCCACTTCTCCAAACACCTCCTAATCCTCCTCAGGACTCCCCGCTGTCTCCTTCCACTGTTGACCCCGTGGTCTGGGATATCTCTACCCGAATTGTGGCTACTCATCACTAACAAATCCTGATCTCTCTCAAAGACCCCATCTCTTTCCCGGCCTGTCCTCATTTCCCTATCTCCCTAAGCCATCTGCGATATCTCAAATTCAACATTCAATGACTCTGGGACAAAGGACTTTTGGTTCCTACTAGCTCACCCTGCAACACTCCCATCCTACCTGTTAAAAAGCCTGACGGCTCATACCGACTAGTCCAGGATCTGCACCTTATCAATGATGTGGTGGTCCCCATACACCCTGTCATTCCTAATCCTTATACGCTTCTCTCACACATTCCTCCCTCAACTACTCATTTCTCAGTCCTAGACCTAAAGGACTCCTTCTTTACTATTCCCCTTGACCCAAAATGTTATCATCTTTTTGCCTTCACATGGGAGGACCCTGACACAAACACATCTCAGCAACTCACCTGGACAGTCCTGCCTCAAGGGTTTAGAGAAAGCCCTCACCTCTTCAAACAGGCCCTCGCCATGGATCTAGCAGCCTGTGATCTCAGTCCTAGCACTGTCCTACAGTATGTAGATGACCTCCTTTTATGCAGCCCTTCACTGGAACTATCAATCACACACACTGCACAACTCTTAAATTTCTTGAGTACCAAGGGATACTGGGCCTTGCCTTTAAAAGCACAGCTCTCCACCTCTACTTGGGCCTTTGGGTCACTCCCTCTACCAAACAACTCACTGTTGACTGTAAGGAGGCTATACGCTCCCTCTTGGTCCCTGAAAATGCTGAACAAATTCTGTCCTTTCTGGGTTTGGTGGGATTTTTCTGTCACTGGGTTCCTAATTTCACCTTCTTAGCCAAACCACTATCTGAGGCTGCAAAGGCTACCTCCGAGAGCCCCCTCTGGACACCAGCTGAGGTGCGCAGGGCCTTCCTCCTTTTCAAACTGCTTGAAGCCCTCCAGCTGCCAGCCGAGGTGGCCATAGTTCACTGCAAGGGACACCAATTAGACTCTTCGGAGGTGACACGAGGCAACAAAATAGCGGATGAAACGGCCAGGGCCTTGACATGCCCTTGCCAGCCTTCTGTCACACGTGTTCTGTTTCTCTCTTTACCCTCTATCTCACCCCTCTATAAGCCTAATGAACGGACAAATCTTTCCAAGGGTGGCACTGAAGGAGAACAAGGTTGGGTTACATTTAACAATAAATTGGGGCCTCCCCTGGTGGCACACGCGATTGACCGCAGGGCTGTGAAGCTGTCCACAGCCTCTGCAGCGCTGGTTTGATCCTGGCCGGCCAGTGAGGGTCCCACATTGCTCTGCAAACCTCTCCTGCCTCGCCCGCTGCTCCCCTCAGCAGTGTATTTCATCAATCTGCCTGTTCTGTTCCCCGCTCTGTCTTTGGTGAATCATCTCACCCTCCCACGCATATGGCCTATATCCTGGTTCTTGTATATATATAAAAAAATTCTATTAAAAAAAAACAAAATAAAACAATAAATGGCTCTCTCTGAACAGCAAGCCTCTGACATTATCCAAAAAGTACACAAGGCACTACACATTGGGCCGTGCTCACTGGTTCACTTTCTTAAGCCTTTGTTCTTTCACCCTTCACTAAGATTATCTGGGAAAACTGCTCCTGCTGTCAAACATGCTCCAAAGTATCCCCACAAGGGGGAATATGTCCTCCCTCTTTTGTAGGTCATCAAATGAGGGGACATCTCCCAGGACAAGACTGGCAAGTCTACTTCACCCACATGCCCTCTCACAAGAAAATCAGATATCTTTTTACTATGGTAGACACTATCTCTGGGTGGGTGGAGGCCGTTCCCGCCACTAAAGAAACAGCCCAGGTGGTAGCTGAAGCCCCAATTAACCACATCGTTCCACGCTTTGGCCTCCCTAACACTATCCAGTCAGACAACGGACCTGCCTTTATCTCTAAGATCACCCACCAGGTATCCTCCTCCCTAGGCATTACCTGGAAACTACACATTCCTTACCGACCACAATCTTCCAGTAAGATAGAACAAGTAAACAGTTTAACCAAAGACCACCTAACTAAACTTTCTTCTGAACTACACAAATCTTGGATTGATTTACTCCCACTAGCCCTAATGTGCATCTGGGCCACCCCCACCATGGCCCTCTATTTCTGAGTCTGTTTAAACTAATATATGGTAGACCTTTTCTTATTAACCATGTACTCCCAGTGCAGCCTACACTGTTGGCTGGATATCTTCCATACTTCTCTTTGCTCAGACAGCTCCTCCGGGAACACACTGACCGATATCTGCCACAACCTGTGCCCACATCGGCAAACAAGCCTGCTGACCCAGGAGACCAGGTTCTTGTAAAAGTCATTTCGCCAAAGCTGCTACAACCCGCACACGGTGATCCTGACTCCTCCAATGGCAGTTAAAGACTTGGGTAATCCCTCCAGGCACCACATGTCCAGGGTAAAGGTAGCCTCACCAGAGCATTACTATGTATGTAAACCTCTGGGGCCTACTTGGCTCACCATTTCTGCTATACCTGCTTCTTCCAGTAACCTCACCTGACCTATCTCCTATATATGTCTGGCAATTTAAGGTCTGGGAAACCTAAAAAAAAAAAAAGTCAATCTTATGACTCTATTACCAATCTAGTGGGGAACGCTGACAGTCCAAACACAGGATGCGTGGCTCCTGTTACTATTTCTATGTCCCTACAAACAGGGATAAAAGTTATCTTATGTTGTGCTTCAAATATGACCAAACCCAGCCTCATACTGCACAGACCCAAAATGGGATGAATATGGGGGCTGTGCATACTGGTTATGCAAAACCCACCAAATAGGGCATCAACCTCAAGGAAAGCAGACAATTATATTATGATCAGGAAAAAGAACTCTGTACTCCTCCAAATCTTGGATCTATGGGACAGTCAATGACAAACAGGAACTGGGGTGGCTATATACGGGTTTGGTAATTCCAGACCAGTGGCCACCTTACACATCTTGCGAGAGTATGTTCAGTCCAGTCACTCCCCAGTAATAGTAGCTCAGGATATAGTCCATCAGGAACAGATCTTACTAGAACAGATAAACCAACTAATATAAAGCCTGATCCATATCAATGGATCCACATTCTATAAGCAGCTCTAACTTTTCTAAACTAACTCCAGTTTCAATATCACTCACTGTTTTTTTGTGTGCATCCCTTCAATGCCCACTCCTAGCTGCAGTTCCCATGGATGCAACCGGTCTAAGCCAGGCAACGCCTTGCTCCTTTCATCCTGAAATCCCCCTTTGGGAGCCAACAGACCGGGAGGAACGGTTACTTATGGTTTGCTGTTGGCTCCCCAAAGAAAGCTGTCACCATCCCCTCTATCACATTTGTGTACTTATAACCACACCATCTCAAATCCCCTCTATTCATCCTCCAGTTTTCTGTTCTGGTGCAGCAGCTCCCTATCCTCATGTATTAACACCATGGTGACACCTCCCTGTGTACCAGTACCAGTAACTCCCCAACCAGCGCTGTATGGACAGTCAGAGCTCGCCTGGCAACTACATACCCAAGGCGTACCTGTAGGGCAACCTTCCTACCCATTCTAGTGGGCTTAGGCATGGCTTCCTCTGTTGCATCTCTCTCTTTTGCAGGCGGGGCACTTGGCCACTCTCTTCGTTCTGCACAGGAACTCACAAATAAACTTCAGGAGGCCATAGACTGGTCATCAATGTCTCTAGCCTCACTCCAGAGGCAACTAACCTCACTTACCAAGGTTTCCCTTCAGAATAGAAGGGCTCTGGATCTCCTAATGGCCAGAAAAGGGGGTACCTGCTTATTCCTCAAAGAAGAATGTTGCTATTACATCAGTGAATCAGGTTTTGTGGAAAAAAAAATGATTCTTGCAGAATCCCTCCCCCCATGTCTGCCCCTAACCAGCTCTCTGACCTTGCTTTGCTCCAACCCACAGGTCACTTCTGATCACAGGCAGGCTGGTGCTGCACATTTTGTCCTGAACCACATTTTCTCCTCCCTTCTCAGTGTCATCTGCACCTAAATCATACTAACATGTTTTGAGAATTTCACACCAGAATGGAATTCCCACCTGTGTCTTGAGCTCCTGCAACAGTTTCATTTATAGGAAGAATGCTGTTGGCTGACCCAAACCATCCTAAGTCAGGAACATTCTAGGGCCTCCCTGGTGGTGGAAGGGGTTAATCACAGCACTGTGAAACTATCTGTGGCCACTGCAGCGAGACAACACAAGTTCTATCCCAGGCCAGCTAGGGAGCTACTCCCATGGCGAGGCAGACCTCTCCAACCTCGCCTGCTGCGCCTCTCAGCAGTGTATTTCAGTCAGCCTGCCTGTTCTGTACCTTACTTTGTTTGTGGTGAATCCTCTCACCCCCCTGTATTTCAGTTCTTATATGCACAAACAAATAAATCTTAAAAAAAAAAAAAAAGAGCATTCTACTGAGCAGTACATTTTGAATGTCCCCTTGGCTTTTTACATGTGAACAATTTCTTATTCTCCATCAGGAAATAGATTCAAACAGTTTTGATTAGGGAAACTTTGTTTTAAGCGATATTTCAAAGTACTTCAAATTACAAGTGTCACGTGCAAAGTCAAAGGTTTACATCATCGGCCACAGTGAGTTTCAAGTTTTCTGTTATGTAACAGTTTGTTACATGAATCTATGAAACTGGGAAAGCAGTGAGGAATTCCACATCAAGCATAGCTTCATCCCTTAAAGGAAGGGTTTTTTTTTTTGCCTTATTTTAACCTGTTGGCTTCATCTTTTAAAATTGCATCACGGTCCAAATCAGTGTCAATACGTATGTCTAAACAAAAAAGGGGGGGGGGGGAAGAACCAAAATAAAGAACATGACTGGTAATCTATTTTAGGTATTTTAGGTGTAAACTGAAATCTTAAATCACCTACTTACTTGGGTTTATCTGGTACTTCCAACCGCACTAGTACAAATAGCATGTGATGACTCTTTGGCCAAAACCCACTTGGCAGTTTCTAGAGTACATGTTCCTCAGACCATTAATAGCCAAAATTACTTTTAAAAAATGGAGAACAAAGTTAAAGGACTAATATTACCTGATTTTATTTACCTGAATTAAAAACTGCAGAAATTAGGGGCCATCCAGATGCCATAGGGATTAAGTCTCAGCGCTATCATTGCTAAAGCCTGAGTTCAATCCCTGGCCAGGAGGTGACCCACATCTGGCACAGCAGACCTCCCCTGTCTCTCTGGCTGCTCTCCTTAGCCATGTATTTCAGTGAATCACCTGTTCTCCCCATTCTGTCTCTGGTGAATCCTCTTACCACCTGCCCGCACCTCTGGCCTACACCCCAGTTTTTCCACACAAAAGTAAAATAAGATTAAAAATAAAAGCTGCAGAAATCAAGAGGAGTGAGAGTAGTGTAAAGATAGATTCAATAAGGGCCTCCCTGGTGGTGCAAGGGGTTAAGGCTCAACTTATGAAGCAATCCACAGCCTCTGCAGCATGAATTTGATCCCTGGCCATGGAAATAGCCACATGGCACAGCAGATCTCTCCTGACTCACCTGCTACTCTCCTCAGCAGTGTATTTTGGTTGATCTGCCTATTCTGTTCCCCACTCTGTCTCTGGTGAATCCTCTCACTCCCCCCCTCCACCCCCCATACCTCTGGCCTGTACCCTGGTTCTTGCATACATAAATAAATAAATCTTTTTTTAAAAAAGATAGACTCAATCAACAGTATAAAATTGAGCCCACCAATAGACCCAGATGTTTCAAAAAGGTGTAAGAATTCAGTGATGTGTAAGGACAGTTCAGTAACAAGAAAAGATCAGATTTTTCAACAAGTTATTATCAATTTGAAATATATATGTGTGATGCAACCATCCCAGGACTGGCACGCTCACTGTTGATTTGGACAAATGGATCTTGGAGCCTTAGGTGAGACTGACGTGCTGAAACTGGGCCTGATATTCAGCCTGATATACAGGCAGGCAGAGTGAGGCAAAAGACTAAATAGCAACTGAGCCTCCTAGCCCCCTCTATACTGTTGGGCACCCACAACCACACAACTGACAGATTGTTGCAGATGGAAGGCACTTTCAAAGTTACTCAGAAAGGTGGAAAATATAAGGGATATATTTCAAGGTTAAGGACTATCTTCTCTTTGGTAAGTAAAAAAGATCCTGATAAACGCATTTTCCTTACAATATGCAAAATGAAATCTGATGAAGAAATTGCACTATATGTAGAATTTGACTCATAATGGACTATAGACCTAAATGTAACTAAATATATAAACCTTTTAATAGAAAACAGAAAAATTTTATGAGCTTCATCTAAACCAAGATTGCTTAACACCACCAAAAACACAATCCACAAAAGAACAAGTAGACAAGCTGAACGTCAAAATAAAACACTTTCATTTCTTTTCCTGCATGTACCATGGCTCCCAGCAGGGTTCTGCTGCCCGTGAGCACTGCACCTGCCTGCATAGTCCATCAAAACAGACACATCTGCAAAAAGCTGCAGTGGTGACGGAAGCCAAGTAGGGATGGTTCATTTTAAACCAAAGGAGTCCCATGCAGTTCAGTAAACATGTTTGTTCCACTATTGCATTATGCCAATCACAGCTGTCTCCCTTATATCCCGTTACTATGGACCCTTGAATCAGGTCTCCCTTCAGGACGACTATGATGACTGTAGGGAAAATGGAGTTACTGAAGCTCTTTTCCACCTCCCTCACCAGGCTCTATGGCTGGGACCTGCGGCCTTGCTTCCTCCCGTGTTTCATTGCCCACGCATGATAGCTTGTTGGTGCAAAAAGTGCCTGCGAGGGACCTCCCTGGTGGCACAGCAGCCGGCCAGGGAGATTCCCACATGGCACGACAGACCTCTCCTGTCACACCTGTTGCTCCCCTGAGCAGTGCTTTTGGTCTGTCTGCCTGTTCTGCTCCCCATTCTGTCTTTGGTGAATCTTCTCACCCGCCCACGCCTCTGGCCTATACCCCAGCTATTGTATAAATAAAAAATTAAAAAAATATTTTTTAAAAAAGAGCTTGGGAGCGCGAGCAGGAGCATACACAAATACCTGGGGCTAGGAGTGTAAGTATGGGGCACTCGTGCCTGTACTTGGGCACACCCAGGCCAAGAAACCAGAGAGCATGGGGTGCATACCTGTAAGAACAAGATGACAGGACGCAAAATTGAGTACAAGGTAAGCGGAAATGATCAGGTTTTTTCCATCCTCCACCATTAGCATCAATGATTGACATCTGTAGTCTTATAATACATGCCTGATGGTGGACACCTGGAGTGTGGTGTGGGCATGCATAAGTGGGCACACCCGAGCTGAGAGACTGAGTGTATAAGGGGGCAGCAGAGGCCGGTGAGGGGTGCAGAGGGCTAGAGGACCTGGTGGCAGAATGCAGTGGAGAGTGGTAGAGACCAGCAGAATGACCATGAAAGAAAACACCAGAGAGACCACAAATTATAAAGATTAGCTGGGACCTAGGCCTACCAGCCTCCTCATCCCCCAACCTGCCCTGTACCTGCCCCAGCCTCCTCATCCTCATCCCTGCTTGCCCTGTACCTGGTTGTCTCACTACAAATGGTGTAGTAAGATCATTAGAAGCTGAAAAATGCCACTGATGGCTCCAGGACCCTCCTTTATCCATCTGCCTGAATCAACAGAAAACTTTCCCTGTGCCTGCTGGCACTTCACTGAGCAAGAGGCTACTGAGGAAGGAGACCGAGAGAGAAGGTCAGAGACAGAGAAAGAGGGGGTGTAGATCGCAGGATGGGGGAGGGGGGCAGGGAGGCTCCGTGGCTGGCAGACTCACCACCCCCAGCCTGGTGTGCCTATGTGCCTGGTTCCCTGCTTCAGCATTAAAGGCCTATCAAATCCACCAGGGGCTCCAAAACTCCTTTATCCACCTGCCCAAATCAACAGTGAGCCTGACCAGCCTGGGATGGCTGTACGGGCCTTCCCCCTGCCAACCTCCTCTCCCAATAACCCCAAAGGTACTCACAGAAGGTCCTCTCACCCATGGGACAGCCGTTGGCAAGTCAGGTTCACACTCCTCTACCTGAAAGTCCCTGATGTTCTTCAGGGTTTTGATATTCATTCAAGTCTGCATTTAGCATAACACACTAAAAGGCATTTTCTAAAAATTCCCTGTTTGCACATACTGATGTTTTACCACATTATATTTACTCAAACCTCACACCTCTCTTCATCTACTTACGAAGTCCTACCCGCCCCCCCCCCCGCCCCAAACACCAGCTTTTCTGCCAGCTTGCTCCCCAGTCTCCAGCCTGTGAAGTATAGATGAGTTAATGCCGCGATGAAATAGTCATTGAACTGTGGAATCATTTTATGTCTTAACATGTACTTCTGTCATTGTGCACAACTCTTCCTGCTCTTCTCCCTGTTCTTGAGGGACAAACCTCTCACAACTTGAGTGGGGCCATCAAACCCAATGAGCACTCCTGTGACCACGGCTCCCTGCCCCCTCCACGCACCTGGAGAGATGTGAGCCTAGGCGTCTCTGACCTGTAACTCAATCTATGTGCCCAGCCTAGAGCAACTGGGGTCATTAAATGATAATGACATGTTTCCTGCTCATGTGAATGTTAGTTTGGTAAAGGGACAAGTGACGGGACTCACCATACATAATTGCAAAAGAAAACTCCATTTCATTTGCGTGTTAGTAAACATAAGATGCTCTGCCTGTGTAAAGCAACCAACCCATTCCGGGCAGGTTTAGGAACGGTTCCAGCAGCCACATGCTCTTCGCCGTTGTTTGTAGTCGCTGTACTCCTCCATACACTCCACTCCTCCACCCTCGACACCGCACTACCACCACACCGCACTCTGCTGCACCACCCTTATAAATCAGTCTCTTAGCTCAGGTGTACCCACCTACGCATGTCCACACCCTACTCCGGGTGCCCGCCATCAGGCATGCACTCAGGACTGCAGGGTTCCGTCATCCATCCTAATGGCGGGAGGGCAGAAAAGCCTGATACCTTTTACCTTACCCTACAGCATGCCATTCATGTAACTGAAATTTCTACTGAGAACTTTTTTTTTTAGGTTTCTATCCAATTCCTTGCCACGGTGCTTCTTGGGCTTATGTTCCATCAACCCAACATTCCTGTTCTGTGTCATGTGGTGAGGATTAACCCGGCTGGGCACCTTACCCTGGTTTTCGGTCTCATGGAGGTGACTCCATGGGCTGGAAGACTCTTTCTACCTACCCTCATTTCCCTGAAGCTTGGCCCACTCATATTTGGCTTCTAGTCCAAGAGTTTTCTATCCACAATCTAAAACTCCACCCTTAATACTTGGCAAGAGCACTGTAGACCCCTGCAACTGAAAGAAAGCCAGTGTGTCTGGAGTATTGAGTGAATGGAAGTGATTTTATAAAATGAGGTTGGAGAGTCACAAAGCTCAGAAGAAACAGACCCTGGGGGCCAGTCATGTGCTGGCCTTTAACCTATAAAAAACAGGTGTGAGGAGTTCAGGTGTATTGGTGAGGTGGGCAGTCTCCTGCCTACATATTAACAACCAGCAAAGTATCAATGAAGCACATCCACTTACGACAGCCCCTTGCCCATGAAAAATCACAGAAAGCTCCAACTAGCCACATGCATTCCCCCCAGGGATGGGTGTCTGGGGGTGAAGCAGATCCGCACAGCTGTGGCAGGGGATAGTTTCAGTGTCCAGAGAGCACCCAACACAATGTCCTGCAGTTTTGTGGACTTTGGTGCACAGCAGGGGGCCCTGCACCTTGACGCAAGATATGGCAGGTACTCAGACACCTGGCCTGCTGGATCCCAAGCCCTTGACCCCTGAAGAAACCCAGACCCCCACAACAGCCCAACAATGTAGGAAGGGGGGATGCACCAGTGCCACTTTGGTAGCTGAAGATTGCACTGTGCTGGGAGAGAGGGCCCCTTAGACCAGAATATCCAGGAGTTGGTGTGGGTTGTGGCCCCAGTGGCCTGGAGGCTGAGGCTGCTGCAAGCCTGCTGAAGGGGTGCATGCTGTGCACATGATCTGGAAGGTCAAGGGTCCAGAGAGCCCCCCTCACTGCGAGGGCTCCCAAGACAGTGACCTGAAAGCTTCTAGCCTTCCCCATGGTGACTGTTCCCTAAAGCCAAATCAAAAGTCTAATCCAGAGTCAAATCCAAAAGAAGTCATGAGTCTTGATTGTGTGGGGACTGCAGGGAGGGGCCATTTTCCTTCCGTGAAAAAATGCCTGGGTGTGCCCACCTATGCATGCCCATACCCTGCTCCAGGTGCCGCCATTAGGCATGCATATAGGACCGCAGGGATCCACTATTAATGTTAATGGCAGGAGGGTGGAAAAGCCTGATAATTTTTCACTTACCCTACAGGATCTCTCTCCAGTCCTAGATGGTTTGGGTGCATGTGAGGATCCTCTCAGACGCTATCCAGCTCCCCAGGAGTCCCTCAAATTCTAGGAACCCCCTCTCTGCTGCGCCCTCCTGGGTCTTTCCCTGCACAGAGTCGAGCCACCTTGGCTTCTCAAAACTGTTTTCTGTCTCAGTCTAGAGAGACCACTGGACTCTGACCCCCTCTTCCCACTGCAGCCTGGAGCCCATTGTTACCTTAGCCTGTGTGGAGTGACCTGAAGTCATTGTTGGGAGTGTTGGGCTCGGAGAGTGGGGTCCTTGGGTTAACTCTGGAAAAAGTTTCCCCAGAGCTCCCCTTACAGCAGCACCATTGAGTTTTTCAAGACAGCGGTGTTAGTTGGATCCAGAAGGGCAGGTTTATTAAAAAGGGAGTGAGAACAAGGACACCGCACAAACGCAGCAGGCAGAAAGGGCTGCCCCCAAAGGGACGGGTTTGCTGAGAGGGGCCTGTGTGGCCCCAGCAGCAGCCTCGGGAGGAGCTGTCTTTGCTGCCTGTAAAGCAGCAGGTTGGCAGTGAGAAGCACCTGGATGGGCCCAGGCGGGCAGGAGGCAGCTGCCCCTGAAGGGACAGAGATTGCCTGCTGGAGTCTTCTCTGTAGGAGGGCCCATCCCTTTGTGGACTTGTTGACTTTTGTTAACCTGCTCACTTCTAGGATGTGACTAAGTTGGTTTTGAGGGCCAATGATTCTCCACCAAGGCCCAGCTCCACACCCCTCCTCTGATCTGTGCCCGGGTACTTCCCAAAGTGTCTGACACTTGCTATAGCAGTTGGCACCTGTGCAGAAATAAATAATAAAACAAAGTGAACACATAAGAAGAAAAGAAAACCTACACCTTCCAAATTTCAAACTTACTTCAGAGCTCTTACATGCATTCCCTTAACTTTGATAAGGAGAGAGAACCATATGACAAGTCTCTAAAACATAAAAAAAAGAGACCAGACCTGAAGTCCTCTTGACTTGGGTCACTTCTTTGCATAACAATCATCAGTGAATTACTTACTGTTATACTTTTGTTTCTTTACCTACAAATAGGGAAAGCTATTTTCTTTTTCTCAGAAGAAGATTCAAATGAGAAAATTTATATAAAACCTTTAACAAGTAAAATATCTTTGTGGATCTTATTTTTCTTTACAGAAGTTACCTCCTTGAGAATCAAGTAGAAAGCTGTAAGTTTTCATTGTTTGAGCCCCCTAAACTGAAATTAAAAACAAAATTGTTTCCTAGTGAATAGGAAAATACTCACTCAATGTATAAAACAAGCATTTTTCAGGATATAAACTTGAAATCATATATAAGTGCACTTCTCAATTTGGCCACTGGATGGCAGCATTCTTCCAGAAATTGTCCACCTGTGCTTCAGTCATTTAATGCAGAGGAGGTTCTGTAGCTCCAGTGAATTAGCTTCAGGACATGCCTGCACTTGGGATCATGGATGAAATATCAATATTATGTAACTGGATTACAATAATATAACTAATTTTTAAATACGTGCCTCAACCATTCGTTCCTTTTCCTAAGACAGGATGAGGAGGTTCTCCCACCTACACCTTTTTGTGATCATTCACTTTTTTAATCCTGTGGACATAGCATCTGTTCCAAAAATAAATAAATACAAACTAAACTTCTATTTTGATTTTATTCTTACATTTTATAAACCAGGAAAAAAAATCACCATGAGGTGTCTGGAGAATTCTGTTGCCCTCCCCTTTTGTCCCCTATCCCTTGCCCTCTCCCCTTTAACCTCAGAGCCACACCAAGGACTGACTGTTCAATGTCTGGGTGTTCAATGTTCACTTACTTTTTTTTAAACATTTATTTATATATGCATACAAGAACCGGGGTACATGCCAGAGTTGGGGGGGCGGTGGGGGTATTCACTAGAGACACAGTGGGGAACAGAACAGGCAGACTGACTGAAATACACTGCTGAGGGGAGCAGCAGAAAGAGTCAGGAGAGGTCTGCTGTGCCATGTGGGTAGCTCCCTGGGTGGAGATAGAACTCATGCTGCAGTGGCTACGAATAGCTTCATAGCTTGCATCTTAACCCCTTGTGCCACCAGGGAGGCACCTAAAGTCCACTCCTTTGGAACTGCTTCGTATAATTGAATTGTCTACTTTGTAATTGTCCAGTATTTGTTTTTATCATGCACACTTACCTTGCTGCACATAATTGTCTCCATTTTGTTAGAAATGGCTGCATTTCACCTTTCTTCCGACTCTTTAACACTCCTTGGTGTGGATATACAGCCTTCCTGACCCTATCATGCATTTATCGACATTTAGGCTGCTTCTGTGTCCATGCTATTATAAATAATGCTGTTGTGGACCCTGGAACATAAGGGGTTTCTTGTTCTGTGGATATCTGCCCAAGAATGGGATTACAGGGCTGTGGGGTATTTCAATTTTTCATTTTTAAAAGTAAATCCAGATTGCTTTCCATAATGCGTTTAACTCATATTCCCCTTGTTTTATACTGCAAAGCAACTTAAAGATATACAGTAATTTCATGCAGTTGTGAGAAAGAGATCGTGAAAACCTGGACGTGAATGAGCGGTCCAACACACTAGAGAATCAACTGCCATCTACTAGCAAGTTCTTTTTTTTTTTTTTTTAAAGATTTATGTGTTTATGCATACAAGAACTGGGGTACAAGCCAGAGGTGTGAGGGATGAGAGGATTCACCAGAGACAGAGTGGGGAGCAGAACAGGTAGATCCACTGAAATCCACTGCTGAGGGGAGTAGCAGGCAAGACAGGAGAGGTCTGCTGCGCCATGTGGGTCAGCTCCCTGGCCAGGGACCAAACTCGTGCTGCAGTGGCTGCGGACAGCTTTATAATGCTGAGACTTAACCCTTTGTACCACCAGGGAGGCCCTCTAGCACGTTCTTGATCATGCCTTTATATGTGTTGTTCTCAGCCTGGAATTTCTCAAAAATCCAGGAGTCAGTTGCTCTGCCAAGCCTCCACCCTGCCCTTCACCCTAAGGCCGGGGGCAGTGCTCCTGGCTTCCCCTGCAGTTCTGCTCTCCCTGCACAGGACTCAGCACCACCCCTTGTCCAGGGGTTTCTTTATTTACCTGTCTCCACCTTGTTGTGAACTTCTGAGCACAGGAGATAGAGCCCGGCAAGGTCCACAGCTGATCAAATCGCAAGTGATCAAATCACATGGTCTTCTGGGCCCTCTTCAACTTTCCTGGGTCTGG
Source organism: Talpa europaea (assembly GCF_964194135.1). NCBI lineage: Eukaryota > Metazoa > Chordata > Mammalia > Eulipotyphla > Talpidae > Talpa > Talpa europaea. Next base: position 48,071,985 of record NC_140083.1, on the reverse strand, counting down.
CTACTGCTACAGAAATTCAGGTGCTGGAAAAGACCCAACTACAGAGTTTTCACCTTCCTGAGTCTCTTCTGCTTTTTGTAAATGTGAAAAGCCTCTTTAGTTTAAAATCATTAGTTTAGATTAGAGATTATTAAAAGTTTGGGATCTGAAATCAGATAAAATGAAATTTTAATAACTGTTTAACCATTTTCCAGTAGTGGGACTATTATTAATAATGACATTAATCTTGTTTTAGGGAAAAATTTAAATTCAGCAATTGACAGATTAAGAAAATTATATAAGGAGGAGAAATGTAAAATAATACAAAAATAATGTACTTTGTTAAATATAGAAGTAGCTTTAATAGCAACAAAATAATCCTATCTTAGCTTCAGTGAATCTTTGGCCAAAGTTTATATGAAATTAGCTGCTGTGACCACACTGTGGCACTCCTTACTTACCCAAGACATTTCATTTCAAATTTTCTCAGTAATTTACACTTATAAAATACAATGCCAAAATAAACAAATGAATCAAATGCAATACCATGTTATCCCTGAGCATTCTTTGTGTTTTCTGACATATTGCTAAGTATTTTATAATTTGCTGCAAAGATTCATAAAGATTAACATAGTCATTCCAAACCACTAAAAAGTAAAAATTTAGCATAATAACATACCATTCAGAAAACCCTAGCTTGCACAGTGCACTATGGATGTGTGTGCAGAGGTGGCCAAAGGGGTTAAGACACAACCTATGAAGCTATTCATAACCCCTGCAACAGGAGTGTGATCCTTGGCCAGGGAGCTACACACATGGCCTAGCAGACCTCTACTGATCACCAGCTGCTCCCCGAAGCAGTGTATTTCAGTCAATCTGTCTGTTCTGTTCCCCACTCTCTATGGTGAATCCTCTCAACACACCCCCTCACCTTTGGCTTACACCCCAGATCTTGTATGCATAAAGAAGTAAATCTTTAAAAAAACCAAACTGTTGACCAGCCACTTCTTTATTTTTTCTTCTTTTTTATTTATTTTTATTTATTTTATTTTATATAATTTTTACATCATTTTTCTTTTTTGTACCCCTTCTTTATTTTAACAGATGTTTGGAAATACTCTAAATGAAAATCCTGGGGATGGTTAAACAATGACTGACTATCCATTTCATGAAATGTAGCAATAAGAGGGTAGATCATGAATGAAGGACAGAGGAAGGGTGGAGGGTCCAGGGAACTTAAAGGGTCTTGGGTCACAAGCACAGGGAAATGGCGGAGTGCGCCACCTGGTGGTGATGACGGCGAAGGCCACAGTGGGGAATAATGAGGGCAGAGCCCTGGGGAAGGGACAGGCTGGGAGGGCACAGTGCAGAGGAGAGAGGGAGGAGGAGCAGGCCAAGGAGCTGAATGGCAAGATCACGACAGAGAGGGAGGGTCCAGCCCAAATGAAACACAGAGAAGTGACTGAAGATCAGGGAGCACAGAAAGAGGAGGGAAGGACGAGCCTCTAGGAAGGAAGAGCAGAGACAGGAGGGGTGCATTGTGTGGGGAGAAGGGAGGCTCAAATGACAAAAGCCCACAGAGATGACACAGATGTGGGGCAAGACTGAGACCCTGGAGGAGGAGGGGTTGCAGGGCAAAGTAAAGGAGATGAGGGTGGAGGCTGCTGCCTCCTGGCCAGGAGGGGAGAAGAGGAAATGCTGAGAGGAAGGAGTGAAGGGGGAGGAGGAGCAGTGAATTACTAAACTCAAGTAGACATGTTTTGTCATTTTAAGGCTTCCTGAAGTTTTTGTTAACGTTAGTTTTGGAGAAGACATGGGCTATTTGCCTCCATTTCACTTTGAATGTTTAAATTGTCACACTGTGACAGGAGACCAGGGAGGGAGCCCAGGTGTGTCCAGTCTTGTTCACCTGTACCTGCCCAGCACCTACCCCTGCCCCCCCTGACCAGGCATGTGCGCTCCACCCAGCAGCCTCTCTCACCTGGTGTCGCTGCCTTCTGGGGTCTCTGAGTGAAGTTCCTGCTGGTGGGAACCTGGTCATTCAGGACCCAGTGCCAGCGCTAGGTGGCGTCTGTGCTTTGGAGTAGGGCCCTGGCTGCACCTCAGAGGAGGTGAGCCCGAGGGAGGGGAAATTGAGGAACATGTTCCTGGGGGTGGCTGATGGCTGAGGGGATCCAGTCAGAGGACCCAGTGGAGGAAGTGCTGGGTGTGGAGAATTGGGGGAACATGGGGTTCATTTTTGGGCATGAAGTTACCAGGGGTCCAGTTTCATGCCTGAGCGGGACCCCCACATTCCGGCTCTGCTGATGGAAGCAGGTTCCCCGTGTTTGCTCCTGGCTCCTCTTAGTGGCTGAGGATGCTCCTGGGGAAGGGGTTTCTTCCTTTCTGTTCCAAGGTCTGTGTGTTTTTATTCCTGGAGACTTACAATGTAGTTTGAGAGCATATTGTAAACTTTTCTGGGACTGAAACCCCCATTTCCCCGCCCAGGTCTGGGAGGCAGGAGGAGGGAGCCAGGTCCCAGACCCCCAGTCTGAGCAGCTCCAGGTCGGGCTGTCCAGATATCTGTCCCTGAAGGGGAGCCCCGCTCCTCTCCTTGGAGCCCATGGAGGCCAGTCAACAAGGTTTAATTGTGGGGTCCTTTCTTTCCATCCCTCACACGCCATTTGGGGGGGTCTTCTCTTGTGTCTTCTTGTGAACTCGTTGATTTCTCCTTACCCACTATGTCATCCTATTATTTTTTATTCTTCACTCTGTTTTTATTCAGCTTCTTTAAATCTTAAACTCAACAATGCCAAAGTAGACAACGTTCTCCTGTCCGGGGGTGCAGAGACAGGACGGGAGGCCCAGCCTCTGCCTGAGGACTTTGGCTTCCCTCGCTCCTGGGAGATCGGCTGCTGGATGCTTCATTTCTTCTTTCTTGCTTCAAAGTCGGCTGCTGGTCTTTCATTTCTTGGGAGGCCAGAAATGCACCTGCCCTTCATTCTTCAAAAGCTGGAACAGGGTCCCTCAGCTCCCTCTGGCCCGGCCCCCATCCCGTCGCAGGGTGCCCCACCCACAAGTCTGATTGGACAGTTTTTTTTAACGGTCCTGCGGCTGATTGGACAATTTAGCACCAATCAGATCATTGCTTACACCTGATTGGTGGTTCCGCCGTCCAGGAAGTGCACATAGAATGTCGGCTGCGGGGCTGTGATGAACATCTGCCTGAACCCGCCTGTGGCGGAGCGGCCGGGTGAGAGGCCCGCGCTGCTGCCGCCGCTGCTGCCAGCCCCGCCCCTGCTGCAGCTCAGTTCTGGGTCACCTGGGCCACCGCAGGCCTCCGGAGAATGCTGAGATGAGTGTAGACCTGGGAAGGAAGTGTGAGTGGACTGGCCAGGGCCCAGCTCAGGGCCCAGCTCAGGGCCCAGCTCGCTGGGCCTCCAGGGAGGCAGCGCCTTTGTGTGTTTCCATCTCTGCATTGGCCACCTCCTCCTTGTTTAGGCTGTGGCCCCAGGAGAGGAGGTGTGACCCTTTATGTCCTGCTCTGGTGTCCCTTAAGGCTGTGGTCACCATTGGAAATGTATGCACATCCTCACTGCAGAGACTCAATTTTTGTGTCCTTTTGAACCACCTGGGTTTACCTTTCCCAGAAAAGTCATCAGCGGGGGAAGTCACCTTTGTCGGGGGAAGAAGAGAACCTGCATGCAGATGGCATGCAGGGCCTGGCCCGGGCCAGTGAGAGCTGGGGTGCAGGGTTTCCGTTGGGGAGCTGCAGCATCTGCAAGTGGATAACAGGGAGGAAGTCTCGCTTTGAATGCTCTTATAGCCCAAGGAGTGTGCAATTTAATCAAAGCATATAATTATTATTATTTATTAATCGAGGATATATTAAAACTAATATATAGATGAAACTGTAACAAATATAAAATTAAAAAATTAAAAACAAAGATTATTAAAACACATCAATAGAGGGGAATGGGGATTCTGGAACAAGGTCAGAAGGAAGGTATTAGGGTGCCTGTATTCTGAAGGGCGGGTGAAGAGGATGCTCCCACAGCCCAGATGCTGGGTGCTTAGCTGCCCAGGTGCTTAGACCAACAGGACACTGGCCGGGCTCGACCTTCCCAGCCAGGGTTGACTTAGCTCAGGAACTTTCATTGCTTTACCAGGTCCCAGCCCAAGTTTCTCCCCTCCAGGGGATTAGAATTGTTGTAGATCAGGAACCTCAGTTGCCTAATGGATCCTTGCCCAGTTCACCTTCCCCAGCCTGTGTGTTGTGAGCTCAGTGACCTCATTTGCCATTATCTGGTCCTGGCCCATTTCTACCTTCCCCAGCCGGGTGTTGTTAGCCCAGGAAACTCAGTTGTTGTTGTGTGCTCCTGGTCCAGTTCTCCCTCCCCCAGGGAGATGGGGTTAGATCAGGGGCCTCCATTGCCATTACCAGGTGCTGGCCCAGTTCTGTCTCCCGCAGCCAGGATGGAGTTAGCTCAGGAAGCTCAGTTGCCTTTCCTGGGTCCTGTCATGGTTCTACTTCCCAAACGTTGGGTGCTGTTAGCAAAGGAACCTCAGTTGTTTTGAGGATTCCTGCCCCTGTTCTACATCCCACCACCAGGGAGCTATTAGCTCAGGAACCTCAGTAGTTTTTTGCCTGTTCCTGTTCTGGTTCTCGCTCCAACAGACAGAGTGGAATTAGCGCCGAAACCTCCATTCCAATTACTGGGTCCTGGCCCAGTTCTTCCTTACACAGCAATGGTGAAATGAACTCATAAACATCATTTTTTCTTGTTGTGGTTTCCTGACCTGGTTCTACCTCCAGCAGCCAGGGTCAAATAAGCTCAAGAACCTCAGTTGCTGTTACTAGGAACTGTCATGGTCTACTTCCTCTTGTTAGGGTGTTGTTAGCAAAGGATCCTCAATTATTTTTGAGGGTTCCTAACCATGTTCTACCTCTCACAGCCAGGGTGGGATTTGCTCAGGGACCTCTGTTGCAATGACTGAGTCCTAGCTTGGTTCTTGCTCCCACAGCCAGGGGTGGAGTTAGCCTAGGAAACTCAGTGACTATGGTGTGGGCCTGGCCCGGTTCTATTCATGGTGGAGTTAATTCAGGAAGCTCAGTTCCCATTTCCAGGGCCTGGCCTGGCTCAACCTCCCACAGCCAGGTGGAATTAGCTTAGGAATCTCAGTTGGCATGACTGGAAACTGCCCAGTTCGGCATCCCCTGCTGGGATGGAGTTAGCTCAGGAATCTCAGTTGCCATTACAGGGTCCACATGCGGTCCCACTTCCCACAGCAGTCGGGAATGGTTCTCAGCTCGGTTCTCCCTCCTGCAGCCAGGGTGGAGTTAGGTCAGGGACCTCAGTTGCCATGACTTGTTCCAGGTGCGGTTCTACCTCCCATAGCTGCGGTGAAATTAGCACAAAAATCACAGTTGACACTTTGGGGTCCTGCCCTCTAGCTGGTTTCCCCAGCTGGGGTGGTGGTATCCCAGCATATTCAAGTTTTCCTGAGGTATCCAGTGTGTTGTCTGGCTATCCCAGGAGGCCTGCCGGGGTCCCAGGTGCCAATGGAACAGTTGCCCTGGGAGAAGCCTCATCCCAAACCTAAGTACCAAGGAGGATCATGATCTGTGTTGTGTCCAGGTCCTGTTTACGCAGGGTCCCCTGGCTCTTGGCCTGCATCAGCACCTTCAGGTGAACCCAGCCCTCCTTGATGAGAGGGAGCTGCGACACAGGGTGCTGGGCATTGGGCCTTGGAAAGTTCACGGAAACTTTCTTGAACCCTCATTAAAAAGATTCCAGAGTGTTTACTGTGTCTTGGACAGCAACTTATTGTTGCTTGTTTAGTGTCTCATTATTTTCACCCTTTCGGTAGAAGCCATTTTTACCTCCTGTTTTCTTTTACTGTTTGGTCATTTTAAGTTGAGGAAATCCAGTTCATTCTTTCAGTTTTTAGTCCTTTGCTGCTTGGGTCCAGTGTCCAGTCATTTCTGCTATGGCGTCAGGGAGCAACTGAAACCAGGGCTGACAATAGAGTCCATAGCCAAGGCTATCATAGGTGGTTTCCCAAGGAGGGTTCACAGTTGAGGATGAATAGCTCCAGGGGGAATATGTCCAGGTTTAAAAAAAAAAAGGTCTGTGGGTTTGCAACCTTGATAGTGAATATAAGGGTCTCAAGGAACAGCCCCCAGGATAAGCCATTGCAGAGACAGCCATTTCTGCTCCCACCACACAGATCTTCCAGAAGGCTGTCAGGCGCCTCCTGAGGATGTGGAAAGGATTCTAGCAGCCAACCTCTGAGGGAAAAAATGGAGAGGCTTTGCATGTAGCTGAGCAACTAAAACTGTCTCCTGCTTTGTTGCTGTTGCAACCCAGAAGGGAAGACGAGGACCTGGAGGTGGACGCCCCACTGAGCTCTGTTATTCTTGGCCATTTATCTGGCCATTCGACTAATGCTACTGCTGTTTCCAGTGTTACTTGACTGTACTGTGCTGCCCCATCTCTGCATCTCTGGTGAGCATCTCCTTCCATGTACTCTGCTGTCCCTGTGAGTTGGATTGTGGCCTAGTGTCTGGTACCACGTGCCCCACGCCCTCAGTGGCAGGGAGACATTGTTTTAGCCCTTTTGTTTGGAATACATGTTCCAGTTCTTCATGGAGGGAAGAGGCCACTTTGGGAATGTGGCCTTTTTATCTGGATACTTGTTCTAGGTTCCATAGTGGGAATGCACATCTTAGTTGCCTTTGCTTAGGTCATCAGAACACTGGATACTAATTGGGGTGAGGTAACGGGCCACTCACATCCTTAGTGGTTCCTTTATTTTTATCTTGCTTTTAAACAGATCCCAATATTATATTTTTCTGAAACTGAGGGGTCTTGCAATTGTGCACACAGGTGAAGAACTCAGTCAGTGACTGCTAAACTATTTGGGCACTGTCTTTGGCCAGAGTTAATGTCCCATGTTCCCCACTATCAGTTGCCGAGCCAGCCAGGTAGGAGCACGTGTGGTTGACCAGCCTTACGATCCTCTCTTGCATTGGTCACCTTAAAGCCCAGAGTAATTGCAAGAAGCTTGGCAAAACTGATTTGAAAGAACAAAATTTAAATACTAGTTATATGTTCACCTGTCACGTTGGATGGTTCTGTTTCTCCTCCATCCCCTGCTACTTCTACTTTGTCAATGATAAGTTTTGAGTTGACATGCTTTGTAAAATGTGATAATGACAAATTAGTGTCTTTATTGCTGGGGATTGTATGGGCATAGAGTGGAAATCTGTCCATATATTCTGGATTTATGTTTATGGGAGTCGTCATGTTTATGTTCGGTGTGATTCTGTGGGTGTTCATGTGGGAAAGCCCAGGAGGCACACAGTTGCTAGAATTTTAGTGTGGATTCTAGTACTAGCCTAGCCACCCAAGTCCTCGGTGAGGCCCCTGTGCTTCTGCTCTATCATAGTTCATCTGTGGGCAATATTGGGGTACTTGGAAAAGTGGACATTATCTAGGAGACTGGGATTGAATGTTGGCCAGTAGATCGATGATCACGTGGGGATAGATCTATGTAGACCTTGCTGGGGGACACATGAGGAGGTATCAGGGGCTGCAGTGCCACAGGGCACACACCATGAGACACCCTTTCACCCAGTTAAGACATAGGAGGAGGCTGCAAAGACATCCTGCTAGGAGGTCCTGAGAAATCTAGAACTCCAGATTAAAACATGGTCATGGGATGTTCCTAGCAGTCACATTCTCATGCTGCCAGTCATGTGCTGGGTAGAAACATGGCTGACCCACCAGGTTTTCACCAATGTCATCCTGTGCCTTCCCTCCAAAATTCCCCTCAAACTTTACCTTCTCCCAACACAGACACACACAGACGATGAGGGAAAAGGAGTGTGGGATGCTCAGGAGGGATTACAGGTCTATTCTCAACACCTGGGCAGCCAGAGAGAGTGGCCAAGACGGCTGAGCCAGAGATGGGAACCATCATCAAGGCTCACACTCTGGGTTTGCCTGAATCTAGAGCCTCTAAGGTTCAGATGCCAAAAGCAGAACATCTTCTTCTGCTGACTGTATCCTGGCAACTGAGCTGGTCCAGCACTATCACTAGGATGTGGATGCCTGGTTGGCAGAGTTCTATGTACTGTGGTGCCTACCACCAGGAAGTGAGGTCATTTGTTCAAGGATCCATTAACTGTTGGCTTCCTTCATTCTGACCTCCACAAAGTCCAGTCTATGCTATTGACCTTATTTCCCCAAGAAGTCCTTAATGTACATGCTGACCCAAAACATGCCTCATCTCAGGTATCTGGGAAGTGAAGATGGGCCTGAGATGAGGGTCTTGTCTGAATTCAGGTATCATTTCTTTAGGCTCTGTGTCCTTAAAACATCCTGTTTCCCTCAGGCACCCCCTCTTTCTAAGCCTGCACAGTGGGGTCCATCAGAATCACCTCCTGGGAACAGCATCTGTTGTGTGTGATATTATCTCAGCACTTGTGGTCTGGCGGACACAGATGCGGGAACAGGTAGGGGAGCACTGCCGAGACAGGAGTGGGCTCCGGCCTGGGCATGTTGTCACTTTCACTTCCCACATACCTGGTTGCAGTGTCTGTTCCCCAAGGAAGTTGAAATTAATGTGAATTCAGATATTGTCATTTTCTGGCATAAAGAGTAGAAATGTTTCCTATTCAAATGAGACTGAGACTCAAAAGGCTTCATCTTTACCCAGATGAGGGCTGAATCCACAGTGACTCTCGTGAAACCCATCCAGAGCATATACATGCCACGCTCACCACAAAGTGGTCAGTGCCTGGATACTAACAGAACACAACTAAATAGGGTGGATTCCGTGGCTATATTTCAACATCAAAACGTATCCCCCTTTCATATAAATACAGCACCTTCCTTCCAAGCTCCTTCCTTTCCTCACCAGATGCCGTTCTCTTGCATATTCCCACATTCTTGAACTGAGGAAGACACACACAGGTGTGATCTGCCCTAAGCAGAGGCCACATAGGAGAGCTTCCAGGCAGTGCTCAGGCAACACAGAGTAGAACTCAGGCACTTTGTCCAAACCTCAACCTAAACCCTGGGGGTGAATTTGGGTCTAAATCCTTGGCCTCTGAGATACCTGAGGCTGCAGAACAAATCCCACCATATCCAGACAGTTGGCTCACACATGTATGAGATTGTCACTAAGGTTAAGGTTGCAAGTATTGCCCTCCTCCCTTCCTATTATCCTCATCCTCCTGCACTCATCCTTCCTCCCTCCTGTGCCCTGTCTCCCCCCATGTCCCCTGAAGTGACACTGACTGACTCTAACTGCCTCTGAAGGAACTCACTTCTGCCCATGAGAGTCTGCAGTAGTGGTGTTTCTCCCTGATACATTGACCCTACCCTGAGAAGGGCTGGCTCCCAGCTGTCACAAGTGAGGCCACCAGACACCCCTCCCATGAGAACCCCAGACCTCCCTCTCCGTACACACTGTGATTCCAGAAGGGCACAAGCTCATATCGTTCACATCTTCACTTTCATGTTCTGACATGCCCCTTTCACATCGACAGCTCCATTATGGCAGGGCCTGGTGAGGGTGATGTTCAGACACTGCTGGGCCTTGTAGGTCACCTGGCACAGGGACAGTGTTGGCCCTAAATGAGAAACCTTTGAGCCTCTTCTCTCTAGTCAGCTACACTGCACAGGCTGACCCTGGTCACAGGAGGTCAAGGTGTATCTGAATCAGGGGTCATCACAATGGGCTCTCAGTGACCACATGGCCCAGCAAAGCTCAGAGGACACCCCTGGCACAGGAGTCCCGCTGCTCCCCTGTGGCCAGAACTAGCACTGCAGCCCCAGGCCTGGACACCACCAAGGAACCTGGCATCTTTATTTGGCTGTCAAGGCCATGGGTCTCCGGCACCTGGAGGGAATTCAGCAGACTCAGCAAGCTGTCAGGGAAGATCAAAGGGCCACAGAAGGCTCCTGCCCCCCTCTATTTTGTTTAGCATCCCCAGGAGTCCTCTTTACTGAGGAGGAATTCTCTTCAACAGGGCCTACATTTACCCCAACACCAATGGGGTTCTGTTGAAACCAGAGTGTTCTCTAATTTAGCCCTTGCACTACCACAGTTTCTTTTCCCATGAAGCCATAATGAGGAATTCAAAGACTTTTCAGGTAAGTTAGCAGAGAGAGCAACCTTATTCAAGATAATAAGCAAGCTTTAATCAAGAAAATAAAGTTTATTTTGAGGAAAAAGAACAGGAGCAAGGACCCCAAGGCAGCAATGTCAAGGAGGGGCAAGAGACACTGTTATGGGTCCATGTCTAGGAGATATTTAAAACCCCTTTTCTCTATTTTAAAACCTGCTCATCCTATTTTGTGATTGGCTCTTTCTCCTAGTGTCTATATGCCTGCAGGCTGAAGTGCCCATTTTCCCAGCTCTTATCTTAGAATTTCTCTTTTTATCCTCCCTGTCCAAGGGCTCTTAAAATGTACTGTCCCAATTAGCCTTAAATATTAACCTTAAAATTTACTGCCCTCATTAGCCCTCCTGAATTTCTCTACCCTTTTCTCAGAAGCCTCTTGAACTCTCCAAAGCCCCTGCCTGTGCTGTCCCTGATGCTGCCCCATTAACCCTAACTTACCCTGGCACTCATCCCCCTCTGCAGATGGAGCCCCTGACTGCTGTTAGGACAAAGGGCGTCGGTCTGCTCTGTAACTGCTTCCTGCTGGAAAACAGCAACGTGGGGCAGCAGTCAGGGCTCCACCACAGGGCGACGTGCTCAGGGACCTTGGAGGAAGGACAGTGGAGGCGTCATACCGTGCCCCAACTGATGGAGGTGAGAGAAGATGATTCTGACAAGGGCACTGAGGACACAGGGTACACACAAGAGAATAATATAGAAAATTAGTACGGGAATGAGCAAGGGGAGCAACCAGGACAGAAATTGATTTCCTACAAAGGGAAAGATTGATTGTAGCCAGCTAGGCCCTTGTCCTGCCTGTCTTTAAATTGTGTCTGTAATACAGACGTTTCTCTTTAATACCTCCAGGTTTTCTTCTACCTCACTAGACGTTTAATCCAAAAACAACATGTTTCATTTATGAGGGCACAGCCTCATCCGACTTTAGCCATCAGCAGGTCTAGAGGTCCGAAGTTCTGTATAACCACTGAGGCGAGGGGATTCGAAGAGCGTTGTTGAGCCTCTGTAGCATGTGCTGTGGCCGTCCACCCTGGCTGTACCATAGCAGTCAGATTTAGAGCTGACTTTCCCAGACATGGAATTCGTTCAAACTAAAAGAAACCACAGGCAGTAGTATGGCCAATGCCAGGATATTCTAAAATAGGGTTGTTGTGCTCATGTCCTCCACAGTCACAGTTGGAGAGATCTCAAAGGAGGGCATATTGATTTCCCTCTCACATCTGGAAGACAAGGATTGTCCAAGAATCCTTGTTCAGAGATTGTTCAGGAACAGTCTCAATTAGAGCTTTGAGAAAGATATTCTTATTTACGCAACCACATTGAACACACACTCTCTCATCCACCTCATTTCGTTTGTTCATTTAGTCAACAAGCCTGAAACTGACGACATGCTCCATGTAAGCATGTGGGAATTGATCAAGGAGGTGTGTGTCCATGTGTGTGGCAGCTCCTGCCTCCATGGTTGGCAATGCCACTGTTGCCACCATTGCTCGCCAGTAATTGGATGAAATAAAGAGTGGCTGTACTGTGGATGCTCACAAATAGAGTACGTAAGACCCTCTTCCCCTGTGCGCTGGACTGGACAGTCAATGACGGGTAAGATCGGGGGCAGACTAAAGAAGGCACTGGCCAGCCTCATGTCTGTGACTCCTGACGACCTAAGACAGGCGCAGTCCCCGAGGGGCTTCATCATAATAAACTTTGGCGTTCAGATCAAACAAGGCCTACAAGCCTATAAGCCCAATCTAGGCAATAAGCCTGCAGTAAAAAACCCCTTCTTTGCTTGAAAACAAGGCTGCTAAGAGCGTTGCCTACAAACAAGCCTGATGGAATTACCTACAAAGCAGTTTAACCATTAACCAGTTAATCATTGTTTCTGAATAAGTAGTAACTTAGCAACTTGTCCATAATTAATTTTCTTACCTGACTTTTTCTATATATGTAAAAATCAGTTTCAGGAAATGTAACCACATATGCTTAGCAACTTGTAAACTATTAGCTAGAAAATTGTATTCTATGCCTAGGTAACAAGAAACATTGTTATGCTGGGAAAATAGATTTTGTGTGACCTAATGCCTTTTGAAAATGTATAAATATGTGTAATGATTTGAGCAAATTACACTCAGATTTTCACTCTCCCTTGAGTGTGTCTGTGTGTCATTCTTTCTTGTCCCCCGCCCTAATTCCTTCGACCACCTTTTGCTCGTTCTCACTCGACCCTGAGATTGTCTCGATCTCCCGCTGCCGCTGAGCTGGTCTGTGGCACATGTGCTGAGTGTCCACTGTCCCATTTGAGGGGCAAGAGTATAATAAAAATAATAATCCAAGCAGTGGTTGCTGGTGTAAGAAAGACATGCAGACATTTACAAATCAAAGTCGATTCACCGGATAATGAGAAAGAGCTTCCAACAGGGAGACCCACAAAGATGAAAGCTCGAACGGTACTCAACCTTACTAAAAGAATGAATCACCAGGAGGAAGAGGAGAGCAGAGAAAGGCGACTAACACATCAAAAGAGATAGAGTAACCTGTGCTAATGTGTGGAAAGGAAAGAAACACAGAATCTTAGGGGACAGAGTTAATAGAATTGAACCAAGTTATGGAAACAACCCAAGTGCGCAGGGAAAAAGACGTGGTCTATATACACAGTGGGGTACTAATAAATATTCAAAAAACAGGTGGAATATTGCCATTTGTGACAACATAAATGAGACTGAAGGGGATGATGTTCAGCGAATTAAGTGAGAAGGAGAAAGACAAATTCTGTATCATCTCAATTCCATGACCTGGGACAGGGGGCAACTGGGTGACTTGCCCAGGTCCCTTATCACCCAGAACATGCATGCATACTGAAGCTCAGAAGTATTCAATGCATTCTTCAAGAACATTTTGATTGAACTCTATATATTCAAGTGATATGTGATGTTATGCACAGTCACATTTTTTTTTTTAACCTTGTAACTGTCTGGAATGTCTCTGAGAAAGACTGCTAAAAAGAATCTCTGCTCTAAACAAACCTTAGAATGAACCCTTCCAAGCACTTCTACCTTGAATCTGTCCACCAAAGTATAGTATTGGCAATATGCTTTGAGAATCCCCACGCCTTTGGTTGCTCCCATTCAGCCTCCCTATTCAAAACAACCACTTCTTAAAAACAATGGGAGTAAATTTAACCAGGAGGAGAACATAGGACCAAGTGATGCTTCTCTCATGCCCACAGAGCACAGCACACCACAGACTCTCCATGAAGGTGAGGAGGATGTTTCAGCAAAAGGATTCAGGGATGAATGAGGAAGAAGATCAATGGAGGGTGAGAAGGAGAAAGGAAGAGCAGAAAAGGAGAATAATGGGAGGCAAAGAGACTGCAGGCCCTACTTGTGGCATGAGCCAAGGACAGAACAGCTTGTCCTTCAAGAATGTCAGGAACCATGTGTTCACTCCATGACAATCTTGGGGAGGGAGCTAGGCCACGTCCAATGCACATGGATACAGGGACAGAAGGGCACAGGGCTACTTAGGCTCCCCAGGCCCCAAATGCAGGAGTCTGCAGGTCCACAAGGCTTCAGATTCCTGAGAGCCCAGGGGTTTTAATCCCCAGCTCCCCAAGCCCAAAGCTCCCCAAGGCCATAGCTTCCTCTGCCCCTTGCTGGGCCCTGCCTGAAAACAGCTCCCCTGGGCCTTGTGCCTGGTGTTGGTGTCCCTGGCATGGACAGGCTTGAACAGAAGGAGCAGCTGAGCCCAGTGTTATTGGAGAGTCTTGACAGAGGGGGAAGTTCAAGGAACAGAACACAGGAAGTGACATTACAACCCTTCATGAGCCACTCAGAAGTCAGAACCTTGGTCTGCAGGCAGCCAGAATCTGACACAAACCAGAGGTGGCTCGCTTGCCTGGATGCCCTGGAGCAGACACGTTTTGCTGCCTGCCCAGGGCTTGTGGGTGCAAGCCCCAACATGACTGGGTTGTTACTGGGAGCAACTCTGACCTGGAAACCACATGTTGGAAATAGGGGGAGACACCAGGGTGATCAGGACTGGGCTGCCCTGAGGGTGCTGTTGGGGTCGGTCTGAAAGGCCCCAATTAACAGCTTGTGGGTGACAGTCTCACTCATCTTTCTCAGCTCCCTCCACAAAAGAAGCTCTGGCTCAACCTAAGCTGATGCAACAGGTCAGGAGTTAGGGGAAAATGGGGAAGGAGGATATGAAAGCAACAAAATGTCTGAGCTCCTCTAGGGTCCTTAGAGGTCAGAATAGACAACCCTTGGAACAAGTGGGTGTCTTGAGGCCACCCCACCCCTTTTGGGGAAGGGAGATAGGGTCCAGGACCCTATAGTGACATCCACAGGTCCAGAGCCCACCACACCCCGGCTGGGGGAGGGGAAACCCAGCCAGGACCTTGCTGTGACTCCCACATGTCCTGAGCCCACCACACACCAGCTGAAGAGGGAGAACACGGCTAGGACCACACCATGTCACCCAGGGATCCTGAGCCCATCCTAATCTCGCCAGGGTAGGGAGGACAATGCCGGGGCTTATTCCCATCCCTATTGACTTCCCTGTATTTGTTTTGGTTCTGTTCTTTTCTTTTATTAGTGTTTTTGTTTTGTTTAAGTGTTTTAAATAAATAGTTGTCTTTATATGCTTCATTTAAATTGCACTCTCTTTGGGCTATAAGAAGTTCACAGTGAGACATCCTCCCCGTTATGTACTTTCAGACCATTCAGCTCACCAGTGGAACCCTTGCACCCCAGTTCTCACTGCCTCAGCCCAGCCCTGGACCCCAATGTTTGCTGACTCTGTTCCTTTCCCCAAAGAGGTGACTTCATGGTCTACCACCTAGTTCAGAGGAACTGAGATAGTTGGGGTAACCTGCTATGAATCATCACTTTTTCTGGGAAAGTGAAAACTCACAGGCCTCCCTGGTAGTGCCAGGCATTCAGTTTCTTCACTATGAAGCTGTCTATAGCCACTGCAGCATGAGTTCAATCCCCAGCCCAGGAGCGAACCAACATGGCTCAGAAGACCAATCCTTACTTGCACGCTGCTCCCCTCAGCAGTGCATTTCAGTCAATCTACTAGTTCTGCTCCCCACTCTGTCTCTGGTGAATCCCAATACCCCCCTGAACCTCTGGCTGCACCCAAGTTCTTATATGTATAAATAAATCTAAAAGAAAAGAGAGAGAGAAAGCTCAGGTGTAATGAGAGCAAACATGAACACGAATCCCTGACAGTAACTACGCGCACACTTTCCAGGCAGTGACCATGGCCTTAAGGGAACAGAGAAGGAAATAGAGGGCCACACCTCCTCCTCTGTGGCCACAGAGAAACAAGAACAATGTGACCCCTGCAGAGATGAATGCCAGACAGGAATACAGTCCTCATGCACATGGGCAGTGTCAGTCATTTCCCGGGGTACACAAACCCCCAGGAGGCCCATCCGCCCCCAGATTGAGTGTGCATGGGCCACTGCAGGCAGAGGCCGTCCCTGGACTAAGGCCTATCTTGCCAGAGGGCCCTCGCCAGGGTGGCAACACAGGGACCTCAATGGAAAGGGCCCGTAAGCAGTGATGGGCAAGTCTGGGGTTTGAGAACAACAGCCCTGAGAACCAGGATTAGCCGAGACCCAGCTGGTCCATTCAGACCAGTGAGAGGGTCAATCCTGGCAGTCGAGCAGAGTCTCTCAGATTCCTCTCCTGGGAAGTGCCCATGCTAGGAAGGCAGGGACTGAGATGGTGCAGTGGGGGTTTCTGTGCCTTGGGGGTGCCCAGTGGGGAGCACCTGGGGTGAGGACTGTCCTGAACCCCACTTCCTCACAGCTGGACCCTGCCCAGTCCACCCCATTCCTCCTTTCCTGATCTGCACTCGCCTCAGTCTTCTCTGGACACCCTTCTATTGCCTATGGGCACCCAGATGTCTCACCTGTCACCATGAGGACCAAGGATCTTTGTCCACATATTCTACTGAGAGCTGGAGTCAGAGGGATTCTCTGTGGAGCGTCAATCAGAAGGGAACATGGAAGAAGCCTGGGCAGCCATCCCCCTTCTTGGTGTGAGGACAACCCCCTTTCTATGGGTCATCTTTGGGTACCTCTGAGCCTCAGCAGGGATGGTGCTCCCCAGTGTCCCAGGAGACTGGGGCACTGAGGTGACTCAAGACCCATCCAGCTACTAAGTTGGTGGACAGCAGCCCATCCTCCAGGGCTATGGAGTGTGCGACATTTCCTGTAAAATAGTGGCCAGATGACTCTGAAAGCTGTATAATGGGTGGGTGAGGATAGAAGTTTCCAGGGAACTGGTCATGAGTGGGACAGGTTTGAGACAGAGCCCCCAACCACAACCTGGACATAATGGTTTGCAGGGGCATCAACAGAATGGAAGTGGGCTGGCTTCCTCTGCACCAGGGGATCGACAGGTGATACTCAGGTCACAGGAGCAATGACAGGATCAGTGCTTGTGATGGGAACACCACCCTCTCGGGACTAATCCAGCCCCCTGCTATGAAGATCGTAGGTCTTCAATGTTCAGTTATCTTTTTGTATCCAGAGATCTTACCCATAAAGTCAACTCTGTAATGACACAGAATCCTCTCTAACTGGGTCAGCAAACAGTTATCACATGATTTTCATCATGTATTCAAGTGTACCTGGTCAACTCCAGTCATAAGAAGCAGTGCACACATTAAACAGGCAGAAAGGAAGGCAGCAACAAACTTTGCACAAAATAGGAAAGTATATGTCTGAAAAATCAAAAGGACAAGTATGATACATTGTCTATTCAAAACACTGATGACTAAGCTGACAACACACACAATAACATTTATTGGGTAAGTGATGTGTCAAAGTGCATGTTTTGGTTGCACTGAGATTTAACAAAGCAAAGAGAGAACCCTTGCCAAAGTTATACAATGAAATGTCTATGTGGGACCAAGGGTGCCAGGAAACACTCTCCAGAAGCCATATCTCAAGAGAGGGATCTTTGGGCCAGGGACCTCAAGAAACCTCTGTGGAGCTGAGAAAGGATATCCCTACAGTCAGAGGTAAGCTGAAAAGTGTGATAAAGCCAGCCTGACCACATTTGGAACCCAGAGGAGGATCCAGCTACCATAGGGGCAGATCAAAGGCACTGGGAAGTGCTTTCCAGAGGCCATATCTCAAGATAGG
Source organism: Talpa europaea (assembly GCF_964194135.1). Taxonomy (NCBI): domain Eukaryota; kingdom Metazoa; phylum Chordata; class Mammalia; order Eulipotyphla; family Talpidae; genus Talpa; species Talpa europaea. The sequence continues at coordinate 48,054,676 of NC_140083.1, read as the reverse complement.
GAGCTTTGGGTCAGGGCCTCACTAAACCTCTGTGGAACTGAGAAAGGTCTATCTCTGCAGTCAGGGGTGAGCTGAAAAGCACGCAAAAGCCAGGCTCTGTGCTTCACTGCAATCTGAAGCCCAGAGGGAGATCAACCCACAATTGGAGCTGCCCACAGGACCTCCAAACCCCGCCCCCCCACTTGAATTAAGTAAATACAGAGAGATGGGATTGTCAGGGACAGCGCCCATCAACATACCCACAGTACCACTGCCCTTCTGGAATTCTGGCATAACAGTACTGGACTCAATTGGGCCACCAGTTTCCAACATCCTAGAAGGAGTACCCCAAAGTGATGCTGGCCAGTACAAGTGACACAGTGGCCCAACACATAGAACAAATTAGATTACAAACAGCAGGGAGAAGAAAATATTACAAACAACCAAGCAATACCTCAGGGGAAGGACACACCACAAAAAGAAAACCAACCATCAGATTGAAACAACAGTGACTTAGAAGGACAGAGAATTTAAAATCACTATGATTAAAAAACTGCAAGAACACGAACAGGAAAAGAATATTATGAGAAAAGTAATAACGATCATAAGAATGAAATTGAGTCCCTAAAGAGGGAAGTGAAAGAAATGCAGGAGATTAATAAAAGATCAATGGAGGAGTTAAAGAACTCTGGGAGAAGAAGTGAAAGCAGAATAGATGAAATGGAAGAAGGGATCAGTGCTCTTGAAGACACAGAAATAAAAAGAACCAAAACAGGAAAGGAAAGAGAAGTACAAAGGAAAAAGAATCAAGAAAGACTTTAAGAATAATCTGACTCCATGAGGAGAGGAAGTATAAGAATTATAGGAATTCCATAAGGAGAGGAGAGAGACATAGGAACAGAGAAAGTATTCAAGAAGATAATCGAAGGAACTTCCCAAGCATGAAGAAGGAGCTGAAAATAGACATACAAGAATTGAGAAGAACACCAAACTTCCACGATGAACTGAAAAATACAGCAAGACACATAACAGTAAAGCTCCCAAGAATCCAAGACAAGGAAAAAGTAATGAAGCTGACAAGAGGGAAGAAACAGATAACATACAAAGGAAAATCAATCGGGCTGACATCAGACTTCTCCAAAGAATCACTACAGGCATGAAGAGAGTGGAGGGACATAGTCAATAAACTCCAAGCAAACAAATGCCAACTAAGAAAACTTTATCCTGCAAAGCTTTCCTTCCTCTATGAAGAAAGAATAAGGATCTTCTCAGACAAACAGAAACTCCAGAATTTCATTACAACTAAACTCCCACTCCAAAAAATACTACAAGGAGTCCTAAAGCCAGAACCAACAGAGGAATGAATAAGAATGAAACAAGACAAGGAAAAAGAAACACAAAAATACAAACAAAATGGCAAATATACATGCCAACATATCAATATTAACTCTAAAGTTAAATGAAACAAGACAAAAAAAATTGTCAAAAAATTAATAAAAACAGAGAAAAGACAAAATGGCAAATACAGATGCTAACATATCAATATTAACCCTAAATGTAAATGGACTAAACTCTTCAATAAAAAGACTTAGAGTTGCAGGCTGGATTAAGAAACAAAACCCAACCTTTTGCTGTCTCCAGGAAACTCACTTAACTACAAAAGATAAAAATAGATTGAAAGTAAAAGGATGGAAAACAATCCTACAAGCAAATAGACCAAAAAAGAAGGCACAAACAGCTATACATATATCAGATAAAACAGATTTCAAACACAAAAAGGTAAAAAGAGACCCAGACAGTCACTACATTATGATTAAGGGGACAATACTTCAAGAAGAAATAACACTCATTAACATATACTCACCAAATGAAGGAGCACCAAAATATATCAGACAACTAATATCATCTCTGAAATCAGACATCAGAGAAAACACATATGTAGTAGGAGACTTCAACACAACACTATCAACAATGGATAGATCAATGAGACAAAAAATAAAAGGACACTAAAGCTTCTAATAAGGATCTAGAGCTCATGGGCTTTACAGACATCTATAGAACACTAAACCCAAAAAAATCTGAATACACATTTTTTTTCTCAAGTACACACAGATCATTCTCCATGATCGATCACATACTGGGACACATGACAAACATAAACAGGTACACTGAGATCGAAACCATACCGACTATCTTCTCTAACCATGAAGGCATCAAACTAGAAATAAACCATAAAAAAAAGCAAGGAGGGCCTCCCTGGTGCACAGGGGTTAGGAAACAGCCTGTGAGGCTGTCGGCAGCCACTGCAGCACGTGTTCGATCCCCAGCCAGCCAAGTAGCAACCCTCATGGTGCAGCAGACCTCTCCTGACTCGCCCTCGCCCACTGCTCCCCTCAACAGTGTACTTCAGTCAATCTGCCTGTTCTGTTCCCCACTCTGTCTCTGGTGAATCCTGTCACAGCCTACACCTCTGGCCTGTACCCCAGCTCTTGCATGCATGCATAAATAAATCTTTTTAAAAAAGAAGGCAAGGAATCCTCCTTCCTCATGGAGATTGAAGCCCACACAGCTGGGAGACCATTTGATCAATGAAGATATCAAAGAAGAAATTAAAAAAATGCCTTCAGATGAATGATAATGAGAACACAACTCTCCAGAACATATGGGACACACACACACACACAAAACAGTTATAAGAGGAAAATACAAAGCAATTCAGGCTCACATCAAGAAACAAAGAACTCAAAGAAATAACCTAATCTCCCACCTTAAAGAACTGGAAAAGAACAACCAAAAACCCCAAAAGCCAGTAGAAGAAAGGGAATAATAAAAATCAAAGCAAAAATAAATGATATAGAATTAAGAAAATAATCCAAAAGATCCCTGGAATCAAAAGTTGTTTCTTTGAAAAAAATAAACAAAATAGAGAAACCCCTAGCCAGACTCACAAAGAAAAAATGTGAGAAAACACAAATAGGATTACAAATGAAAGAGAAGAAATCACAACAGACACAGCAGAAATCAAAATAATTAGAGACTACTATGAAAAGTTATATGCAAACAAGTTCTACAATCTAGAAGAGATGGACAAATTCCTGCAACTTTACAATCACCCAATGCTAGATAAAGAAATAGAACACCTAAATAGACCAATTACAAGCAGTGAAATTGAAATGGTATTCAAAACCCTTCCAAAAACAAAAGCCCAGGATCAGATAGATTTACAAATGAATTCTACCAAACATTCAGAAAGGACTACTGCCTATCCTACACAAATTCTTTCAAACAATTGAAAATGAAGGGATAATACCAACCATGTTATATGAAGTCAACATTACACTAATACCAAAACAAGCACGAGTACAACAAAATAAAAGTATAGTCCAATCTTGCTAACGAACACTGATGCAAAAATCCTCAATAAAATTTTAGCTATCAGGAGATGGGCGGAGCAACATGGCAGCGAGGAGACACTGCGAGTAAGATCTCCCATTAAAAAAAGTTAATAGGGAGGAAAAGCGGCAGGTCCCAGTGAGAACTGGGACACGGAAGATAAACGGACGACTCCAGCAAACTGCCCAAAGAAGAAAGTTGCCATAAAAGAGGACGAGAAGGGAGGGAAGCGCAGAACCCTGCTCCCCTCCCCCGCCCACAGAGGCGGCACTCTCCGACCGGCAGAGAGGAGGGAAACAACAAACCAAAACGCCCAACAAGAAAAACGGACGCAGCAAGTGGGACTGTGAGTGGAAAGGAACTATTTCAGCCACCACACCCCGTGAACGGGAGCTGAGGCGAACCCTGCAGGATCCGCCGCGGAGGAGGTGAGCTCCAGGCGCCATTACAGAGAGCCCCGCCCCCCAGGAGGAGACCAGCACCTGCACACAGCCCCGGCTGCCCGGTAAGCTTGCGCAAAAGCGGCGCTGGGATTGCAGCTGCCCAGGTCCCCGCGCCTGCGACCTAGGCTTGCGGGGAGACGGCGGAGGCCCTCCCTGAGTGAGCAGGAACAAGGTGCCCAGGCAGGGGAGCGGGATTCAAAAGGCGCCATTCCTGCGCCACTGATCTGGGCTACAGCCCGCGTCCTGGAACTGAGGGCTTTGGAACTGAGACCCGGGGCACGAAATTAGGGGCGTGGGTTCCCCACGACGGTGGGGCACAAGGCAGACACAGCACCCCAAAGCCATTGAGGTGTACCCTACCATCCCCGCTCTGCTCCCTGTCCCACGGGGTGGAAAATCAGCTCCCCAAGGGCTCTAGGAGAGATCTCTGGCGCCACCTAGCGACTTGACCCCAGCACAGGCTACTGAAGGAGCTAGTGGCCAGCTGGGGAGTTAGCCCACACCAGGCCCCTTCCGAACAAGTAGTCTGAGCCCACAGGGAGAGCGAGCACCCACAGCCGGGGCAGACCAGGCGCGCAGAAGAGTGTGCCTGAGACCAGAAGCGCAGGGAGTGTGTCCCACATCACCATTTTAGAACAGGGACATTTCTTCAGTAAAGACTACCTGCAGAAGGCTTCCTCAGGAGCCAGAGGTGAGCGGGGGAAGTTCGCCCACGCCAGACCCCCTCTGGCCTGCAGTCCAAGCCCAGAGGGGAGCAGGAACCCACCGCCGGGGCAGACCAAGCGCACAGGGGAGTGTGTCCCCACATCGGCATTTTAGAACAGGGACCTTTCTCCAGTAAAGGCTGCTTGAAACTGACAGATGACTCCTGGAAGAACCAGAGGGGAACAGAGAAGCCCACCCAAGATGCCGGCCAGTCCCAACAACACAGTGTCCCAACGCATACGGCAAATTAGAAAACAGACAGTAGGGAGGAGAAGAACCACACGCAACCTAGCAACTCTCCAGAGAAAAAGCACACCACAAAAAGAAAGCCAGCCCCCAGATTGCAACGACAATAACTTGGAAGAATTTCTGAGCCTTCCAGAAAGAGAATTTAAAATTGCCGTGATTAAAAAACTGACAGAAGTCATAAAGGAAAACAATGATAAGGGAAAAATAATCAACGATCAGAAGAATGCAATTGAGTCCCTAGAGAGGGAAAACAATGGTCAGAAGAAAGAAATTGAGTCCCTAAAGAGGGAAGTAAAAGAAATGCAGGAGATCAAAGAATTAATGGAAGAACTAAAGAATTCTGGGAAAAGCAATGAAAGCAGAATAGATGAAATGGAAGAACAAATAAGTAATCTTGAAGACACAGAAATAAAAAGAACCAAAACAGAAAAGGAAAGAGAAGTACGAAGGAAAAAGAACGAAGAAAGACTTCGGGAACTATCTGACTCCATGAGGAAAGGAAATATAAGAGTTATAGGAATACCAGAAGGAGAGGAGAGAGATGTAGGAACAGAGAAAATATTCAAAGAGATAATTGAAGAGAACTTCCCAAATGTGAAGAAGGAGCTGAAAATTGATATACAAGAAGCAAGAAGAACACCAAACTTCCACGACGAAAGAAAAAATACAGCAAGACACATAATAGTAAAGCTCCCAAGAATCCAGGACAAGGAAAAAATAATGAAGCTGGCAAGAGGGAAGAAACAGATAACATTCAAAGGAAAACCAATCAGGCTGACATCAGACTTCTCCGAAGAAACACTACGGGCAAGGAGAGAGTGGAGGGACATAGTCAACAGACTCCAAGAAAACAGATGCCAACCAAGAATACTCTATCCCGCAAAGCTCTCCTTCCTCTTTGAAGAAAGAATATGGACCTTCCCAGACAAACAGAAACTCTGGAATTTCATTGCAACTAAACCCCCACTCCAAAAAATACTACAAGGAGTCCTAAAGCCAGAACCTCAGAGCAACGAATAACAATGAAAGAAGGCCAAAAAAAAAGTTATTAAAAGAATAAATAAATAAAATCAAAGGAAAGACAAACACAATGGCAAATACAGATGTTAACATATCAATATTAACTCTAAATGTAAATGGACTAAACTCTTCAATAAAAAGACACAGAGTTGCAGCCTGGATTAAGAAACAAAACCCAACCTTTTGCTGTCTCCAGGAAACACATTTAGCTACAAAAGATAAAAATAGGCTCAAAGTTAAAGGATGGAAAACAATCCTACAAGCAAATGGACCAAAAAAGAAAGCAGGAACAGCTATACTTATATCAGATAAAACAGATTTCAAACTCAAAAAGATAAAAAGAGACCCCAATGGTCACTACATTATGATCAAGGGGACAATACTTCAAGAAGAAATAACACTCATTAACATATACTCACCAAACGAAGGAGCACCAAAATATATCAGACAACTGTTGTCCTCTCTGAAAACAGACATCAGAGAAAACACATACGTAGTGGGAGACTTCAACACACCACTATCAACAATGGATAGATCAACAAGACAAAAAATAAGTAAAGAAACCAAAGCTCTAAATAAAGACCTAGAGCAATTGGGCTTAACAGACATCTATAGAACACTAAACCCCAAAAAAACGGAGTACACATTTTTCTCAAGCGCACACGGATCATTCTCCAGGATCGATCACATACTGGGGCACAAGACAAACATCAACAGATACACCAAGATTGAAATCATATCAACCATCTTTTCTGACCATGAAGGCATCAAACTAGAAATAAACCATAAAAAGAAGGCAAGGAACTTTCCTACCTCATGGAGATTAAAAACCACACTACTGGAAGACCATTGGACTAATGAGGAGATCAAAGAAGAAATTAAAAAATTTTTTGAATTGAACGACAAGGAGGACACCAATATCCTAAATGTATGGGATGCAGCAAAAGCAGTAATAAGAGGAAAATATATAGCAATAGAAGCTCACATCAAGAAACAAGAAAGAACGCAAAGAAACAACCTAATCTCGAAGCTCAAAGATCTAGAAAAAGAACAACAAAAAAACCCCAAACCAGTAGAAGAAAAGAAATAATAAAAACCAAAGCAGAAATAAATGAAATTGAAACTAAAAAAACAATCCAAAAGATCAATGAAACCAAGAGCTGGTTCTTTGAAAAAATCAATAAAATAGACAAACCCATAGCCAGGCTCACAAAGGAAAAAAGGGAGAAAGCACAAATAAACAGGATCATCAATGAAAGAGGAGAAATCACAACGGACACAGCAGAAATAAAAAGAATAATCAGTAACTACTATGAACAGTTATATGGAAACAAGTTTAACAATCTAGAGGAGATGGACAAATTCCTACAACTCTACAATCACCCAAAGCTAGATAAAGAAGAAATAGAACACCTAAACAGACCAATTACAATTAGCGAAATTGAAATGGTAATCAAAAACCTCCCCAAAAACAAAAGCCCAGGACCTGATGGATTTACAAATGAATTCTACCAAACATTCAGAGACGAATTAGTGCCTATCCTTCACAAACTCTTCCAAAAAATTGAGAAGGAAGGGACAATACCAAACACGTTTTATGAAGCCAACATTACACTAATACCAAAACCGAACAAGGACAACACAAAAAAGGAAAACTACAGGCCAATCTCCCTAATGAACACTGATGCAAAAATCCTCAATAAAATTTTAGCTATCAGAATCCAACAATGTATCCATAAGATAATTCACCACGACCAAGTTGGATTCATTCCAGGGGCACAAGGATGGTTTAACATCCGAAAATCAATCAACGTTATCCAACACATCAACAAAAAGAAATATAAAAACCATATGATAATATCAATAGATGCTGAGAAAGCTTTCGACAAAGTGCAACACCCATTCATGATAAAAGCCCTAGAAATTCTTGGGATACAAGGAACATACCTCAACATCATAAAGGCCATCTATGACAAGCCAACAGCCAGTATCATTCTCAATGGTGAAAAGCTGAAAGCAATTCCATTAAGATCTGGAACAAGACAAGGATGTCCACTCTCACCATTGCTTTTCAATATAATACTGGAAGTCTTAGCCAGGGCAATAAGACAAGAGAAAGACATCCAAGGAATCCAAATAGGAAAAGAAGAAGTCAAACTATCACTATTTGCAGACGATATGATATTATACATAGAGAACCCCAAAAACTCCACAGAAAAGCTAATTCAACTCATCAATCAGTTCAGTAAAGTGGCAGGATACAAAATCAACATGCAAAAGTCAGTAGCCTTCCTATACACAAACAATAAATCTGAAGAAGAAGAAATCAAAAAGACCATCCCTTTTGTTATTGAAAGAAAAAAAATCAAATATTTGGGAATAAATCTAACAAAAGAGGTAAAGGACCTATACAAAGAAAACTATAAAACACTGTTAAAAGAAATAGGAGAAGACACAAAGAAATGGAGAGACATCCCCTGCTCATGGATTGGAAGAATAAACATTATTAAAATGGCCATCCTTCCAAAAGCAATATACAGATTCAATGCTATTCCAATCAAAATTTCAATGTCATTCTTCAAAGAAATAGAACAATTATTGATGAAATTCATATGGAATCACAAAAAACCCCGAATAGCCAAAGCTCTCCTGAAAAAAAAAGAAGGGAATGGAGGCATCAGACTCCCAGACTTCAAACTATACTACAAAGCCATAATCATCAAAACTGCATGGTATTGGAACAAGAACAGACATACAGACCAATGGAATCGAATAGAAAATCCAGAAATAAACCCACAGATTTATGGTCAACTAATCTTTGACAAAGGAGCAAAGAATATGCATTGGAGCAAAGAAAGTTTGTTCAATAAATGGTGCTGGGAAAACTGGGTCGCTACATGCAAAAGAATGAAGCTTGACCACCACCTCACACCATATACAAAAATCAACTCAAAATGGATTAAAGAACTAGACATAAGACCTGAAACCATAAAATATATAGAAGGAAATATAGGCGAAACACTACGTGATTTGCACATCAAAGACATCTTTACAGACACATCACCCAAAGCAGTGATAGTGAAGGCAAAGATAAACAGCTGGGACTACATCAAATTAAAGACCTTTTGCACAGCAAAAGAGACAATAACAAAAACAAAGAGAAACCCCACCAACTGGGAGAACATTTTTGCACCCAACACAAATGATAAAGGACTGATCACAAAAATCTGAAAAGAGCTGATGAGACTCAACAACAACAAAGAAAATAATCCAGTCAAAAAATGGGCAGAAGAGCTTAAAAGAAACTTCTCTGAAGAGGAAATGCAAATGGCCAACAGGCATATGAAAAAATGTTCAACATCACTTGTCATCAGGGAAATGCAAATCAAAACTACCATGAGATACCATCTTACACCAGTGAGAATGGCACATATTAAAAAAACTAGCAACAACAAATGTTGGCGAGGGTGTGGAGAAAAAGGAACTCTTCTGCACTGTTGGTGGGAGTGCAAACTGGTCCAACCACTGTGGAAAGCTGTGTGGAGATTTCTGGACCTACTAAACATAGAGCTTCCATATGATCCAGCAATTCCACTCCTAGGTATTTACCCAAAGGACACAGAAACATCAATTCCAAAGAGCACCTGCACCCCTATGTTTATAGCAGCACTGTTTACAATAGCTAAGCTTTGGAAACAACCCAAATGCCCAAAAATAGATGACTGGATCAAGAAGATGTGGTACATATATACCATGGAATATTACTCAGCATTCAAAAAAGATAAACACATGCAATTTGCTGCAACATGGATGGCGCTGGAAGGGATCATGCTCAGCGAAATAAGCCAAAAAGAAAAAGAAAAATACCGGATGGTCTCACTCATAGCAGGAATCTAGAAAACCTAAATAAGGGACCAGGAAAATGAATAACTATAAGAAAGTGAAAATCAAAATCAACAAAAAACTATGAACCAGAGACACTTTTAGGGGGGCGGGGGCGGGAGGGGAGGGATTGGGGTCAGAATGGGGGGCTGCAATTATATGGGGAATATAACAATAAAATTTATAAAAAAAAATTTAGCTATCAGAATCCAACAATGTATCCATAGGATAATCACTACGACCAAATAGGATTTATTCCAGGGATACTAGGATGGTTCAACATCTGAAAATCAATCAATGTAATTCAACATACCAACAAAAAGAAATATAAAAACCATATGATAATAGATGCTGAGAAAGCATTTGACAAAATTCAACATCCATTTATGATAAGGGCCTCAAAAGAATCAGGATACAAGGAACACGGCTCAACATCCTAAAGGCCATATATGACAAACCCATAGCCAATATCATTCTCAATGGTGAAAAGCTAAAAGCATTTCCCCAATACAAGTATGTCCACTCTCATCACTGCTTTTCAATATAATACTGGAAGTCTTAGCCAAAGCAATAAGATGTGAAAGACATACAAGGAATCCAAATAGGAAAAGAAGAAGTAAAACTATCATTATTAGCAGATGATATGATAATATACATAGAGATCCCCAAAAACTCAACAGAAAAAAACTAATCAAATTAATCAACCAGTTTCTTAAATTAAAAGGATACAAAATCAACATGCAAAAATCAGTAGCTTTCCTATATACAAACAATAAATCTGAAGAAGAAGAAATCAAATACCTGGGAATAAACCTAACAAAAGAGATAAAGGATCTTTACAAAGAAACTATAAAACAATGTTAAAAAAATAAAAGAAGACACAAAAAAATGGAAAGACATCCCCTACTCATGGATTAGAAGAATTAACATTATCAAAATGGCCATCTTACCAAAAGCAATTTACAGATTCAATGCTAGTCCAACAAATTTTCATGATATTCTTCAAAGAAATAGAACAAATATTGACGAAATTCATATGGTGCCACCAAAAACTCCAAATAGCCAAAGCTTTCCTGAAAAAAAAGAGAAGGGAATGGAGGTATCACACTCCCAGACTTCAAACTCTACTACAAACAATAATAATCAAAGCTGAATGGTACTGAAACAAGAACAGACACACAGACTGATGGAACTGAATAGAAAACCCAGAAATAAACCCACAGATTTTCGGTCAACTAATCTTTGACAAAGGAGCAAGGAAATCTAAGCCATAGGGGTGCTGAGTTGGGGGGTATCCTTGCAAGGTATCCAGGTATTCCCAGCAGCTGGTCCCTAAGGGTAAAATGGAAAGTCCCTGGGACTGAGATTCATGAGTTTAATGATAGTGACCTGCATGCAGATCAGCACAAAAGCCACATAAGTGCGGCTGGAGGTGGGGGTGGGTGGCTGGTCGGGGGGATGCAGACTAGGCTAGATTTAGGGAAAAGCTGGGAGAATGAAGAAGGAATCGCAGGTGTGCGTGGAGGGGCTTCCTCAAGCTCTTTTCCAGCCTCTGCTTATGTTCCAGGCACTTAAAAATAGTGATTTGTTCTAACCACTGATGAAGGGGAGAAAGGAAAAAGGAAGTGAAAATTCTTCCAGCCCTGAAGGCAAACAGGGAGCCCTGGAATAGATCCAGGTATTTGACTTAAAAGTTCAGCTTGAGTGAGACCGCCCTGCTCTGGCTCTCATTTTGTCTTTCCTAAATCAAGGACCTTGAACTAGATGATCCCTGAGGTTTATCTCAGTTCACGCAGATGCCTACAGAGGAACTCAGTGGGGAAAGCTGCGAGGGACTGGAGCCCTCCCGTGGGGCCAGGAAGAAACAAACACTTGGTACTAAAATGAATTCAGACCTCTAGGGAAAATTTGGCAGGGGGTGATGGGCAGGAAGCCAGATCAGGCCAGACCTCAGGGAAGCCAATGTAAGATGGACCCATTCATTCACTAACTATGTACCTCCTAAAATGAAGAGATAAGAGTCTCAGCTTCCACCCAAGAGGGCTAGAATGAGAGAGTGCATGAACTCTGGATGTCTAACAAGGGCAAGCTCTTGGGGTCCTCCCCAATTTTTGGAGTATTATGGGAAAAATGAATTGTTATCAAGTACCAGTGTAGGGTAAGTGAAAAAGTATCAGGCTTTTCCACCCTCCTGCCATTAGCATTAATGATGGATCCCTGCAGTCCTACACGCATGCCTGATGGTGAACACCTAGAGCAGGGTGTGGGCATTCAGAGGTGGCACACCTGGGCTGAGACTGGGCTTATAAGGGCGGTGTCACAGGGACGCCAGGGGAAGCAGCAGAACAAGAACAGAACCAGCAGAGCAGCAAAGCAGAGAACACGAGAGAAGGCTGGAGAACCCAGAAAGAATGAACATTTGCCAGGAGCTGGGAGGCCTGACAGCCTCCCGGCTCCCCACCCCACCCCCCGGCACCCCCTCCTGCCCTGTACCTGGTAAAAGCTCAGTGAAAGCCTGAAAAGCCACCGAGGGCTCCAGGTCTCTCCTTTACCGGTCTACCCAGATCATAGAGATCCTGCTCTGTGCCTTCCTGGCACTACAACCAGGTAAAGATATCAGCATTTGATGTATATTACCTTACTTAACCTCAAAATAATCCTATAAAGCAGCATTTTATAACTTTCCAAGGGGTTTTCTTATTTTAATCTCCCCAACAATCCTCTAACGTTAATAACTTTAGACTGATGAAGAATCTGAAAAAGCAGGAAAAGAGGAAATTAGATTTCTAGGACTTTTTAAAGATTTATTTATGCATACAAGAACTGGGGTACAGGCCAGAGGTGTGGGGATGAGAGGATTCACCAGAGACAGAGTGGGGAAAAGAACAGGCAGACTGACTGAAATACACTGCTGAGGGGAGCAGCGGGTGATTCAGGAGAGGTCTGCTGCGCCATGTGGGTTGCTCCCTGGCCGGGGAGGCGATAACATGATAGTGCTGAGACTTAACCCCTACACCATGAGGGAGGCTAGAGCCTGGAGATCTTTACAGAACTGTCTTGTGGGCCCCTCTTCCCCTTGGGGCACACCCACAGCCTCACTCCATCACTCAGTTTGCTGAATTCTCTCCCACAAATCAAACCACCAAATGACACAGGCTCCTACAGACACCCACATCCTTCTCTGTTTCCTCTCACCTAGATGTTCACTTTTGCCAGAAAATCCCAGTACTTTAGAGAGCTACACTAGAAGAAAGGAGTGAGGGGGAGGGTTGAGAAAGATCCAGAAACCTCATCCTTTAGGGATCTCACAGGCCAGAGCTCCTCTGTCTTTCTCCCCTGGGAACAGAGCTGGCCATCTGACCTTCCCTTTCCTGCTAGGAGAAACTTTGTGGTCTGCTGTAGTCGTCAGTGCTCACTAGTGTTCTCACCACAGTGTAGGTAGTGCTGGGGGCGTGAGCTTGGGGGTGCATGCTGGGTGGGCTTTGTGTTTGAGGGCAGGAAGTTGAAAAAGCAGCTCAGACAATGGTGTTTTCCGCTGGTATGGGTCCAGGTTGCTGGGTCCTAGCGGCTCTAACATCACCTCCTACCTTTTCCTTTAGTCAATTTGCCACTCAGTGCTCATTTGTGGGGAGGGAGAAGAGAGGAGAGGTTCCTCTCAAGGAAATGTCCCCCTCTCCCTAGCCCTGTTCCAAGTGGCTGTTCTGTGGTGACCACAAGGGTTTGGGGCCATAAATAACTTCATCCAGTCAGGGACCATCCCACCCACACCTGCTATTTGGTTCATCCCACGTAAAGCTTGTCATGGCCCCTCCATGGTATAGGGATTGGCAGCTCCCTCTTAGGGAATCATGATGCTTTTATTTTGGATTAAATTTGCTGTAGTCTGTTCTCTGAATTGTTGGTTTGCATCCCCATCAGACTGGAAGCTTTAGTGGAATCAGGATCATTATTTGTCCTTTGGCACAGACCTCAGACCAGCCTTAGGAAGATTAGATCTACTTCTTGATATGCAAAGTGCCAGTATGGTCATTCTGGAGGAGGAGAGATTGCGGGAATGCTGGAATTCATCTTTTTCCTAGAAAAGGGGTGGTAGGGCCACAGTCAGGAGGACCATTGTAATAGGGATAAACTGACATCGATGCCTCCCCTTCTCCAATCTGTGAGAATCAGAAAAAGCTTCTTGCCAATATGCCCTTGCCAATGTATTCCAGCCACTTAAGTCTCAGTGTTTCAGGACCGTCTAAGGTGCCCAGTTTAGCACCAGCTTTGCTCCTGTGATTCCAGAGTCTGGAATGAACCAGCTTTGGTATCATTCAGCAAGGCCCACTCAGCCCTGCAAACACTTCCTCACCATTTTAACGCTCAGTAATGTCCCCCCTTCTGAATTCTTGCACTCATAGTCTGGACTACAGTCTAGCACTTAATTATACAGGGTATTTATAAAGTCCTTGTGCAATTCAGAAATTGAATACATTTGGATGTACATATGATAGAAGCAACTATAAATGTTTTCTGAAAGCAAATTCTGTAGACTTTCTAATGTTAACATTTGTTTTTGGTTAATGGGCTTTGAATCTACATGGGAAATTGTATGTTACATTGGAAAGAAGACCTGGGTGTCCCCCACTTGAGAGGTGACATTGGCAGGTTACTTAACCTCCCTGGGGCTTGTATCTTCATCTGTAAAATGGAGGTAATACCTTCTGCATAGATTTGTGCTTGACTGTGAATATTAAAACCTCAGTCTGTCTGATGAATCTGAAATCTATTTAAAGTTTGATGTGCTCTCAATGTGCTTTATGGGTCATTGTTTATGACATAAGTTACTTCCCCCAAAAAGCCTTCCTTAGGGCCCTCCCTGGTGGCACAAAGGGTTAAGAACCGCACTATAAAGCAATCCATAGCCTGAAGCAATCCACAGCCTTTTCAGCACGAGTTCAATCCCCGGGCGGCTAGGGAGCAACCCACATGGCGCAGAAGACCTCTCCTGTCTCGCCCGCTGCTCCCCTCAGCAGTGTATTTCAGTCAGTTTGCCTGTTCTGTTCCCCATTCTGTCTCTGGTGAATCCTCTCACCCCCTGCATCTCTGGCCTGTATCCCATCTCTAGTATGCATAAATAAATAAATCTTTAAAAACAAACAAACAAAAACTAAAAAGCCGTCCTTAGTCCCCACCCAGTACTCTTGACTTCACTAGTCATAGCATTGATGTTACTACCTCCTTGTTTGTCTTACTTCAGTAGTCTCAATTCTGTGAGATAAGGATCATTGTTTACTTCTGTTATTCCATGGCCCAGTGCATTGCCTAGATTAGTAAGTTTTTTTAAAAACATTTATTTATATATACAAGAACTGAGGTATAGGCCAGACGTGTGGGTGGGATGAGGGGATTCGCCAGAGACAGAGAGGGGAACAGAACAGGCAGCCTGACTGAAATACACTGCTGAGGGGAGCCGAGGGCAAGACAGGAGAGGTCTGCTGCCCCATGTGTGTTGTCAGCTTCCTTGGCCAGCTGAGGATCGAATTCATGTCTCAGTGGCTGCTAATAGCTTGATAGTGCTGTGTCTTTAATCCCCTGAACCACCAAGGAGGCTCTAGATCAGTAAGTTTTTTTGAAAAAATGTAATGGCAGGCCTCTCTGGTAGCATAAGGGGTTAAGGTATCTGCAGCCACTGCAGCACAAGTTCGATCCCTGGCTGGCCAGGGAGCTACCCACATGGTGCAGCAGACCTCTCCTGTCTGCTGCTCCCTTCAGCAGTGTATTTCAGTCACTCTTTTCTGTTCTGCACTCTGTCTCTGAATCCTTTCACCCTCTGTACCTCTGGCCTGTGCCCAGTTCTTGTGTGCATACATAAACAAATCTTTTAAAAAAATGTAATGGTAAATAACATGGTGATATTACAAAACTAATTTCTGAACCATGTGACAAATAATTTAAGGCTTTTTTTCCCCAACCAAGATAGTCTCCTAGCAAGGAGACTTGCTATTGTGCTTTTAATGCATGTCCATTCTTGAGCTGCAACTGGAGATGTGGTGCAATTACTTGTTAATCTTGGTCACCTGACCTGTGCCCACAGCACTATATTTTGTAGGTGTGGCAGAGACCATAGTCTCTGAGCATACGTCTCCTCTTCTTCCTTTTAGTAATATGACTCTGCCACCCCCACACTGAGTGTCAGCAGGGCTCCTGGCTGCTGGCTAGATTCTACTCTGCCCTGCCTCTCTTGCAGTAGGGGGTGGCCACATGGCTAAATCTGGTCAATGGAATGTGAGTGGAGCTCTGCGTGTAATTTCTGGGTCATGTTCTTAAAAAGGAAAGTTGACAGCTCCAACATCCTCTTGCTTCCTTCTGTTTGCTGGGAAGTAGTGACAACCTACGTAGTCACCTTAGATCAGAGATGCAAATCTCCTCCAGTCAAGGATGATAGACCCAATTTATCTCTGGATTATTACTTCCTTTGAACCACTATGTTTGTGGGTCTCTTTGTCATAGCTGTATGGCCTACATTCTTTGAATAAAGACAAAGACCATGCAATTCATGAAATCTTGGCCTACCTTGAAAAAAATGCTTTCAAAGAGCTCAAAAATAAAATTGAGCTAAGTTTCAAGTGAAAATAGGATCTGCTGAAATGCTTAATGACAATTTGTGAATAACTAAAATTTTCTCTACCATGAGCATATTCAAATTTCTTGCTGATTTATAAACATCCTAGCTCTTCTATTTAGCATAATACAACTTTGAAATGCCAGATGGGTGTATAGCAGCCAGCTTCCAAGATGCCCCCATGGCCCTCATCTTGTGGTATTCATGCCCTTTCTGTGGTCCCTTCCTAGGCTGAATCATGGCTTGCCCATGTGATCAACACAATATGGTGGAAGTGACATGTAATTTCCAAAGCTAAGTCACAAAGGATATTGGCCTTCCCATCTGGGTTTCTTGGATCACTTTTTCTGAAGAAGACAGCTGTCATGTTGTGGGGACACGCAAATGGTCCTGTGGAGAGGACCTGAGACCTTCCACCAAAAGCCAGGAGTAAGTTCCCAGAATTTGAGTTTACTGATATGAGTGAGCCATGGTGCAGTACAAGGTGGTTAACCACAATCAAGTTTTTTTTTTTTTTTGTGGGACCCTTGCTGGCAGCCGGGGAATGAACCGGCGCTGCAGAGGCTGCGGGCAGCTTCACAATCCAGCACTCAACCGCTGCGCCACCAGGGAGGCCCTCCAATATATATTTTTTAAGATTTATTTATGCATCCAAGAACTGGGATATAAGCCTGAGGTACAGGGGGTGAGAGGCTTCACCAGAGACAGAGTGGGGAGCAGAACAGACAGATCTACTGAAATACACTGCTGAGGGAAGCAGCAGGAGAGACAGGAGAAGTCTGCTGAACCCTTTGGGTCACCTCTCTGGCTGGAGATTGAGCTCAGGCTGTAGAGGTGATAGTGCTGACTCTTAACACTTAGGCCACCAGAGAGGCCCACACATATTCTGTTTTATCCTACTAACTTTCAACCTCAACTTCTGGGACATGTTCATAATGATCCATTTCTAGACAATTCTTTTCCAGTAGAAGGGTGAAAGAGCCTCTGCTGCTATTTTTAGGTAGAGCATTCCCTCCCCCTCCCTCTCTCCTGTTGCCCTCAGTGAGGGCTGGATCTGCTGCTCCAGATGAAGGAAGGCTTGCAAAGTTCTGGGCTTCATTCATTTGTGATGGGCACAATTCCCTGGGTGCGCTGCATCTTGGCAGCCTGCATGTACCGAATGGCTGGCATGGCCTCCTGCCCACTGGCAGTGAGGGTGCCCACCCATGCATTCGTGGGTGCCAGTGGTCAGCTGCAAGCCTTTGCCACCCCTCCCTGCTGGCTGGTCCTGGTGTGTGTCACTTCTAGCTTTGTATGTGAGTAGGCATTCTAGGAAGGTGGTCTCTCCTTGAATTTAAGATGCTGGCATTTCCAGAGGGTCAGGAAGCGCACCTCACTGCCAGCCTAGAATCTGTGCTAAACAACACAGAAACTGGACTTCAGAAAAGTTATTTAAATGTCTCTGTGACCCCCACTGCCCCCCTATTTGTCTCACCCCTTCCTCCCTGATAGCAGAAACTGACAGCCCAGAAGGAAGAGAAATGGGTTGTGTGTGAATGGGGGATGAATGGGGACTGGGAATCAGCAAAGCATCTGCTTACTCTCCCCAACAGGCTTCGGAAGACTGGAAGCTACAGATCACAGCCCCCCCTCCCCCTTCCCATTCCCACTGCAGTCCTGGGCAGCCCGAGACTCTATCTCCACCTGCTGGACACCCAGGGAATCAACTGCCTGTCTCAGCACTTTAGAACAGACCAAAATGTCACCTTTACTCCAAGGTTAAGCTCTTTCTTTCTTTCTTTTTTTTTTTAAAGATTTATTTATTTATTTATAAAAGCACTGGGTACAGTCAGAAGCGTGGGAGGATGAGAGGATTCACCAGAGCCAGAGCTGGGAGCAGAACAGACAGACTGACAGTACACTGCTGAGGGGAGCAGCGGGCGGCAGGAGAGGTCTGCGCGCCATGTGGGACCCTCACCCGGTGGCCGGGGATCGAACCGGCGCTGCAGAGGCTGCAGGCAGCTTCGCAGCCCAGCGAGCAACTGCTGTGCCACCAGGGAGGCCCTCTTTTTTTTATTATTTTTTTTTATTTTTATGTTCCCCATACAATTACAACCCCCTTATTTTGACCCCAACCCCTCCTTTCCCCGCCCCCCCACCCCAATAGTGTGTCTCTGGTTCATAGTTGTTTGTTGATTTTGATTTTTTCTTTCTTATAGTTATTCTTTTTCCTGGTCCCTTATTTAGGTTTTCTAGATTCCTGCTATGAGGAGATCATCCGGTATTTTTCTTTTTCTTTCTGGCTTATTTCGCTGAGCATGATCCCTTCCAGCTCCATCCATGTTGCTGCAAATTGCATGTGTTTATCTTTTTTGATTGCTGAGTAATATTACATTGTGTATATATACCACATTTTCTTGATCCAGTCATCTATTTTTGGACATTTGGGTTGTTTCCAAAGGTTAAGCTCTTTCTTCTCAGAATTTGTTGAGGCTATAGTTGCTCTCTTGGAAAACTGTCTTTCTAGAGACTGGGTACTAGAGAGACCCGGGTACCATTTATGCCAAATGCTATTATTTCCCTATCAAAACTCTGAAGCTGCATAAGGAGCCTCATTGACTTGCTTCAGGTGCCCTGGCACAGGGTGGTAGAATCTACTGATCAGTTCCCCTCCCACCTCACTGGCAAACAAGCCCACAGACAGAAAGAAGCCAGTACATGGGGAACAACTGGGTACATGTCAATGGGTCCCTGCTAGCCTTAGGGAGAGGGAGAAGAAAATCCTAAGGAATTTCCCCTAGTTGTCTGTCTGCTACCTGATTCAGGTATGGCAGAGATTGGGGGTGCCCTCTATTTACTGTTCTCTTTATACTCACCTGCTAACCTCCTCTTCATATGCCCCCTAGCAAAAAAAACTATTTTTTAAAGATTTATTTATTTTTTAATTTATTTATTTATGCATACAAAAGCTGGTGTACAGGCCAGAGATGCAGGGGGTGAGAGGATTCACCAGAGACAGAGTGGGGTACAGAACAGGAGATTGATTGAAATACACTGCCAAGGGGAGCAGCAGGTGAGACCGGAGAGGTCCGTCAAAAAATTATTTATTTTTATACAAGAGCTGGGGTACAGGCCAGAGGCACGGGAGGGTGAGAGGATTCACCAGAGACAAAGCAGGGAGCAGAACAGGCAGACCAAAATACACTGCTGAGGGGAGGAGTGGGGAGACAGGAGAGGTCTGCTGAGCCATGTGGGTCACCTCCCTGGCCAGGGATTGAACTTCCTGCAATGGCTGGTGATAGCTTCATAGTGGCTGAGACTTAACCCCTTGCGCTACCAGGGCCCCCAAGAAAACTTTTTAGAAGTCTTTGAAAATCATTCCATCCATGTTGAAACTGTGGGACAGTTAAGCCTTAGAGTCCCTGGACTCTTCTTCACAAGGTCATTTATTAGTGGTGACAGTTCTCAAATGAATCCTTTACTGACGAGATGGGGAAATATAAATAAATTTATCAGGACACACGATACTCTCAATCCACAGAGGTTATAGGGCTAGGAAAACAAATGACTTCAAATCCAGAAATCTACTCTTTTCCCAGCTGACATTGTGCTCTATCCAGGCTGAATAAAAAGCAATGATTTCTTTTTAACCTTTTGGATGCCTGTCCTTGACCAAAAGGATGCCTTTTAGGTATCTTTCAAATTTTGTTTTACAAAGAAATCCAGGTATTCAGCTCGTATATGGGAATAGCATGGCTGCATCTATTTCATGCCATCTCTGGGTCCAGCATTCTCAGCTTATTCATCACAGCTGAAATGACTGTGTCCTTTCTGTTAACACTCTTAAAAACTTTAAGCTTTCCTCCATTTATTCCTTTCAATCATCTTAGGATTCAGGGCTGTGCCTTTAATATCCTGTCTTAACCACTACTTTGTTATACTCTTGAGATTAATGTGTGGATTTTTTAAGGACCTGTATCCCCAAGAAACACAAATAGCGTAATTATCTTTTGTATAAATTCCTAAAAAGTCTTTTTGCAAAGCAATGTGTGGTTTTGGTAACTTTTTGTTAAAAGATTTATTTATACATACGAGAACTGGAGTACATGGCAGAGGTATGGGGAGTGGAGAATTCACCAGAGACAGAGTGGGGAACAGAACAGGTGGATTGACTGAAATACACTGCTGAGGGGGGCAGCGGGCAAGTCAGGAGAGGTCTGCTGCACCATGTGGGTTGCTCCCTGGCCAGGGATCGAACTCTCGTGCTGCAGTGACTGCGGATAGCTTCATAGGGTGTGTCTTTTTTTTTTTTTTTAAATATTTATGTATACAAGAACTGGGGTTCAGGGGACTCCTGGTGGCACAGGTGGTTAAGCGCAGCACTGTGGAGCTGCCGGAGGCCTCTACAGTGCTGGTTCGATTCCTGCTGGCCTCGGAGCAACCCACATGGTGAGCAGACCTCTCCTGTCTCGCCTGCTGCTCCCCTCAGCAGTGTATTTCGGTCATTCTGCCCGTTCTGTTCTCCACTCTGTCTCTGGTGAATCCTCTTACCCTCCGCGCATCTGGCCTGTACCCTGGTTCTTGTATAAATAAAATAAATATTAAAAAAAAAAACTGGGGTACAGGTCAGAGGTGTGGGGAGTGAGAGTATTCACTAGAAACAGAGTGGGGAACAGAACAAGCGGATTGACTGAGATACACTGCTGAGGGGAACAGAGGGTGAGTCAGGGGAGGTCTGCTGCGCCATGTGGGTTGCTCCCTCGCCAGGGATCAAGCTCTCGTGCTGTAGTGGCTGTGGATAGCTTCATAGGTAGTGTCTTAACCCCTTGCACCACCAGGGAGGCCCAGTTTTGGTAACTTGTGTCTGAGGACCTATAAGGTATATGGTGAAAAACAGCTGCCTGTGTACAGCTTCCAGATATTCTGATTCAGGAAATCTGGACCAAAGTCCAGGAACCTGTATTTTAAAATAAGCACCCAAGTAATTATGATGTAGATGATATTTGGATTATGCTTTGAGAAACATTGCCTTTGACTATAAATGGCCTGAGGGTAGGGCTGTAACTATAACAAATCTTCAAAGAACATCCCATTTAACTGAGCTACAATGGCTGTAACTCTGTGGTTTATATCATCCTTGGCTAAGAACTAAACCCTACTCATTCACTCACCTTTCCCGCCCTGCACCAAGGAGAGGCAGACTGGTGGCTCCCTATAAAGAGGCCTTAGAAAAGAAGCTGTTGTATGTTCAGTGGATTGTTCTCTGGCCAAGCTGAAATAGCTCTGTGCAAAGGTTTGGTGAAGGCTGTACAATCTGACACATGGGCCCTGATGATTTCACAGTCTTCACTAGAGGTCTAAGAGCAGCTGATTTTTGCTGCTGCTTTTTTTTTTTTTTAGGTTTATTTATGCATATAAGAACTGGGGTACAGGCCAGGGGTGTGGCGTTGAGAAAATTCACCAGAAACAGAGTGGGGAGCAGAACAGGCAGATCTACTGAAATATACTGCTGAGGGGAACAGCAGGTGAGACAGGAGAGATCTGCTGTGCTATGTGGGTCACCTCCCTGTCTGGGGATGGAACTCGTGCTGTTGTGGCTGTGGATAGCTTCATAGTGCTGAGACTAACCTCTTGAGCCACTAGGGAGGCCCTTTCTCTATCTTTTGAGACACATAATGCAGTGGCAGGGTGAGGAAGGAGGGTGGAGGGTGAGTTGGTAAACAAGCTTTGAAGCAAATGGAGAAAGCATATTAGCAGGGGGGAAAGAAGGGAATTTATCGCCTCCTGTAACACCACCACTTTCTCTGAGACAACACCAGCGCTGCCTCAGGATCTCTGATGGAAATAAGAACAAAAAACAGTATTGGCAAACTGACTCTCAGCTAACATCTTCATTTTATAGAAGAGATGTTGGACGCAGAGTTTGACTTTTGCGAGGGTCCAAGGTCACAGGACTGGTCTAAGGCTCAAGATAACTCAAGTCTGCATTTATTCCAAATGTACCTCCCTAACTGCTGTCCTAATCACTTTCCCAAGTAGTTTTTCCCTGCTCCTGCCCACTCAGTACCCACATACTACGACAAGACATTTTTAGGGAGTGGGGAGGGGTGGGTGGTTGGCCCAGGTATATTTTCCTGTGAATTGTTAAAGTAACTAATTGCCTTTAAAAAAAAGACTGATCTTAATCAAACTATAAAAGCAAACTGAAACCCCAATACACTCCACAGCAAAGTCTCAGTACTCCAGGTTCTGATTTATCTTGTTTACTTTTTCCTTCCTCCCTTGATCATGCATTTGAGTGCTTTCATTGGTTAGTTGCTTTGTTAAAATGTCTGATACAATATATGTTGTGGGATTGTTTGTAGCAGCTTCCTGATTCCTGGGTTGTAGTTATGGTGCCACCTTCTCTGTTTTTCAGAGGCCATCAGAGGCTCTAGCGCCCTCCCTAGGGGTAGTTAGTCCAGTAGTACTCTGGGATTCATTCCTAGGGGCTCTGCCTACAGAGGGTTCATCCAGCTATTGAAATGATTTTGTAAGCACTTAATAATTATCTATATTAAATTTATTAAATTTACTTTCTGCTTAAAATATTGAGATGGTTTCTGTTCTAACTCCTGTGTGATTAGACATTTAGAAGATAATTACAACAAAACTCAATAAATTCTATTAAACTAGTCTGAACACAGATTACCAGGGCCCTTGTGTAAGGATGACACAAAAATGGGTGAAGCATCATATTAAAAGCATGAACAGGGGCCTCCCTGGTGGTGCAAGGGGTTAAGCGCCAGCATTATGAAGCTATCTGCAGCTATTGCAGCATGAGTTTGATCCCTGGCCAGGGAGGTGAGCCACATGGCACAGCAGACCTCTCCTGTCTTACCCGCTGCTTCCCTCAGCAGTGTATTTTTAGGTCTGCCTGTTCTGCACCCCACTCTGTCTCAGGTGAATCCTCTCAACCCCCGCACTTCTGGCCTGTACCCTAGCTCTTGTATGCATAGATAAATCAATCTTAAAAAAAAAATCAGGATTTGGCGACAACTTGAATATGATGAAATTCTTGACTGGGTGAACGACATCATCATTAACCTACATTAGTTACATGTGAGGAAGAGCAGTTCAGGTGTGAGCTGAAGCTTAAGGGTCTAAGTATCTCCAAGTCCACAGGCATCACAACAACATGCTATTCTTGAATGCCTCAGGGAATATGACTAAACCAGATCACTGGTCTTGCACATTAGGGGGCTGGATGCAGACATGATGAGAACAGAATGGGCAGACTGTAATGGATTAAAGAGTAAGGGGGAACTGGAGACCAATTATTTCAATAAATCTGGTGCTGAAGAGCAGCAGCCAGCAAGCAACAGCTAGAGAAGGTGTGCCAGGGGTGCTACGTATTGGTCTGCTCAACATGTATACTCTGCCAGTGTGCAGAAGCTGGAAAGCAAGATTATATTTCCCACAGTCCTTTGGAGCTAGGGTTCAGGTGTGACTGTGGTTCTGCCAATCAGAAGCACTAGCATATCACTTGGATTCAGCCAGCAGGGCCTAAGACAGGCAGCGGGGCATCCGCTGGTGGTGTACCACTTGAGCTGGCAGCTGCCTAACTTTAGTATAAGCAGCAGCTTCCTAAACAGTCTTGGAGAGTTATTTTCTGGAAGTCCAATCTAGAGTTTTTTTTTCAGCCTTCTCAACAATTTTGTGATTCTTTGAGTGCCCTCTAACAAATCCCTTCCTGCTTACACTAGCGCAAATGATTCTATTTTCTGCAACTGAACACTGATCAATAGGAGAGAGATGTCTTTTTTTTAACAGAATGATTACCACTATGGCATTTCTATAGCTTAAAGAATGAAAGAGAAATAGAATTAAAATAAAAAGAAAACTTATGGAAGATGTTGGAAGCTATAAGTTAGGTGTAATAATCAGTCTCCAAGATGGCCCCAGTGATTCTTTCCTGCTGGTATTCAAGCTCTTGTGATGTTCCCCAATCCCATGTAAAAGGGTACCTAGTGTCACCAATAGCACATTGTAAAAATGAGAGTGTGGTTTCATAGGATAATTTAGCTTCTGTCTTGTTCTTAAACTGCTCACACTGTGGTAAGTAGTTGACATGCAATGAGGATGAAAGGGCTGTGGACACCCACATGGGCAGGAACTGAGGCTATCTGCCAACAACCAACACGGACTTGCCAGGCACATAAGGGAGCCATCTTAGAAGCAAATCCTCCAGGTTCAGCTGGGTTTTCAGAAAACTGTAGCCCTGGTTGCAATCACATCAAAGTTCCCAAGCCAGGATCACACAGCTAAATCACTCCTGGATTCCTTACCATAGGAACTATGATTCTTATCATTTTAATCTACTTTGCTTTGGGAAAATTTATATCAACAGGTAAAACTGAGATATAGTACAAGGAAGAGGTTAGCCTTGAAGATAAAGGAAAAGATGGATGCTCTAAAACTCCTAGGGATGAGAGAAAAAGTGAAAGTTTCATGACCAATTTTTCTTGGGAATAAGAGACACAGTCATCTTTTTAAGATAGGGGTGGGAAATAGATTATAAAGTTGAGGAGAACAATAAGAAGGATGTAATGGTCACTAGGTAAATGTGAAAAAGCCAGACAAGAATGGGTGCCTGAATTAAGAAATCATATGGCATATTCATGTGATTTTCCCATCACTGCACTTGATAAACTAGAAGAGATGGAGCAAGGGGTGGTAGGGTTCACCTGACTTGGAAATTGGTGAAGCCAATGCAGTAGACAGCAGAAGCATGGGGTCATGGGAACTCAGTGCTGATTTAGGCCAGTGAAGTGACTGATGATGGAGTCCAAGCTGGTAGACAGGGGAATGTGTCCAGAAGAAACTCCAGAGCCTGGGAAAATGAGAGGTTCAGGGCAGGATGTAAAGAAGCCAACAGCAGCAATGAGAAATCAGGTATCGTAGGTTATGGTCACTGCTATTAACAAGCTGTGTAGCCTCAGCAAAGATGAAGATTCTAGGGGCTATTTTTCATCCACCCTGGATCTGGGTTAAAAATATGACTAAGAACTGTGGCTTGCCTACAGTGAGCACTCTATTTTAGTAATAATTCTTAAATATTTTAAAACTATATAGTATTTAATATGCACCTAAGAAGCATACTAAAATAAACACCAGTAAACACCACCCAATTTATTAAACAGAACATTATTAATATACTGTGCTTTTTCCTGATTCTTCCCGTGGTTTCTCCCCTAGAGGTAACCACTATCTTGATTTTTGTGTTTACCATTCTCTTTTACCCTAAAAAAGTCATGTTCCAGATCTGTACATGGTCTGTTTGTTCATATGGAAGATGAAGCTTCAGATTAAGGTGCTCTCTGAATTCCTTCCAGCTCTCAGAGCATATGAGGCATGACAGGTGGATATCAAAGCTATAGACCATATCATAAACCTTATCAATGCTTATTTTTCAAAGGTATTATAAAGCTAAAACAGCAACTCAGTTGAAATCTCCAATTCAATAGAAGAATATCTCAATGGAGCTTGCTAATCTCAAGAGCAAGACCTTCCATCACTTTCAATTTATACCTCTGCTATAAAGTTCTCTTCCAGAGAAAATCAGCACAAGGAGGTAAATAATCTAAGCCCCTGACCCTGTCCTATGAAAACTTCGACCTCAAACTTGAGGAAAGAGAACTGAAACAGATACACTGGCAAAGCATACTTTATTTCAGTGACAAGTATTTTAATAAAAATTAAAAGGCATGGTTGGATTCATAGCAGTTTTTCATACAACCGGATTTATTTCCTCTATGTATATATTTATATTATTATAAAACAAAACAACTTTTCTTCACATTTCCTCAAAGGCTCTTACACTATTTTAGTTTTATATAAAACAGTCTTTGAAGAGGGTAAGCAAATGCAAATCTGTTGACCATATGGTCGTTCTCCAGAGGTACTGTCTGGCCTAAGATGCTCTTCCTAGCTATAAACAATCTTAGGTTTCGTATTTGTCTCAGTTACCAAGTTTATCAGAGTTTTAAGTGTGTTGAATCAGGGCGTGAAATTGCTGTGTAGAGGGCAAATGCCTTGTCACAGACCTGTGTGTGGCTGGAACAGAGTTAGCTGGGCCTGTGGCATGAGGAAACGGTTTAATGTGACTGCAGTGGCTTTGGCCTCTTCAGCCAGTAAAGTGGGATATGAATATATTCAGAACCTTAGCAATGAAAATAGTGATCAAAAGAACAAGCAGCCACTACTGTATCTTTTTCATTCTTCTATCCATTGAATGGGTATAAGAAAAAGTATTTTCATAAAGGTCTCTTCTCCCCAAGGCCAGTCAAGCTTTGATGATTTAAATTATACAAATCTTTTATAACTTGCTTCTTTGAAAATGGTAATAGTAAGTATAAGGTTATCACCCTCAGTTTCTGCCTACTTTGGACCTTAATACAATCTGCACAATTAAAGAACTCCAAGCAGCAGTACGGGTGTATTCATCTTGTCTAGGAGATTCACATAAGCAGTGACTGTTCTGCCTCACCAATGAAAGGGCAACTGCAGTGCATTATTTTAAATTAAATACACACTCACCCTGTTTAGCTCAATTACAGCTACCAGAAGAGCTAGGCATCATTTATTACCTATATTTGTTTATTTCTGGTAAGAATATTTGCAAATCACAATGGCACTTCTAGAAACCATACAGAGTAAGGGAATCTTTCAGAGTGCGAACTCTCTTCTTGGAGTAGAGTATGGATACTCTCCATAAGATCAAATTATAGGGGCTCAAAGGCTCTCTGGGCTAACTTTTGAAATGTCTCTGTATTTAGCTTTTTAACCTTGACACTTGACTTTGACATGAAGGTAAAATATTCAACTGTTTACCTCCCCTTGTTTACATTCCAAAGAAGAGTATTTTCTGAAAAACAGGTGCTCAAAGATAAGTAAGCTTTTCTTCCTGACTTCTGACAGTAGTAGTTAGTCACTTCTTGGTTCTAGTTTTTGGGAATTTTCAAAAAATTTCCCAGCAAACAATCCAGACCAGTGAATTCTAGGCCCAATAAAAATCCTAAGCAGTTTCTGAAAGCTCCTAAAGTAGGCAAATCAGCTGCTTTAATCAGCAGTTCACTAAGGAAACAACAGGACTGCCTACTTTGTGAGCTAACTAAATTAATACAGGCTGGCATTCTCCTACAGCAAGAGCCACTCACTTCCCAAAAGGACAACTGTTTTATGATTAAGTCCTAGTAGTCACGCACCAAGAGGTATCCTAATAAAGTAAAGTTCTCTAGTTTTTCATGAATGATAGCTGTTAGTCTAGGGTCTCGCTCCTTTAGATATTTAAAAACAGAAAGTAACTATTTTCTATTTAATTCCTATTTAATTAAAGTAGTTAATTCTGTGCACCAGACCCACACCTCTGCTCCTCTTCTTAGGAGTTCTGGTTACAAGTGTAGCATAAAGTTTTGTTCTGTTATCAAACAAGAGACACCAAAAGCCTTTTGTTTTTTTCCAGCAATAAGACTATAAAATCAAGTTGTTGTGAGGTACTGATTGATACACAAATATAAACTACCAGAACTAGGGGCATGAAGGATTTTTTCCCCCAGCTCCACCTTCTCCAGAAGAAAGGGCTCAGGTATCCACTCTAGACCATCCAGCCTAGAAGGAGGCAGGCCATGCTACTCCAGCTTATCTTGAACCTATTTTTAGAGACATGAAAAAAGCGCTCTGCTTCATTAGGGCAGAATCCTGTTTGATGTGAAACTTGTGGAAGGAGTTTTCTATAAAAGCCCATTCCCGCTTATCTGTCACCCACACACAATGCTAGAGAGATCATTTTTTAGGAATACTTATAATTATGCTTTATCTAAGTTCCTATCTATTCTAGATCCCAGATTCCTTTCCATGCCAGACATTTCTAAACATCAAACTAAACTTGAAAACCACCAAACAAAGAAGAAAATAAAAATATGACAAACAAAAAAACTGGTCTAGGAGATTATGAAGTCTCCTTATAAGGGGCAATAAGATACTAAGGTAGCCAGAACCTTGGGTGTTTCAGAAATCAACTTATTATCCACACATCCCAGTAAGGGGGGCCGGCAGTGAGGGAGGCCGGCACACACTTAAGCTTTGATGCTGAATCAAATTTCACACACAGGTGGAAAAGCCTGTCTTCTCCCCATATGCACTGATTCATCTCCATTACAACATAATCCTACATAATCCACATCTAGGTTGATAGTGTAATTTCTAGCTGGAGCTTGGAGAGAAAGTAAAGCTATCCTAGGTTAGACATCTTCAGGTAGCAAAATGTCCTAAAGATTCTAAATAAGACTGGGTATTTTTCTATATAAATGCTATCAACATCTTGGAGACTCTGGATAAAGAGAAGCACTGATCAAAAAAGGTGCATTCTTATGTTAAAATGAATTTGGTTCATAGGTATGCGAGCACACACACATACACAGTTACTTCTAGGTCTTGTGAAATAACTTTAAGTGATTACGTTTCAGTAATGTTGAATGGAATGTATAATTTCTGAGTTTGGGTCTGCAGGTAGGTAACCAAAGTAATTAACTACATTGATGGTTTAATTTGGAACAGTGCTTCTGAGTATCAGGGTTCTTTCTTGAATCAAATGAATCAAAGGGGTTAGAAAACAAAAGTACTTGTCAGTTTGAAAGTCAGTTTATCTTTCTATAATGAGATTAGGAGAAAAATGGAGAACCCAGTGGTAGAAGGAAGAATCTTCTAGCACCTGGAGTCTACAAGGAAAGGAGAAAAAGAAGGAATTTTTAGTTCCTGGAGATTGTTAATGGCACAACACCAAGTGCCTTCTGACCCTTTGCTCTTTAGTACTAAGCATTCAGAAACTTGTTAATTGAATTAAAAACATTCTATACAGAGATCAATGCACACTTCTTGTGTCAACAGTTTCACAAGTGAGGAGAAAATCAGAACTGACTATCCCAGAATTAACTCCTCCAGACAATTCTGGATTAATTCCAAGGAACTTGTATTCATCTCTTTTTCATATTCTCTATTTTCTGATTAACTCAACAATAGATTTCGAGCTTTTACAATGTATATTGGGGAAATTAATATGATATAACTTGTGTTTTAGACACTTATCTAGAAAAAACAATTGGGATAAAAAAACCTATTAAGGGCTAAGTGAACAAACCCCTTTCATGTATTGATATGTGCATTCAAAAAAATCTCCACACACACAAAAGTTGGTTAAGGGAGTAAGTCATGTCTTTCATTTCTTTTGTATTCTTCCAAAGAAGTTATATATTTTTGCAATAGATATTCAAAAAATGGCATATTTATGTGATTTTTCCATCGGTATGCTTGATAAACTCAAAGAGACGGAGTAAAGGGTGGTGGATTTCACTTGACTTGTAAATTGAGGAAGTCAATTCAGTAGAAGCATGAAGTCAAGAGAATATTTTCATTGAGAGAATAAGGTCTGTGGTTATTTAAGGACTTACCTAATCTAGGATATCTATGTGTCTATCTGTCTCCCTCCTTCTCATCCCATTCCTTGGGTGTTATACACAGAAATAAAATTTTAGCATGTAAGGAAATTAACAGCAAAGAGTTAAGTTCCAAAGGAGAGAAGTGTCTAGTCTCAAGTGGTAGAGACAGTTACTCCCAGGCTTTTGTCTTAATCATTTATTAGGTGGCCATACCTATGTATGAGCACCAGCATCTTGTGCAGTGAATCAGAGGGAGATTCAAAGTTCATGATTCATCCAGATTCATGTGTATTTCCCTGACAGATCCCAGAAGTTTTGTGTCTATTTTTCTCCTGGAGACAAATTCAATGTTCTGGCTACGAGATCCATTTAACAATTTGACATCAGAACCAACCAAGGGAAATTGCTGGTATCTAGAAGCAACTGGTAATTACTATTCTCCAGGGTTATAGGGTGCTTGCTTTAAGAGTCTTTTTTCTGCTTCTCACTAGAAGAAACACCGTTTTGGTCCAAAACAAACCCTAACTCACAAGTCCATCTGCTTCACTGCCCACAGATGTGAGTGGATTGGAAGGCAACAGACCAATTATTCACTGGAAAATATCTGCTGAGGGTCTATTGTCTGCAAGACAGTGGGGGCATAATCCCATTCCCAGTCTATAATATCCCTTATCCCAGGAGTAATGCGGCTGGGTAACCTCTGTCAAGACAGTATTTGAAGTATAAAACTTGGCTCTGCTATTGGCACAGAAGGTAACCTCAAGGAAAGACTTCATGTATGAAAAGTATAAGATTTTGGTCTCTTCGTATAGGTTTTTTGAGGTTCTGCTAAATCAAATATTCAGATAAGATCAATAGTGCAAGATGTTTAGAAACCCAAAACTTTTAAGTGCTCATTAAACAGTATGAATTTTTTTTATGTAAATTAGGAAACCTGGTGACCCCATGGCTTTATTTTTTTTAATAAATCAATTTTATTTTTTTACATCATTGTTCATTTTTAAACAGTATTTGCTTCCCTCCACCCCCTCAGGTGTAATCCCCATTGAGTTTCCTTCACCAATACACCAATACACCAATACACCAATATACCCGTGCACCATCACCTCAGTCCCCTGTGTTCCTCCCTCCCTCTGATCCCTCTCCCTCCTCTCCTGTATTATGTCTCTGATTTATAATTGTCCATTTTTTCTTTGTTGTGCTTTGTACTGTTCTTATTTTTTTTAAACCAATGTCTTACATAGGTTCTCCTATATTCCTGCTATAAGTGAAACCATCTGGCAATTCCACTGCTAGGGACCTACCCAAAGGACACAAAACATTGATTCAAGAGTATGAATTTTTTGATGAGTGTTAAACTGTACTGCACAGGGAAAGAACTGCGAGCAGTAAAGCACAGCTGTCTGATTAATCTCAGTCCATTAAAGGGACTTGATAGATCTAGAATGCAACTTTGGAAAAAGAAAAAAAAAAGGCAATGTGCACTAACGTTAGGGAAGCAACTTGGCATGTTAACAGAACTCTAATTTAAGCAGTAAATTACTATTCATTAGCGTGTAAAGCCATAACAAAGGCTATAAACTTAAAAAACACATGCACACACAAAGCTTTAATTTGGTAACATAATCTGAGAGAAAAATTGGACCCAAATTGCTTTATGTCCAGTTAAATCTTGCTACCATTGGAACATAAAATAAAGTAAAACAAACACTTACTTGATGAGACAGATATTCCGTTACTGTGCATTTCCATCTATGGAGCAGAAATATTTCAAAATAAATACAGCATGTCAAGTGAAATTCACTCCATCCCCTAATTTTACTAAACACAAATGACTTATTCCTGGGGTACATACTGAATTAGAATATAATGGTAGGAAAATTTAAAATTAGTGTGATTGGATTCTATCCAAGAGCATGGGGGGGAAAAACAATGCTTTACCTATCAAGCTTCTTGGGAATTTTTTCCTTTTTGGGGAAATACAAGTATTTAAAGGGAATCCTCAAGATACTGAAAAATTAGCTCCAACAGACTGAAATCAAGAGAATCTGAACAGGGAGGCAACAGTGGGGAAAGTACAGAACGAAAAAAAAAAGGCATTATCTGGATGGTCCATACGTGGGGATTTCTTGCCCAGGGTGGTCTGATAATGAATTTAGCACCTGTTTACATAGCAGTGGCTATGATGCCCAGGAAAGACATTTGAACACTGTTCTTTATGCTGCTGCTTATGATTTATTAGTTTCATTTTCTTTACCCATTTCCTTTGAAATCTCTGCACTCCCATTTCTTTTTTTTTTTTTTGAGATAACATTGGTTTACAATACTATATAAAGGTATAGTGTATTTTACCACAACACTCCCACAACTAAAACACCAATAATCCTGCACCCCAGTTCACTGGGCCCCCCCTACCTACTGCTCCCCTCTCTCCCCCCTCTGGTAGTCTCTGCAGTCAGATTCTAAGGGTTTGTTTTGGTTTTGTCTGTTTCTTTTCTCTGTTTCTTTACAGTCCATATGTGTGTGAAAGCAGGCAGTATTTCTCTTTCTCCTTCTGATTTATTTCATTTGCCTGAAATCCAATTTCTAATGTCAGTTCCCCAGAGATTTTATGCCTGGAAACTGAAGATGATGACATCCTCCTAGTCAAAGCCATTAATCTTTCTATGGGCCCCCAAATTTATCCATGGTGTTTGATGTCAGTGTTCACCCCATCATGAAAATATTCTTCTGGTTGCTTCTGTGATTTTGTACTTTCTTAGTCCTAGTTTCCATTTACCAAACAGGGCTAGGGCTAAGATGGAGGAAGTGAGGTAGAGGGCAAAATTTAAGGAGGCACTCACTGTTAGGGTCACATGAGTATGACATATTCAGACTGAACAGGTCTTTGGATAATCGAGACCAACCTGTATTTGGCTAATGGTACACAGCAAAGGGTAAAAGCATTTGGCCTCTATTTCACTCACTGTTTTTCCATGGCAGAACATACGGCAGAGACTTGGGAACGCGCATGCCTGAAGCCAGGTTACCTTTATGTTCCCTAATGATGTTGTTTGCAGGGCTACAGAAAGAAAGACAAATTTGACTATGCCAGCATATCTTTATTCTTCAGGCAGGTATACAAAGACAAAATGTGTTTTCCATAATTTGGAAGCAAACATCCACCTTACATTCTGAAGTGTAAACACATTTCCATCAAAACAATCTTGCAATTAGAATGATTACCACTTCTCTGGAAAGCTTATAGTTCTTTTTTTTTTTTAAGATTTATTTACTTATTTATACAAGCACTGGGTACAGTCAGAAGAGCAGGAGAGTGAGAGAATTCACTAGAGCCAGAGCAGGGAACAGAACAGGCAGACAGATGAAATACACTGCTGAGGGGTGCAGTGGGCGCGACAGGAGAGGCCTGCTACGCCATGTGGCACCCTTGCTGGTGTCCAGGGATGGAACCGGCGCTGCAGAGGCTGTGGGCAGCTTTGCAGCCCAGTGCTCAACCACTGCGCCACCAGGGGTGGCCCGGAAAGCTTACAGTTCTATAGAGGCATTACGACGGGCTAACCACTTTCCTTTACTAGAAACTGAGATAAACAGCAATGCCATCTACTATTCAGTCACATGACAGGCTTATCAACTCACTCAATAAACATAACAGAAAATAAAATGCCAAGACAACCAAACCGACAAATCTCATAGAATGGAGATGAAATCAAAATTGTATTAATGGAATTCATCTTTAAATTTTTCTACTTTAGCGCTCACACAAAATAACTTACCATTACTAACTGACCTCAGGAACTATGAGATAAAAATTCTTCAACATTCTCTTTGGGAAAAATGTTATTTAGCATCTCCTACTCTCAATTTCTAATGCAGAAATATTCTCACTTGGGTTTGAAACTTGAGCTTTTAAGATCTTCTAAAATTCAAGTTGTGGGCCTCCCTGGTGGCGCAAGGGATTAAGCACTGCACTGTAAAGCAATCCACAGCCTCTGCAGCACGAGTTTGATCCCCTGACCACCAGGAAGCAACCCACATGGCGCAGCAGGCCTCTCCTGTCTTGCCCACTGCTCCCCTCTGCGGTGTATTTCAGTCAGTCTGCCTGTTCTGTTCCCCAGTCTGTCTCTGGTGAATCCTCTCACCCCCAGTATCTCTGGCCTGTGCCCTGGTTCTTGTATACATGAATAAATTCTTTAAAAAAAAATCAAGCTGTAAAGAGAAATCTTATAGTTTTACAAGTAGATATAAAATTAGTGGGAAAAAGAGATGTAGTGTTTTCCCTGCCCAAAGATATTTGGACTCCTCTAATTTCAAATCAAGAATTCTTAAGATTACTTTTTCTTCAGATCGTAGCTACCCAGAGTTAATATAATTCACATGGTATAGATGGAGAATTTTTTTCAAAGTATTAAAATAGCAAACTATCCAAGCAAGACATAAGAAAGTCTAGCACCACGGTCTGCCTTGCTAGACTAATAAGCTAGTATTTTTGTGTTCCCACAGTGATTAACACAGTGCATGACCTTTTTTATGAATGAAGAAATAAAAGGGAAAAAATCCTCTGAAAAAGTAGCTAGTAGATTTTTTTTAAAGATTTATTTATTTATGCATTTAAGAGCTGAGGTGCAGGCTCTCAGAGGTGTGGCGGGGTGAGAAGATTCAACAGAGACAGAGTGGGGAGCAGAACAGGCAGATGTACTGAAATACACTGCTGAGGGGAGCAGTGGGCGAGACAGGAGAGGTCTCCTGCACCATGTGGGTCACCTCCCTGGCCAGGGATTGAACTCTTGCTGCAGTAGCTATGGCTAGCTTCATAATGTTACATCTTATCCCCTTGTGCCATCAGGGAGGTCCTACCACCAAGTAGTATTAAGGCAAGAGGTCAGTTCATGCTTGGGTGGCTTTTTTTAGTAACAGAGCATTTTGATTTTGAAAAGCAGTGCTGGAAATGAGACCATTTTATTTACCTGTTGTTGCCACAGTAGTTAGATGTGCCCCAAACAAATGGGGTGCTGGTCTCTTCCCACAAATCTGCCAAAATAAGAAAACAAAGTTGGTGGCCCTACTAGGTAAGACACTAGTTCCTGCTAGTTGAATCTGTAATAATATACCCAAGATTGGAGAACAAGTGAGCAAGTGTCCTGCCTAAACAACACAGTAGCAGGAATTTAATTAAAAAATATAAACACAAGTGACATAAATAATAATAAATGTACCCAGTAACTACCAAACACAGATGACACAACACAACTTATGGGAAAAACAGATGCAGAGAAGTGCTTTATCCAGTCAAGAGGGATGGGCTGTTCTGTGTGTCTGCACAGCGATAAAAATGTGCTCATTTGGGGGCCCAATAAAAATAATAAGGATAATAAGGCATTCTGAACAACACGGCAAGAAAGAAGGAAAACCTTCCTTCTGTCTTAAATGACTTGAGATTTAGACACTGAAGGAAAAACTGCAGAGGGGCTTCACCTTTATCCCAGTCTTCATCGCAAGGAGGGCACTGCCATGTGCTCTCGGCCAGGGTCTCTTGTCCCAGGTTCCTAGCCTGGTTGACTGCAAGGAAACAGAATTCTGACATAAGAAGGGGACATCACCAAGCGATGTTTAAAGGAGTTAGATTTTTATAAGGCTGTGGGACAGCAACCTTTGTTTCTGAAAAAAATGATCATATGAAAGCTAGAGAGAGGGGTCTTATTTGCTTACTGACAGAAGAAAGAAAAGCAGAAACAAAGATGTTTACTATATTTATGACAATGAAAGAATTTTTATTTTTAGATGACTTCCTAGTACCATGAATCAGGCGGCTGGGAAGGGAATGCAATCTGATAGACACGACCTGACAATCTTTTGCTGCTGAGATAAAAATCTCAAAGGCAGAAAAATACTGTTCTTTTGAAAGGATGAAAGGCAAAAATCCAGGTGATGATGCAGCATAATAAAAATGTGAAGGGGCCAGCCTCCCGCACTGAGACATTTAGCTACTCAGACTTACCAACATCCTGCTCAATACAACTTCTGTCATCACAGCTTGAGATATGATGACTGATTTCGGCCCGAGGAACCTGGTGGCGAGCATTGAAGGGACAGGTAGTCAATTTGTTTGCAACATCAGGATGATTCTGTGGAACAAAAATTAAGGGGTCTATCAGTTTTTTGGGTCCATTAAAGTTTAGGGTGAGTGGTGATTTTATAAATGGCTCCCCTAAAATCTCTCAATAAACTTGTGGTATAACTAAGATAGGTAAACTCACAGTAGAAAATTAATAGATTATTGATGGCTCAATCAGATCACTTAGACATGATAATAAAATCATCAAAATGCAAGCCTCTGTTAAGACTGTAGAGACTGACATCACAGATACTGGGTTAAAATGGCTTACGTGAAGCTCCACACTGAATTTAGAATTTGGTACTTGAACCGTATTTCTTCTTCCTGTTTAGTTCTCAGGATCACAAGATTCAGGTGGCACCTGGACTGGTAGAGTGTTCTGGCTG
Source organism: Talpa europaea (assembly GCF_964194135.1). NCBI lineage: Eukaryota > Metazoa > Chordata > Mammalia > Eulipotyphla > Talpidae > Talpa > Talpa europaea. The sequence continues at coordinate 48,018,446 of NC_140083.1, read as the reverse complement.
TCTTTAAAAGCTGATGTTCAGGATGAATAGCAACACTAAAACACACTCAGCCTACACCGCGGCAGTCCCCAGCTACTGCAATGCCACAGTGCTGGCCAGGCTGGAAGGGTGCTGCAGGAGAGGCAAACTGAGGATTTCTCAGACTAATGCAGGAATACTTATTTGACGTAATGTGCCTGAAATGAGGCTCTGAACAATCTGACCTTTATCTCAGCTATCTCAGCAAGAAAAAGCCCAAACGATAGTCTACTCTGCTGACCAAGTTCCTTATTTTAAAACAAGAAAGCAAAAGAAGTGTTTAATACTACCCAAAGTTTCTGGTAAACATACCAACAATTAAGAAACATTAGGAGAAGCAAAAGATGTATCACAAAATATATGTGAAAAAGTAAAAGTAATTTAAAGTGGGCAGAAAGCTAGAAAAACATAGGGGCTGGAGAAAACTGGGAGGCATTTATCTTCTTGATTTTCACAAGGGATATTAGGTAGCCAATGCAAAGGTTTTGTGGCCAAAGAACATCAGAAGAGGGGCGTGATGACAATGTTTTGTACTGCTGGACTCCTTCCCCAGCCACTACCTTGGGACAGGTTTGAATGCCTAGGGAAAAGTGGTGGTAGTATTTCCTGAGTCATATTATCCGGGTTCAACTTCAATAATTTTTACTCCAGATATTAAAGAGCTAGGGGCCTCCCTGGTAGTGCAGGGGTTGAGGTCTCAGCACTATCAAGCTATTGCCAGACACTGTGGCAAGAGTTCGATCCCAGGCCAGGGAGCTGACCCAGATGGTGCAGCTGACCTCTTCTATCTTGCCTGCTGCTCCCCTCAGCAGTGTATTTCAGTAGATCTGCCTGTTCTGCTCCCTACTCTGTCTCTGGTGAATCCTCTTACCCCCCTCCCCCCATTTCTGACCTACACCACAGTTCTTGTTGCATATATAAATAAAAATCTTAAAAAAAATAAAAAGGGCCTCCCTGGTGGTGCAAGGCATTAAGCACTGCACTATGAAGCAATCCACAGCCTCTGTAGCATGAGTTTGATCCCCGGCTGGTCAGGGAGCAACCCACATGGCGCAGAAGACCTCTCCTGTCTTACCTGCTGCTCCCCTCAGCTGTGTATTTCAGTCAGTCTGCCTGTTCTGTTCCCCACTCTGTCTCGGTGAATCCACTCAGCCCCCGCATCTCTGGCCTGCACCCCAGCTCTTGTATGCATAAATAAATAAATCTTAAAATAAAAAGGGCTACAGAAATAACCAACAATGGTACTACAGCCACATCTCTAGAACTGCAAGAGAAAAACACCCTTTAAATGATGCTCATACATATATGAATTAAATGTAGTTTGGATTAAATATCAAAATGATTTTTAAGCATAAATACTGGCAGAACATTGGTCTTTGTAGCTGACACTGCATTCTAAAAATCCTTTCAAAGTGCCTTAATCAAAGCAGTTAATATCAGCTATGTCTACAAAAGTGAGCAGAGAAAAAAAAAATTGATGAGGTTTATTTTTCTACCCCTCAAGTGGCTTACTGTTGATATAGTTATTCTTAAGAAAAATTTTTGAAAAATTTTTTTCTTGGGCTAAGCTCTAATTGTTCAACTTCTCTAAAGTTTCTAAACAAAAATCAGAAATATGTGTATTATAGCACTCAATCTTCATCAGGACAATGAACACATCAAATTTGCAAGAGAGATTTATTATTGTTAGCAAAAATTAGTGCTTCTGTTACAGGGCAAACCCTGAATAAAATGGGGTTGCCTGACTGTGGGTCCTCACCCACACATTTAAAGGGGACTTACTAATGCTAACCTGCAGACATACACAACAGGTTGATAAAAGGTTTATTTACAAGGGAACGGGAAAATGAGTAACTCAGGGAGAAAAAGAGGGAGATAAGTTCGTAAATGCATCCTACTGTTCCCCTGACCTGGAATCCCAATGACCCCCCCCCCCCAGAGCTGGCAAAAAACAGACCACGTCTCATAGCCAAGAAGGCTACCGACCCCCCCAGCCACATGGCCAGTTAATTATTCAAAATGAGAGCCTAGTTGCTTAACTCTGCCCTCAGGTCCTCACAACCTTCCCTTTGGTGATCATGGGATTTGTAGTTCCCATGTCATGGGGGTGGACTCCACAAAGCCTGCATGGAGTTTGCTCAGGACATCCTTTCTCCCTAACACTTCATCTGTCATATATAGGGTGAGGAGATTCCAAAGAAACTGTTTATAAAGTATGCTTTGTCAGTAGGTAGGTGGAAAAAAACAAAACAAGGGAAAAAAAAAACAAAAAACAAAAAACAACATAGGTAGCCAAGAAATAAACTCCCCAAAGGAAGATTCCCAAAAAATAGTTTAGCACTCAGTTAAAACATTTATGCAAAAATGATTTTAAATTAACAAAACATGGCTTCTTAAAAAACTCAGGAGGCATTACAGGGCAATTTATGAAAACAATACCCTACCTTTCTGCACTTGATAAGATGATAAGGAAACCTGCAGGCCCTGATTTGGTGATTTTTATCATATGGGCATTGCAATAGCTTCTCAGGGTCCAGGGAATCGACTGAAAGAGAAAAAAACATTGTAGGTATTAAGCAAAACAGGCCCTTGTAAAACTACTGTATTCCAGGCATAATATATTTTTCACAGAATCTGTAAGACTAGAATAAGATAGTCCAATGACAACTTGGAATTAAAAAAAAAGTTGACTATACATTTGAAAATGAAAATGTAACTGAGAAGATAAAACACTGTAACTACCAAAGCTTTGTAAATCCAACAAAACAGCAATCATGGAAGGGGGTCTTAGTTCAAATTTGGATGTACATAAATAAATTCGATTGTTGATTACCCTTATTATAAAACAGAAAGTTAAATGAAATCCATCCTCCTTCCTTTTCGAAAAATGCTAGTGTAGGGTGATTCCTATCTCTGCTTAGCCCTACCAGGTTTCCCGAATAGTATGCTGAAGTTTGTAATGAATGGTGTGCTAATATATTGTTGGGCTGGGGTGGGGGTGTGAGGGTGTCCACTGCACATGTGCCCCCTCCCCCATACTGGTCCTTTTTTTTCAAGTTGAAGGTAGTTAAACCTCTTTACCAGATTCCCTATTTGCTATATAGTATGCCATGACATAGAAAAAGCTGGCAAGCCCTGCTCTATTTCAATTATATGCTCTATGGAAGCTTGAGAAATATTGATAAATTTCTTTCTCATCTATCTGCTTTAACGTACTACTATATGTAGTTCTTGGTCTTGATTTAGTTACCTTTCTGATGAAAACAATTACCTTTAGCAAATAGGTGGTTTTACTTTTTATATTTTGAAACACATATGACGGAAAAAAAAATTCTTTACTCTAGCGATTACCAAATTAGTTAGATAGAAAAACAGAATACTCTACAAAACCAGAATCTCTTGAAGTTGAACATATGAAACTGCTGTGTGAAACAAAATCTAGTTAAAATCTAGTTAAAATCAGCCTTAGAAGACTACATTTTTATCTTTTTTAATTTTTTTAAAAGATTTATTTATTTATACAAGCACTGGGTATAGTCAGAAGCGTGGGAGGGCGAGAGAATTCACCAGAGTCAGAGTGGAGAGCAGAGCAGGCAGACTGATGAAGCACACTGCTGAGGAGAGCAGCAGGTGGCAGGAGAGGTCTGCGCGCCATGTGGGACCCTCACCCGGTGGCCAGGGATGGAACCAGCGCTGCAGAGGCTGCGGGCAGGTTCACAACCCAGCGCTCAACCCCTGCGCCACCAGGGAGGCCTAATTTATTTTTTAATTTTTTTAAATTAATTTTTTTACTTTAACATTTATCATTTTTAAAAAATTTTTAGACAATATTTGCTTCCCCCCACCCCCTCAAAAAGACTACACTTTTAGTATCATTTCTAGAGCTAGTTACTTGGGAATTTGTAAATACTACCCTTAGGCTTTACAAGATGCTACAGTTGAGCCCAAATTTTAATAAGCCTGGTTAAGGAAGGGAATTAAGTGGTTAAGCACAATGAATATGAAGACAGGAGGCAACCTAGTAAAATGCTGTTGCCACCACTGAAGGCATTGATAAAAGTGAGCTATGATAAACAATTCACACTTGATAAGAAGCATATAAACCAGGAGACTGCTATGAAAATCAGAAGTCTGGGGGGAAATGAAACAGACAGCTTCACTGGGATAGTGGTAAACATAGAATAAATTGTTAACCATTATCGAGGTACAAATGAGCCAGAAAGGTGAGTTGAAGGACAGAAGGAATAGGAAGGAAAAGTCTTAGAGGACAGGCTTTTTATGCCAACTAGGATCATCCCAACCAGCAATTTTTTCCTATTTCAGAAGCTTTAGGACACCTAGGGAGAGTTTACAGATGAAATTCTTATTAGTTTTCCTTCATTTAATCCATTCCATTGCTAGAAAATATTAGACCATGTCAGCAGCTGACAGCCCAGAGGTACCTTATGATTCACATACATCAGACAGTCCATACAATGACAGATGTCAGAGTTGACAATGATAGTTTCCTACCATAATGTTTTATAAATTGGTGTTCGGTGACAAGTAGGTAGGTCAGTTCTAGACTGCTTTTCTAGATTTAAAAAACTTATTTTTTAACTAAAAAATTTGTGGTGAATGATTGCTGAATCATTGGAGAAACAAGAATTCCTCTTAGCATTTCTTTAACATTAGAAACTCAATACACATCAATATTACTATGTATACCATATCACCCCACAAATTAGAAAAAAAACAGGTTACCCCTGTGTCATGAACAGGAGAAACTGAAATTTTAAGAAATTAATACGTATCATTTAATAAAAATATCAATAGTTTACAACAGGTGTTCTAGCTGCAGTTTTTTCAAAGTTGATGGCTTCCCATACCTCTGTAACTATTTAAGTTTCCAAGTGTCTTAGCTTAAACGTGGGCACTTTTCTACATCACCACCACAAGACTTTCCCTCTAATGTTAGAGCTAAAACTATATGTAAGTAATTTATTTTCCAAAAGCAACAAGTAGTACATACTGTAAGTTTCTTCCATGTTGGAAATGAAGGAGTTGAATCCAAGTGCTGTGACGAAAAAAGCAGTGGTCAGGGAATCAGAAGTGAAATGTAGAGGTAGCCCTGAGAGTAGAGTCGAACTGGAATTGAAGCTTCTCCCAAGATCAATGTAAGAAGCCCTTCCTCCCAACATTTTCTCCCTATTATCCTTCACTACTGTGAAGCATTTTAATATTTTAGCCAAATTCACACTCTTGGAATAAATTCTAGGGTTCATAAATAATTAAGAAACTCCAATTATGACTACCAATTTAAACTGTATTCAGGTGACAATCTATTTTAAGTATCATCACAATAGCCTGTAATGTTTACCAACTATTAATATTTGAAAAACTTCACATCAGAGGGGACAAGTCAAGACCACAAGAATACTATTTTCTCTTGCTCCATTCTCTCCCTGTTCTAGTTCTAGTATTTATATTTCAGAATGAACATAGGAATAGTTTTAAAGTTCTCAACTTGTTGAAAATACTGCCAGTCTTTCTCCCACTGGGACCTGGAAATGCTGAGGTCTACGTCAGACCTACGTCAGTTTACCCTCAATCCATCTAATATGCCCAGAGATATTTTAGTTTACCATTTCCATGACTTTCCTTAAACATGATCAGGGAGGGACACACTTTTCCCAGTAATGTTTCACTTCCCTCCTCGCCCTGATCTATGCTAAAATGGATAAACTAGATTATTTAAGTCTCTTCAGTTAATATTCATTCCCCATGCACTGAGGAGAAACTTCTGAATGTTAAGACTTAAGAATTGTCCATTTTATAGATAACAATCATAATAGAAGAAATCTGTTAACAGAAGCATGGAAAATGAAGAGAAATGGTTTTGAAGATTGAATTCTCTTCTGCCAGAAGGAAACCCCAACCCCCCTTGTTTAAACTTATGGGAATTAAATTTATATAAAAATTAAATTTATATGAAACCATCCCTATAGTAAACTTCTGAAAACTGGCCAGCTTTACGGCTCCTGCCTACAGAACAAGCTCTCCTTTGGCCGCTCATATAATTCCACTCCCCTTCTGCACCATTCTATGACATAAGCAGCCTTGGAACCTATAAGAAGTACAAGGGATCAGCTGGAACTCTAGTTTATTAATTTGCTGCTGAGCCCATCTGTTAATAATATTCATTAGTGAAACTTTTAAAAAATATTTTTCATGTCTGGATTAAGAAATCTTAATGTTCCTTTTGTCATGTTTCACTTGTACAAAGTTACTTCATATTTTTTCATTAAAAATAAAAGCGGTTTGGAAGAAAGAATTTTTCTGTTTCGTGATTTTTGGCATTTAAGGGGAGTAATCAGTACCCAATACAAACTTGAAGGAAGCCAAACTATTCTTTTTGGTGGCGAAAAGTACTATTTTAGCAGAGGACGGGCACGGCAATCCACAGCGTCATTATTCAGCTGCTCCCATTAAGGATCTTCCACATTAAACTGTTAACAAAAAGTTCTTTACCTTTTCCAGAGCACTAGACCTTGGAGAAACTGATAAACGACAGGAAGCAGTCAAGTTTGGGGCTGGGTGTTGTCTGAAGCAACTGGTTAAACAGAGCTGGGGCCTTAGTAAAACAATGTTTTTTCCTTCCTTAAACAAAACATTCAAAGTAGATTTAAGAAATGGGAAGGCGTTAACCATAAAAAAGGGGGGGGGAGGTGGGGGCACTAGGGAGGCCCTCCAGGGGACTGAGATGTGGCTGCTGCAGCTGCGAACCGCCCACCTGGGGAGAGGGACTGGACAGAGGCTGAGAACCCGCAGGACAACAAGGGCTCTGGGCAGAATATGGTGGTATCAGTGGTGAAGAGAAGCCAGCACCCCAAAGGTGAGCTGTTAGGAGGCCCTAAGCCAGGTCCGCGATGCCATTCCTACCTCAGTCGACTCACACTTTCCGTACAATCGCCTGGGTCCCACGTCCGCGCCCCAGCAACGCTCACTTCCGGCCTCTGAAGCTGGGGGGCAGGGCCTCCACTTCCTGTGATGGAGGTCTTGGATTTGGCGCAGTGTGGGCGGAGGCATTGGCTAGTGGTCCCCCGGTCTCTTCCTCTCTCTCTCTCTCTCTCTCTCTCTCTCTCTCTCTCTCTCTCTCTCTCTCTCTCTTGGACCCCGCTTTTGGGGCCCTTATGACTCTTCAGGCATCCACAGTGCACCAAACCCAAGGCCCCTAAAGCATATCCTCCTTTGGCTGCTAAGTTCCATCCTTGTGTGGGTGGAACTTGTGCTTTCCTTCCTGGGCTTTGCAGCCGCCATCTTAGAAAGTAGAACAAATGCTTCTAAAGGGCTACTTGGGGAGGGAATGGGACAGTTAGTAGTAGGGTACTTATTGGAAAGAAGACTTGCTTGAGGAAGTTGACTAGGTAGAAAGGTAAATTCAGATTTTGAGGGGAGGGAAGAGGTAAATCGTAAAGGAAATAGGTAGGTAAAACACTTAAAAAAATCACCAAGGACAAGAATCTTATTTTTGTGTAGCACACATTGTAGAGTCCCAACATTCGAAAGTCAGTAGTAGTATCTGAGAATGCTTGTAGGGTGGATACCCTAGTTGGAAAAAAGGGAGTTGGAGAGTTGAGGGAAGAACTCGAAAGAGTTGGAAAGGTTAAATAGGGCTAGAAAGTTATAATGATAATGGAAATCGAGTATCTGTTGTGAGCGTTTGTCGTAGAAACATTGATAACAAAAAGAGGGCCAGGGAGAGTGTATTTTATCCTCAATGTGCTTAGAAAAATAGGCCCAAAGTGATGAAGGGTTCGGTGATAATATAATAGATGACAATGGAGGAAACTGTAAATTCATATAGGAAGAAATCAGTGGAACAAAGTGACCTGGAAGGCTTTATAGAGAAAAGGGATTTGTCTTTAAAAAGTTAGAAAAAAAAGGAAGATGTTGACATTACAGGTAGAGCATGTGATATTTTGCTAAATCAAGAAGTGCGATAGGTGATACTTATTTTTTATTGCAGTAACATTGGCTTGCATTGTTTGTGTCTTGCAAATGTAGGATCTTTCCCCTCAGATGTTGTCACCACACTACACCCACCAACAAGACACCTATGGTCCACCACCCTCCCAGCCTTGCTGTCACCATTCTTCGGCCCCTTCTGGTAGCCTCAGTTATATAGTCTAAATGGTAATTTTTGTATCACCCATGATATACGAGGAAGTGTGGGAGCTTGAAATATTGGGATTTGGGGAACATTTCAGTTTCCATTTATTCTCTATTTTAAGGTGGCTACCACAAAGGCTAGAGCCTAACTGTGACTTAGGAAAATCTATTCTGACAGCAGAAACTGAATGACGCTTTAGTGAAAATCATGGCAATGGGACATTTTATTTTTACATGAATAATTTATAATTGTAAATTTTTAACAGTTTTTTTTTTTCTTCTTCCGTTTTCAAATCAGCCTTTGGGCTGAAGAGTTCCAACAAAGTCTTTGGTTCATATTAGACTCTAAAAAGAAATGTGTTGATGGAAGCCTGGCCCAAGCCATTCTTGTAGCCTAATGGTTCTTGTTCTTGTTTGCACAGTAGAGTCATCTGGGGAGCTTTTAAGATGTACTGTGCCAACTTCCCATCGAAGACCAATTAATCAAAAAGGGCTGGGCATAGTTATTTTTAAAAAGCAACCCCAATGATTCTGATGTGCAGCCAGGGTTGAGAACCTCTGACCTAGGCACTATTTTGAATTTACAAGAGCTCTTTTTTTCACCTGGGTGGCCAGAATGATTCCTTTGAAGGAGGAGCAAGCTGTTAAAGTGCTTCTTGAAAGATAATTGCGAAGAATGAGAGCTTCATTTCCAGTTTAGCACAATGCATTTGAGAACAAGTGCTGTTTGGTAAATCAGTTTCAGAATATTTTAAAGTAATCTTTATCAAGTCCTAAATCTTAAACTTCAAATGTATCACAGCATCGTTCATGCAGGTCGTTGGAGCCAGTGTGATTTGAAGTGAAAAGTGATTTTTTTTCAGGCTTTAAATTGCAGTAATCTGGTGAAATTTTTGAAACTGTTAACTGTGACCCATAAGTATTGCTCATTCAGACAGCTGCACATTGAAACTTCTGAGGGAGAGCTAAGGACTTGAGAGGATAGGTAATGGGTACCAAACAGGAATCCAAAATCAGGCTTCACTGCCTACAGTGATGCCTTGTCAGGGTGACCGGATCCACAACTGATAAAGCTGTTCCATTTAGTAGCAGTGGCAAGCCCACCAACTTTCAAAAACACCAAAACAACCACCACCCCCTGCAAAAAAATGTAGTCCAACCTAAACCTGTCTTTAAATGAAGATTTAAAAATAAAATGCGGGCCTCCCGTTTGCACAGCCGTTGAGCACTGGGTTGCGAAGCTGCCCGCAGCCTCTGCAGCACCAGTTTGATCCCCGGCTGCTCCCCGGCCACTGGAGGAGGGTCCCACATGGCGCGCAGACCTCTCCTGTGGCCCGCTGCTCCCCTCAGCGGTGTACTTCGGTCCTTCTGCCTGCTCTGCTCCCCGCTCTGGCTCTGGCGAGTTCTCTCACCCTCCCGTGCTTCTGACTGTACCCAGTGCTTGTATAAATAAATAAATAAATCTTAAATAAATAAATAAATTAAATTAAATTAAAATGCACCACATATCTGTTCTTTCTATTCTTAAATGCTTTGTTTATTCCTTTCCAACCCAGAAAGTTCCTGCTTTATCTGAGATCCCTGCTGAGCTTTCTTTCAGATTGATTTTCCAGCCAGGTTGAATATATTTGAAAAGGAGAAAAAAAAAAAGCAAAACATGAGAGACCCAGGCTATTTATACAGGGTCATCTAGTTGAGATTAAGGCCAAGCAGAATCTGATCCTTGCTGTGTCTATTTATGGACATGCTAGCATTTATCCCTTAATTATAGATTATATTTTTAGAGTTAATAATTATTAGTTAAAAATAAAGACTGGACAAATGAGACAAAAGAGATCTGTACTGTAATTATTAAAAAAAAAAAAAAAAGCCAGAAAACTGTTTTCGCAACAACAAAAAAAACTTAAAAATTGGTTTTCTCAGTTTTAGGGTTGAAGGAATTCTGTAGTCCTTGAGATTCTTTAGAGGCTTTCAACTTTTCAGAAAGCCTGATATAATATAAACTTTTGCCCATCAAAAGGCTAAAATATTTATTTATTTCTGGCTTGAATTTTATTAACTGAGTCCTAGTTCTTTCATCTAATTATAACATTTGGGAGTTAAGTGAATAATTAAGAATAGGAAAATTACTTTAATAGGTGTAGTTGCCAAATATTTCACAATGAGAGATCAATGGGGGAGTGTAATAGATGTTTTTGTTGGTGAGACTAGATTGGAAAACACTGCTTTAAAAGAAGGTGAAACCTTGGGGTGAGTTACAGTTTTTCAGGCAAAGTGGGAGGGAGAGCTAATGAAAATAAATTATCTTTAAAAATAAGTTGCTAGTAGGAGTTTGCCAAGAATGGCCAACATCCAGCTCTAGAAATACAGGATAATAAACAATGAATGAAAAAAAAAACAGTGAATTTTTTGGTGGCAGTTCTGCACTTTAAATTCTGTGTCTTAATATGTGAATGTTTTAAACTTCTGTAATCACATTACCTGTAATAATTACCAGTGTGCTTGAGAAATCTGTTCTGTTTTTCTTTGACATTTACGTATTTTCTTTCCACAGGACTCACAACACATAGTCCTCTCACACCCATTCTGGTGCAGGCATCTAAGATGTAAATTCTAAGTCAAAGTTTGCAAACCATGAGTAATATTGCTTCACAGGGCTGAATGAACAGGTATGTAGGGAAATGGAAACTGTGTTTCTTCGTTTTCAGTAGTTTTTAATGAAAGTTGTCCATTAGATTACTTTATTCCTCCATCTTCTCAGTTTTCTTCCTTGTATTCTTTTCCTTTCCTACTTGGTGAGATTGGCATTTGTTGTAGGATATTTTTGTGGCCCTTGTTTGGTTTGAGTTTAGTGGCAACCATCTTACTGATGTGAATGCCCACATGTTGGTGGATGTTGGTGCTGCTGGCCTTATCCCACTGCATTTGTTCGGTGTAGATAATATAATCTTTCCTCTAAACCTGGTTCCTGTGCCAATTTGCTGGAACTTCATTATCCTTCTGTATGGGCATGGATTGAACGTTCTACTTCTGTCTCTGCTCTTTGGAAAGAGGGGAAGACATCATCTTCCTACAAATGTGGGGATTGCATTGAAATGCCTTTTACAGTTCTTGGCCTGGTCAGAACTGAACTTCATTTTGGTCAGTGGTGCTTCAGTGGTGACAGCAAAAGGCAGAAACTTCTTAAAAGAAAATTTTGTTGATTTTAGAATTGGGATCTTTGCTCTCGAACCACCGAGATTGGAAATGGGAAAGGGATTCCCCCACAGCCACAGCTTAGCTAAAAAGCCCCCACAAGCCAGGCCCCCTCTGGCCTACAGTCAGAGCCCAGAGGGGGATCCAGCCACTGCAGAGCGCAGGTGCAGGGAAGTGCCCTTCTGACTTGTCCTTTTAGAATAGGGATCTTTGCATCCAAACCATGAAGACTGCTTGGAACTGGGAAAGGGCTGCTCGCACAGCCACAGGAGAGCTGAAAAGCCCCCACAAGCCAGGCCCCATCTGGCTGTCAGTCTGAGCCCAGAGGGGGATCCCAGCCACTGCCCAGGCAGTCCACCAGCTCAAGGAAGTGCCCTTCTGACTCACCACTCTAGAATAGAGATCTTTGCCTCCAGAACCCACTAGACTGTGTGGAATTGGGAAAGGGCTGCCCCTACAGAGAGAGGTGAGCTGAAGGCACCCACAAGCCAGGCCCTGGCTGGCAGTGAGTCGAGTCGGAGCCCAGAGGGGGATCCAGCCATTTGGAGCTCAGCGGGCAATCCAGTCACCCCATCTCCAGGGCAGGCTGCGAGACCTCAAGACACACCTTTGGAATTAAACAAATACAGAAGGAGGAGATATTCTGTGACAGCGACCATTAACATATTCATAGTACCACTGCCCTACTGACTAATGGCATAACAGTATTTGATCGATTGGTCCACCAGTTTCTGACATCCCAGAAAGAGCACACCAAAAAGATGCCAGCCAGTACCAGCGACACAGTGTCCCAACACATAGGACAAATTAGAAAACAAGCAGCAGGGAGAGGAAAAACTACAAGCAACCAAGCAAGTCCTCAGGGAAAGACACACCACAAAAAGAAAATCACCCACCAGATTGTAAAAACAGTGACTTGGAAGAACTTCTGAGCCTTCCAGAAAGAGAATTTAAAATTGCCATGATTAAAAAACTGACAGATGTGGATGATTTTATTTTTTAATACTTTCTGGCTTTTCAAGCTACTTAGAAATGACACAAAAAGAAACAAAAAAAACCTGATAGAAGTCATAAAGGAAAGCAATGATAAGGGAAAAATAATCAATGGTCAGAGGAATGAAATTGAGTCCCTAAAGAGGGAAGTGAAAAAAATGCAGGAGATCAAAGTATTAATGGAGGAGCTAGAGAACTCTGGGAAAAGCAATGAAAGCAGAATAGATGAAATGGAAGAATGAATAAGTACTCTCGAAGATACAGAAAAAAAGGAACCAAAACAGAAAAGAAAAGAGAAGTACAAATGAAAAAGAATGAAGAAAGACTTCAGGAACTGTCTGACTCCATGAGGAAAGGAAATGTAAGAGTTATGGGATTCCCAGAAGGAGAGGAGAGAGACATAGGAACAGAGAAAATATTCAAGGAAATAATTGAAGAAAACTTCCCAAGCATGAAGAAGGTGTTGAAAATAGACATACAAAAAGGAAAAAGAACACCAAACTTCCACAACGAAAGGAAAAATACAGCAAGACACATAATAGTAAAGCTTCCAAAAATACAAGACAAGGAAAAAATAATGAAGCTGACAAGAGGAAAGAAACAGATAATACACGAAGGAAAACCAATCAGTATGACATCAGACTTCTCCAAAGAAACACTATGGACAAGGAGAGAGTGGAGGGACATAGTCAACAAACTCCAAGACAACAACCAAGAATACTCTATGCAACAAAGCTTTCCTTCCTCTATGAAGAAAGAATAAGGACCATCCCAGAAGAACAAAAACTTTGGAAATTCATTATGACTAAACCCCTACTCCAAAAAATAATATAAGGAGTCCTAAAGCCAGAACCAACAGAGGGATGAATAAGAATGAAAAAAGACCAAAAAAAATTTAAATAAATAAATAAAACCAGAGAAAAGACAAACAAAATGACAAATACAGACACTAATATATCAATCTTACCTCTAAATGTAAATGGACTAAACTCTTCAATAAAAAGACACAGAGTTGCAGGCTGGATTAAAAAATAAAACCCAACCTTTTGCTGTCTCCAGGAAACATATTTAAGTATAAAAGATAAAAATCGACTGAAAGTAAAAGGATGGAAAACAATTCTACAAGCAAATGGACCAAAAAAGAAGGCAGGAACAGTTATACTTATGTCAGATAAAACAGATTTCGAACACAAAAAGGTACAAAGAGACCCAGACGGTCACTACATTATAATCAAGGGGACAATAATTTAAGAAGAAATAACACTCATTAACATATACTCACCAAATGAAGGAGCATCAAAATATATCACACAACTATTATTATCTCTAAAATCACTCATCAGAGTAAACACATGTGTAGTAGGAGACATCAACACACCACTAATAACAATGGATAGATCAATGAGACAAAAAATAAGTAAGGATACTAAAACTCTAAATAAAGATCTAGAGCTCATGGGATTAACAGACATCTATAGAACACTAAACCTCCCAAAAATCTGAGTACACATTTTTCTCAAGCGCACATGGATCATTCTCCAGGATCGATCACATACTGGGCAACAAGACAAACATCAACAGATACACCAAGACTGAAATAATTCCAGCCATCTTCTCTGACCATGGAGGCATCAAACTAGAAATAAACCATAAAAAGAAGGCAAGGAACTCTCCTACCTCGTGGAGATTGAAAACCACACTTCTGGAAGAACACTGGACTAACGAGGAGATCAAAGAAGAAATTAAAAAATTCTTTGAATTGAATGAGAAGGAGGGCATCAATTTCCCAAATGTATGGGATGCAGCAAAAGTACTAATAAGAGGAAAATATATAGCAATAGAGGCTCACATCAAGAAATAAGAAAGAACTCAAAGAAACAACCTTATCTCGAAGCTCAAAGATCTAGAAAAAGAACAACAAAAAAAACCCAAAACCAGAAGACGAAAAGTAATAATAAAAACCAAAGCAGAAATAAATGAAATTGAAACTAAAAAAACAGTCCAAAAGATCCATGAAACCAAAAGTTGGTTCTTTGGAAAAATAAACAAAGTAGAAGAACCCCTAGTCAGGCTCACAATGGAAAAATGGGAGAAAGCACAAATAAATAGAATCACACATGAAAGAGGAGACATCACAACAGACACAGCAGAAATCAAAAGAATATTCAGAAACTACTATGAACAGTTATATGCAAACAAGTTCAACAATCTAGAAGAGATGGACAAATTTCTACACCTCTACAATCACCCAAAGCTAGATAAAGAAGAATTAGAACACCTAAACAGACCAATTACAAGCAGTGAAATTGAAATGGTAATCAAAACCCTCTCCAAAAACAAAAGCCCAGGACCAGAAGGAAATATAGGTGAAACACTACGTGATTTGCACATCAAAGACATCTTTACAGATACATCATAGAAAAGTATGATTTTGAACCACTGATAAGGCTGGTCTTAATAAACAAAGTGTGCTTCAGAATATGTGACAGGAATTGTTGAGATTGGATCATTCACTTAGTTGTTGATTGTCAAATATCCCAAGTAAGGTCAAGGCAAAAATGGAGGCGATTTTGTTTAAGACACATTACATGTGGCAAGAGTATTCCAACCTTGATACTACCTTGACTCTTAAACCTAGTTTAAAGACTCCTGAGATACACCTTATCCTTGAAGCAGTATCTCTCAAGAATCTGAAGTGTCATGTGAAGAAGTAAACAGTTCTATAAGGCAAATAGCTGAAATTTAAGGAGAGGGAAAGAACACTATCTTTCAGTAAAATGATGTGAATCAAGCTACTCAGTTGATCTTCCACATATGTTCTATGGTTTCTCAGAGACTTGGAAGTCTTTGATGTCACAGTTAAGTCTTTCAGACAGGGTTCTCAATCTTGGCTGTACATGAGAAACACTGAATAGTTGTTTTTTTTTTTTTTCAGTAAAGCCAATGACAATTTATTTATTTATTTGTTTAATATATATATATATTTTTATTTTTATATTCCCCATACAGTTGCGACCACCTTATTTTGACCCTAATCCCTCACCTCCCCACCTCCTACCCCCCCCATAGAGTGTCTCTGGTTCATAGTTGTTGCTAGTTTTTTTAAAACTTACACTGGTGTAAGATGGTATCTCATGGTAGTTTTGATTTGCATTTCCCTGATTACAAGTGATGTTGAACATTTTTTCATATGCCTGTTGGCCATTTGCATTTCCTCCTCAGAGAAGTTTCTTTTTAGCTCTTCTGCCCATTTTTTCACTGGATTATTTTGTTTCTTGTTGTTGAGTCTCATCAGCTCTTTGCAGATTTTTGTGATCAGTCCTTTATCATTAGTGTTGTGTGCAAAAATGTTCTCCCAGTTGGTGGGGTTTCTTTTTGTTTTTGTTATTGTCTCTTTTGCTGTGCAGAAGCTCTTTAATTTGATGTAGTCCCAGCTGTTTATCTTTGCCTTCACTATCACTGCTTTGGGTGATGTGTCTGTAAAGATGTCTTTGATGTGCATGTGACGTAGTGTTTCGCTTATATTTCCTTCTATGTATTTTATGGTTTCAGGTCTTATGTCCAGTTCTTTAATCCAGTTTGAGTTAGTTTTTGTGTATGGTGTGAGGTAGTAGTCAAGCTTCATTCTTTTGCATGTAGTGACCCAGTTTTCCCAGCACCATTTATTGAACAAACTTTCTTTGCTCCAATGCATATTCTTTGCTCCTTTGTCAAAGATTAGTTGACCATAAATCTGTGGGTTTATTTCTGGATTTTCTATTCGATTCCATTGGTCTGTGAATCTGTTCTTGTTCCAATACCATGCAGTTTTGATGATTATGGCTTTGTAGTATAGTTTGAAGTCTGGGAGTGTGATGCCTCCATTCCCTTCTTTTTTTTTTTCAGGAGAGCTTTGGCTATTCAGGGCTTTTGGTGATTCCAGATGAATTTCATCAACAATTGTTCTATTTCTTTGAAGAATGACATTGAAATTTTTATTGGAATAGCATTGAATCTGTATATTGCTTTTGGTAAGATGGCCATTTTTATAATGTTTATTCTTCCAATCCATGAGCAGGGGATGTCTTTCCATTTCTTTGTGTCTTCTTCTATTTCTTTTAACAGTGTTTTATAGTTTTCTTTGTATAGGTCCTTTACTTCTTTTGTTAGATTTATTCCCAAGTATTTGATATTTTTTTGTTTCGATAATAAAAGGGATGTTCTTTTTTTATTTCTTCTTCTTCAGATTTATTGTTCGTGATAGGAAGGCTACTGACTTTTGTGTGTTGATTTTGTATCCTGCCACTTTACTGAACTGAATGATGAGTTGAATTAGTTTTTCTGTGGAGATTTTAGGGTTCTCTATGTATATTATCATATCATCTGGAAATAGTGATAGTTTGACTTCTTCTTCTCCTATTTGGATTACTTGCATGTCTTTCTCTTGTCTTATTGCTCTAGCTGCGACTTCCAGTATTATATTGAAAAGCAGCGGTGAGAGTGGGCATCCTTGTCTTGTTACAGATCTTAGTGGAAATGCTTTCAGCTTTTCACCATTGAGAATGATTCTGGCTGTTGGCTTTTCATATATGGCCTTTATGTATGTTCCTTGTATCCTAAGAATTTCAAGGGCTTTTATCAAGAATGGGTGTTGCACTTTGTTGAAAGCTTTCTCAGCATCTATTGTTATTATCATGTTTTTTATATTTCTTTTTGTTGATGTGTTGGATAACGTTGATTGATTTTTTGATGTTGAACCATCCTTGTGTCCCTGGAATGAATCCTACTTGGTCGTGGTGAATAATCTTATGGATACATTGTTGGATTCTGATAGTTAAAATTTTTTTGAGGATTTTTGCATCAGTGTCCATTAGGGAGATTGGCTTGTAGTTTTCCTTGTTTGTCTTGTCCTTTTTCAGTTTTGGTATTAGTGTAATGTTGGTTTCATTGAACGTGTTTGGTAATATCCCTTCCTTCTCAATTGTTTGGAAGAGTTTGTGAAGGATAGGCACTAATTCATTTCTGTACGTTTGGTAGAATTCATTTGTTAACCCATCAGGTCCTGGGCTTTTGTTTTTGGGGAGGTTTTTGATTACCATTTCAATTTCGCTGCTTGTAATTGGTCTGTTTAGGTGTTCTATTTCTTCTTTATCTAGCTTTGGGTGATTTCAGAGTTGTAGGAATTTGTCCATCTCCTCTGGATTGTTGAACTTGTTGCCATATAACTGTTCATAGTAGTTACTGATTATTCTTTTGATTTCTGCTGTGTCCGTTGTTATTTATCCTCTTTCATTATTGGTCCTATTTATTTGTGCTTTCTCCCTTTTGCCCTTTGTGAGCCTGGCTAGGGGTTTGTCTATTTTATTTATTTTTTCGAAGAACCAGATCTTGGTTTTATTGATCTTTTGATTTGTTTTTTTAGTTTCAATTTCATTTATTTCTGTTTTGGTTTTTATTATTTCTTTTCGTCTTCTGGTTTTGGGTTTTTTTTTGTTGTTCTTTTTCTAGATCTTTGAGCTTTGAGATAAGGTTGTTTCTTTGAGTTCTTTCTTATTTCTTGATGTGAGCCTCTATTGCTATATATTTTCCTCTTATTAGTGCTTTTGCTGCATCCCATACATTTAGGAAATTGATGCCCTCCTTCTCATTCAATTTAAAGAATTTTTTAATTTCTTCTTTGATCTCCTCGTTAGTCCAGTGTTCTTCCAGAAGTGTGGTTTTCAGTCTCCACGAGGTAGGAGAGTTCCTTGCCTTCTTTTTATGGTTTATTTCTTGTTTTATGCCTTCATGGTCGGAAAAGATGGTTGGTATGATTTCAATCTTGGTGTATCTGTTGCTGTTTGTCTTGTTTCCCAGTATGTGATCAATCCTGGAGAATGATCCATGTGCACTTGAGAAAAATATGTGCTCAGATTTTTTTGGGTTTAGTGTTCTATAGATGTCTGTTAAGCCCAAGTGCTCTAGATCCTTATTTAGAGCTTTAGTGTCTTATATTTTGTTTCGTTGAGCTATCCATTGTTGATAGTGGTTTGTTGAAGTCTCCCACTACGTATGTGTTTTCTCTGATGTCTGTTTTCAGAGATGACAATAGTTGTCTGATATATTTTGGTACTCCTTCATTTGGTGAATATATGTTAATGAGTGTTATTTCATCTTGAAGTATTGTCCCCTTGATCATAATGTAGTGACCATTGGGGTCTCTTTTCATCTCTTTGAGTTTAAAATATGTTTCATCTGATAAAAGTATAGCTGTTCCTGCTTTCTTTTTGGTCCATTTGCTTGTAGGATTGTTTTCCATCCTTTAACTTTGAGTCTATTTTTATATTTTGTAGCTAAATGTATTTCCTGGAGACAGCAAAAAGTTGCATTTTGTTTCTTAATCCAGCCTGCGACTGTGTCTTTTTATTGAAGAGCTTAGTCCATTTACATTTAACGTTAATATTGATATGATAGCATCTGTATTTGCCATTGTGTTTGTCTTTCCTTTGATTTTTTTATTTATTCTTTTAATAACTTTTTTTTTTGGCTTTCTTTTGTTGTTATTCATCCCTCTGAGGTTCTGACTTTAGGACTCCTTGTAGTATATTTTGGAGTGGGGGTTTAGTCATAATGAAATTCCGGAGTTTCTGTTTGTCTGGGAAGGTCCTTATTCTTTTTTCATAGAGGAAGGAGAGCTTTGAGGGATAGAGTATTCTTTGTTGGCATCTGTTATCTTGGAGTCTGTTGACTATGTCCCTCCACTCTCTCTTTGCCCATAGTGTTTCTTTGGAGAAGTCTGATGTCAGTCTGATTGGTTTTCCTTTGAATGTTATCTGTTCCTTCCCTCTTGTCATCTTCATTGTTTTTTCCTTGTCCTGGATTCTTGGGAGCTTTACTATTATGTGTCTTGCTGTATTTTTCCTTTCGTTGTGGAAGTTTGGTGTTCCTCTTGCTTCTTGTATATCAATTTTATCTCCTTCTTCATGTTTGGGAAGTTCTCTTCAATTATGTCCTTGAATATTTTCTCTTGTTCCTGCATCTCTCTCCTCTCCTTCTGGGATTCCTATAACTCTTATATTTCCTTTCCTCATGGAGTCAGATAGTTCCCGAAGTCTTTCTTCGTTCTTTTTCCTTCGTACTTCTCTTTTCTTTTCTGTTTTTGTTCTTTCTATTTTTGTGTCTTTGAGAGTACTTATTCGTTCTTCCATTTCATCTATTCTGATTTGATTGCTTTTCCCCAGAGTTATTTAGTGCCTCCATTAATTCTGTGATCTCCTGCATTTCTTTTACTTCCCTCTTTAGGGACTTAATTTCATTCTTCTTATTGTTGATTATTTTTACTTATCATTGTTTTCCTTTATGACTTCTGTCAGTTTTTTAATCATGGCAATTTTAAATTCTCTTTGTAGAAGGCTCAGAAGTTCTTCCAAGTTACTTTTGTTGCAGTCTGGGGGGTGGTTTTCTTTTTGTGGTGTGCTTTTTTCCTGAGGAGTTGTTAAGTTGTGTGTGGTTTTTCTACTCCCTACTGTCTGTTTTCTAATTTGCTGTATGCATTGGGACACTGTGTTGCTGATGTGGCCGGCATCTTGGGTGAAGTTCCCTGCTCACCTCTGGCTCTTCCAGGAGCCATCTGACGGTTTCAAGCAGGCTTTATTGAAGAAATGTCCCTGTTCTAAAGTGGAGATGCAGGACGCACTCCCTGTGTGCCCGGTCTGCCCTGGTGGAGGGTTCCCGCTCCCCCTCTGGGCTAGGACCTCAGGCCAGAAGGGGCCTGGCGTGGGTGAACTTCCCAGCTCACCTCTGGCTCCTCCAGGAGACTTCTGCCGGTTTCAAGCAGTCTTTATGGAAGAAATGTCCCTGTTCTAAAGTAACACTGAATAGTTTTAAAGTAACAGATCCTTTGACCCCCACACCAGAACTACTGAATTAGAACCTGACTCACTGTGACTTTAAAGGAGTTCCATGGGAGAATCTTATTTGTAGCCAGGGTTATGAGGACATGCTCTGGAGTAATTATAATTATACTACCCTTAGGAGGCTCTTTCAGTTTACAGGAAGATCTGCAGTCTCATCTTTCTAGTATCATTTCCCTAAGGACTACCAGTTGGATAACTAGTCCCGTCTTCAGATGTGGCTTTCTTTCTTTCTTTTTTTTTTTTTTTTGGCTTGAGTTCTTGATGGGATACCAAATAGAATTCC
Source organism: Talpa europaea (assembly GCF_964194135.1). Lineage (NCBI taxonomy): Eukaryota > Metazoa > Chordata > Mammalia > Eulipotyphla > Talpidae > Talpa > Talpa europaea. Next base: position 47,997,932 of record NC_140083.1, on the reverse strand, counting down.
ATAGACAGTAACTTTAATTCACTACATTCTTAAATTTTTTTTTACTTTGTTTTTAGGCTTCCTAATCCAATGTACCCAGTCTTGAGCCAAAAGTTTAAATCCACTCCATCATTTAATCACTCCCATGTTGTATGAGGGATTACCATTTTATAGAGCAGGAAACCAACTCAGTGGTGATAAATAACCTGAAGTTAACAAAACTACTACATGTTTGTGTACCATTATTTGAGGAGCTACTTGTAAAGTATTTAAAGCACCTGGTACATAATAAATAAGTTAGTCATCACCTTAAATGTAGTAATTTACCTAATAGGCACAATACCCCTATGAGAGTGGAATTATTATCAATATTATGTCCATTGTACAGACAGGGAAACTGAGTGAGAGCTGGAAGTGAGAGTTGGGATGTGAGCTCAAGCTGTTTGACTCCAGAATCTGAGCTCTTAGCCTCTAAGTCTTAAGGCTCAGCCCTCTGTACTCAACTACACTTGCACCCCAATTCCTCCTGATGACAAAATGTAGGCTTTTCCCCTACCCCATGTAAGACAAACATATGTTTCCAGACTCCATTGACCTTAGAGTTCAGTGAGGGTGACAGTATATTATGAAATGTGCAATTAAAGGCGGAACCTCATTTAGATGTAGAATGTGTGGTTGTGGGGGTGTTGTGGGAAATCAGCATGAACTGGACTTGGGACTATCTGAGCTGAAGGCTGAATAGGATTTAATGGGTTTGGCAATGGGGAAAGCACACACAAATGAAGTCAGAAAGGCAGAAATGAGCAAAACACACCCACAGTAGACTGAGGACATTGTCCTTACTAGCCTGAGGAGTACCTACTGGGAGGCAGCAGAAAAAGAGACTGGCTTGGTATGGAGAGTCTTCAACAAACTTTTCAGTATCGTGATAATGATAAGAAAAGCAAGTGCAGTAGATTCAGATCTGTACTAACCTGTAAGAAGATTGCTGTCATGCTGCTGATCAGTTTTCTAGATGCTGGCATCACACTGCCTGCTCCTTATCTGCCCCCATCAAGGTGAAAGACCAATAGAGACCCCACAGATCTCTTCAGTAGAACCTGGGTTTCTTTCACAGCAGCAGATGATTCAATCTTCTGGACCAGTGTCACCTATGCCAGGCTCAGAGCTTTCTAGGGATATAATCCAGTACAGAAACTGGAAGGCATTACATTTTCCCAAAATTTAGTGTCTCCCTTAGAGATTTTTTTTTAAAGATTTATTTATTTATGCATACAAGAACTGGGGTACAGGTCAGAGGTGTGGGGGGTGGGGTGAGAGGATTCACCAAAGACAGAGTGGGAAATGGAACAGGCAGATTGACTGAAATACACTGCTGAGAGGAGCAGGAGGCGAGTCAGGAGAGGTCTGCTGCACCATGTGGGTAGCTCCCTGGCCGGGGATCAAATGCATGTTGCAGAGGCTGCGGATAGCTTCACAGGTTGTGTCTTAACCCCTTGTGCCACCAGGGAGGCCCTCCCTTAGAGGTTTCTGAAATTTCATATGTTGAGTATCGCCATCTTCTGTTTATTTTAAAATACATTATTTTGGGAGCAAACTTTTAACATTCCTTATAATAATCAACTCTCTTCCCCTCCATCCCAGTCTTATTGGGACAATACAAGAATCCTGGATATGAAAATTGGGAATGGTTGAAAAGTGAGGAAAAGATATTGCAAAGGAGAGATATTAAGACATCTTTGTCTCAGAATTTAGAATTTTTTTCAAGGACCTTCTTTTTGCCTTGAAAAAAACTACAAAGTGAACTAGTTTTCTTAAGTTAGGGAGTTAAAGCCTGGTTAGGAATAGCAAGACAATTTTAGTGCTAAAATCCGCCTAGTTTTCTAAGGTTTATAAAGATTCTTACTTATTTTTCCTTGCTAATTTCAGTTAATTTGTTCTTCATGGGTTCTGTTTCCCAAGTTAGTCTAAGTAATTCAAATTAATCAGCATAATTATTGAGTAGCTACTCTGTCCACTCTGTTCTAGATCAGCATTTCTTGACATGTCCAGTGGGACACTTGTACTAAAATCTTCTAGGAGACTTATAAATGCAGACCTATGAATACTGAATCTCAGAGGGTTTCAGTTTCTTAAGCACCTTGAGAACCATTATAGTAGAACTGTAGTTCTCCAGCTTGAGAGTATATTGGAATCACCTGGAAGACTTATTACAACAGTTTTGCATCTTATCCCAGAATTTCAGATTCAGCAGGGGTGGGGTCTGAAAATTTCCATGTCTAATAAGTTTCCAGGTGATGTTAATGCTGTTGGACCATATTTTGAAGTCACTGTATTAGATTACTGAGCAAATCTCATGTTTAAATAAATTAAAAAAAAATCACTATACTAAAACATTGGAAGGGAAATTAAAAAAAATATATAAATGTATATATAAACATATAATATAAATAAATATAAATATAAATACCATAAATATAAATATATATACCATATATATAAATATAAATATATATACCATGGTGTATATATATATATATATATATATATATATATTTTTTTTTTTTTTTTTTTTTTGCATAGAAGGCCAGAGAGGCAGGGAGTGAGAAGATTCACCAGAGACAGAGTGGAAAGAAGAACAGGCAGATCTATTGAAATACACTGCTGAGGGGAGCAGCGGGAGAGATAGCAGAGGTCTGCTGCACCATGTGGGTCAGGTCCCTGGTTGGGGACCCAATTCAGTCCGTAGTGGTGATAGTGCTGAAACTTAACCCTTAGGCCACCAGGGAGGCCCAAAAGCATTAGATATAATTCCTATCATTAAGGAACTTAAATAGTTGGGGGAGATAAGACATATATTTGAAAATATAACAATGGAAAACAATGTTATGTATAATATTTGACATTAGTTGGGGGTAGTTAGTAGGAGTTGGTATTTGATTTGGGCCCTAAATGCTGGGTGGGTTTAATGTTCAGTAAAGAGTGACAGTCATTCTTCATGGGGATAAAGAGGTAAAGAATAAAGTTGATCACATGTAGGCAATGGATACTTGCTTGTCTGGTATAGCGCTCTGCAGAAGACACTAGTGGAGGGTTAAGACCAAAAAGGTTGGCTCCGGACTCTGAAGAGCTTTGACAGCCTGTCCCTCTCCTCTGCCTCCACCCATTTCAGTCTGAGCAAAAAGAGGAAGTCTCCCCTGCTGAGTGGGCAAAAGGAAGCACAAGAATATTGTAAAGCCTGTGAGCCACAATGACTGCTTTAAGCCGTAAGCCAATTATGGAGGAAACAGGAAGACCAACACACCAACCAGGCTGGGTTCCTTTACCCAGTGGGTGTCACTGCCCAGGCTGAAGGTGTTTGGGAAGATCAGGCATTGCTGTCTGGATGTGCCTCTCTTGGTGGCCATCATGTCTTTAACCTCAGCCTACTAGCATAAGCTGGCCGAGAAGCTCACTATACTGAATGATCGAGGCCAGTATATATAACATCAAGAAGGTAAGTATGAGCAACTGGTCTAGCGCTGATCTCCCCAGCAGTATCAGAGTAGGAACCCTGAGGCCTGCAGCTCCTGTGTAGACTACCCAATCTGTCTGGTTTAACTCACCACCAGTAAGTCACATTATATAGGCCAGCTAGAACTGGGGTGCACAGGACAGTGTATGTTTTAGGGCTTCCCTTTCCTGGGTATGATTCTTACCCAAATGAAAGTGTTTTATTTCTTTCTGGGTATTGGGGTAGAGATGGGGGTGGGAAATAATTGTGTTCTGAGTCTCTTGGATAAACGTCTGAGGTGTAGAGTTCTGGTCTTATAATTTACTACCAATACCGCACACTTTGAAGAGATCCAAAGTTAGGTAGAACTTTGGCAAAAATTTTTCTATGAAAGTTCTTCCCCTAAAAGGAAAAATACATATGATATTTAGATTAAAAAGAGTAGGTGCCTTCTGGGTCTGAGACAGTTCATGCTGTGGTTGGGGATGTGTGTGTTTAGGACAGGAGCTGTGGAATTGGGAGAAGCTTTTGGCAAGAGCCAGGCAAGGGGCTGGACCAAGGGCAGGGAAGAGATAATGACAGGGCTGGGAGTCAGGAGTTCCTGGAAGAGGAAATGGGAGACTTGCGGGGGAACTTCTGTCCACTTTGTAATGAAACAAATCACCAGGAATGTGTTTTCTCTGTCTCCTGTCTCCTATAAATGCTCTTTGGGGCAACATGGCGGCAAGGAGACGCTGCGAGTAAGATCTCCCATTAAAAAAAGTTAATAGGGAGGAAAAGCGGCAGGTCCCAGTGAGAACTGGGACACGGAAGATAAACGGACGACTCCAGCAAACTGCCCAAAGAAGAAAGTTGCCATAAAAGAGGACGAGAAGGGAGGGAAGCACAGAACCCTGCTCCCCTCCCCCGCCCACAGAGGCGGCACTCTCCGACCGGCAGAGAGGAGGAAAACAACAAACCAAAACGCCCAACAAGAAAAACGGACGCAGCAAGTGGGACTGTGAGTGGAAAGGAACTATTTCAGCCACCACACCCCGTGAACGGGAGCTGAGGCGAACCCTGCAGGATCCGCCGCGGAGGTGAGCTCCAGGCGCCATTACAGAGAGCCCCGCCCCCCAGGAGGAGACCAGCACCAGCACACAGCCCCGGCCGCCCGGTAAGCTTGCGCGAAAGCGGCGCTGGGATTGCAGCTGCCCAGGTCCCCGCGCCTGCGACCTAGGCTTGCGGGGAGACGGCGGAGGCCCTCCCTGAGTGAGCAGGAACAAGGTGCCCAGGCAGGGGAGCGGGATTCAAAAGGCGACATTCCCGCGCCACTGATCTGGGCTACAGCCCGCGTCCTGGAACTGAGGGCTTTGGAACTGAGACCCGGGGCACGAAATTAGGGGCGTGGGTTCCCCACGACGGTGGGGCACAAGGCAGACACAGCACCCCAAAGCCATTGAGGTGTACCCTACCATCCCCGCTCTGCTCCCTGTCCCACGGGGTGGAAAATCAGCTCCCCAAGGGCTCTAGGAGAGATCTCTGGCGCCACCTAGCGACTTGACCCCAGCACAGGCTACTGAAGGAGCTAGTGGCCAGCTGGGGAGTTAGCCCACACCGGGCCCCTTCCGAACAAGTAGTCTGAGCCCACAGGGAGAGCGAGCACCCACAGCCGGGGCAGACCAGGCGCGCAGAAGAGTGTGCCTGAGACCAGAAGCGCAGGGAGTGTGTCCCACATCACCATTTTAGAACAGGGACATTTCTTCAGTAAAGACTACCTGCAGAAGGCTTCCTCAGGAGCCAGAGGTGAGCGGGGGAAGTTCGCCCACGCCAGACCCCCTCTGGCCTGCAGTCCAAGCCCAGAGGGGAGCAGGAACCCACCGCCGGGGCAGACCAGGTGCACAGGGGAGTGTGTCCCTACATTGGCATTTTAGAACAGGGACCTTTCTCCAGTAAAGGCTGCTTGAAACTGACAGATGACTCCTGGAAGAACCAGAGGGGAACAGAGAAGCCCACCCAAGATGCCGGCCAGTCCCAACAACACAGTGTCCCAACGCATACGGCAAATTAGAAAACAGACAGTAGGGAGGAGAAGAACCACACGCAACCTAGCAACTCTCCAGAGAAAAAGCACACCACAAAAAGAAAGCCAGCCCCCAGATTGCAACGACAATAACTTGGAAGAATTTCTGAGCCTTCCAGAAAGAGAATTTAAAATTGCCGTGATTAAAAAACTGACAGAAGTCATAAAGGAAAACAATGATAAGGGAAAAATAATCAACGATCAGAAGAATGCAATTGAGTGCCTAGAGAGGGAAAACAATGGTCAGAAGAAAGAAATTGAGTCCCTAAAGAGGGAAGTAAAAGAAATGCAGGAGATCAAAGAATTAATGGAAGAACTAAAGAATTCTGGGAAAAGCAATGAAAGCAGAATAGATGAAATGGAAGAACGAATAAGTAATCTTGAAGACACAGAAATAAAAAGAACCAAAACAGAAAAGGAAAGAGAAGTACGAAGGAAAAAGAACGAAGAAAGACTTCGGGAACTATCTGACTCCATGAGGAAAGGAAATATAAGAGTTATAGGAATACCAGAAGGAGAGGAGAGAGATGTAGGAACAGAGAAAATATTCAAAGAGATAATTGAAGAGAACTTCCCAAATGTGAAGAAGGAGCTGAAAATTGATATACAAGAAGCAAGAAGAACACCAAACTTCCACGACGAAAGAAAAAATACAGCAAGACACATAATAGTAAAGCTCCCAAGAATCCAGGACAAGGAAAAAATAATGAAGCTGGCAAGAGGGAAGAAACAGATAACATTCAAAGGAAAACCAATCAGGCTGACATCAGACTTCTCCGAAGAAACACTACGGGCAAGGAGAGAGTGGAGGGACATAGTCAACAGACTCCAAGAAAACAGATGCCAACCAAGAATACTCTATCCTGCAAAGCTCTCCTTCCTCTTTGAAGAAAGAATATGGACCTTCCCAGACAAACAGAAACTCCGGAATTTCATTGCAACTAAACCCCCACTCCAAAAAATACTACAAGGAGTCCTAAAGCCAGAACCTCAGAGCGACGAATAACAATGAAAGAAGGCCAAAAAAAAAAAGTTATTAAAAGAATAAATAAATAAAATCAAAGGAAAGACAAACACAATGGCAAATACAGATGTTAACATATCAATATTAACTCTAAATGTAAATGGACTAAACTCTTCAATAAAAAGACACAGAGTTGCAGCCTGGATTAAGAAACAAAACCCAACCTTTTGCTGTCTCCAGGAAACACATTTAGCTACAAAAGATAAAAATAGGCTCAAAGTTAAAGGATGGAAAACAATCCTACAAGCAAATGGACCAAAAAAGAAAGCAGGAACAGCTATACTTATATCAGATAAAACAGATTTCAAACTCAAAAAGATAAAAAGAGACCCCAATGGTCACTACATTATGATCAAGGGGTCAATACTTCAAGAAGAAATAACACTCATTAACATATACTCACCAAACGAAGGAGCACCAAAATATATCAGACAACTGTTGTCCTCTCTGAAAACAGACATCAGAGAAAACACATACGTAGTGGGAGACTTCAACACACCACTATCAACAATGGATAGATCAACAAGACAAAAAATAAGTAAAGAAACCAAAGCTCTAAATAAAGACCTAGAGCAATTGGGCTTAACAGACATCTATAGAACACTAAACCCCAAAAAAACGGAGTACACATTTTTCTCAAGCGCACACGGATCATTCTCCAGGATCGATCACATACTGGGGCACAAGACAAACATCAACAGATACACCAAGATTGAAATCATATCAACCATCTTTTCTGACCATGAAGGCATCAAACTAGAAATAAACCATAAAAAGAAGGCAAGGAACTTTCCTACCTCATGGAGATTAAAAACCACACTACTGGAAGACCATTGGACTAATGAGGAGATCAAAGAAGAAATTAAAAAATTTTTTGAATTGAACGACAAGGAGGACACCAATATCCTAAATGTATGGGATGCAGCAAAAGCAGTAATAAGAGGAAAATATATAGCAATAGATGCTCACATCAAGAAACAAGAAAGAACGCAAAGAAACAACCTAATCTCGAAGCTCAAAGATCTAGAAAAAGAACAACAAAAAAATCCCAAAACCAGTAGAAGAAAAGAAATAATAAAAACCAAAGCAGAAATAAATGAAATTGAAACTAAAAAAACAATCCAAAAGATCAATGAAACCAAGAGCTGGTTCTTTGAAAAAATCAATAAAATAGACAAACCCATAGCCAGGCTCACAAAGGAAAAAAGGGAGAAAGCACAAATAAACAGGATCATCAATGAAAGAGGAGAAATCACAACGGACACAGCAGAAATCAAAAGAATAATCAGTAACTACTATGAACAGTTATATGGAAACAAGTTTAACAATCTAGAGGAGATGGACAAATTCCTACAACTCTACAATCACCCAAAGCTAGATAAAGAAGAAATAGAACACCTAAACAGACCAATTACAATTAGCGAAATTGAAATAGTAATCAAAAACCTCCCCAAAAACAAAAGCCCAGGACCTGATGGATTTACAAATGAATTCTACCAAACATTCAGAGACGAATTTGTGCCTATCCTTCACAAACTCTTCCAAAAAATTGAGAAGGAAGGGACAATACCAAACACGTTTTATGAAGCCAACATTACACTAATACCAAAACCGAACAAGGACAACACAAAAAAGGAAAACTACAGGCCAATCTCCCTAATGAACACTGATGCAAAAATCCTCAATAAAATTTTAGCTATCAGAATCCAACAATGTATCCATAAGATAATTCACCACGACCAAGTTGGATTCATTCCAGGGGCACAAGGATGGTTTAACATCCGAAAATCAATCAACGTTATCCAACACATCAACAAAAAGAAATATAAAAACCATATGATAATATCAATAGATGCTGAGAAAGCTTTCGACAAAGTGCAACACCCATTCATGATAAAAGCCCTAGAAATTCTTGAGATACAAGGAACATACCTCAACATCATAAAGGCCATCTATGACAAGCCAACAGCCAGTATCATTCTCAATGGTGAAAAGCTGAAAGCAATTCCATTAAGATCTGGAACAAGACAAGGATGTCCACTCTCACCATTGCTTTTCAATATAATACTGGAAGTCTTAGCCAGGGCAATAAGACAAGAGAAAGACATCCAAGGAATCCAAATAGGAAAAGAAGAAGTCAAACTATCACTATTTGCAGACAATATGATATTATACATAGAGAACCCCAAAAACTCCACAGAAAAGCTAATTCAACTCATCAATCAGTTCAGTAAAGTGGCAGGATACAAAATCAACACGCAAAAGTCAGTAGCCTTCCTATACACAAACAATAAATCTGAAGAAGAAGAAATCAAAAAGACCATCCCTTTTGTTATTGAAACAAAAAAAATCAAATATTTGGGAATAAATCGAACAAAAGAGGTAAAGGACCTATACAAAGAAAACTATAAAACACTGTTAAAAGAAATAGAAGAAGACACAAAGAAATGGAGAGACATCCCCTGCTCATGGATTGGAAGAATAAACATTATTAAAATGGCCATCCTTCCAAAAGCAATATACAGATTCAATGCTATTCCAATCAAAATTTCAATGTCATTCTTCAAAGAAATAGAACAATTATTGATGAAATTCATATGGAATCACAAAAAACCCCGAATAGCCAAAGCTCTCCTGAAAAAAAAAGAAGGGAATGGAGGCATCAGACTCCCAGACTTCAAACTATACTACAAAGCCATAATCATCAAAACTGTATGGTATTGGAACAAGAACAGACATACAGACCAATGGAATCGAATAGAAAATCCAGAAATAAACCCACAGATTTATGGTCAACTAATCTTTGACAAAGGAGCAAAGAATATGCATTGGAGCAAAGAAAGTTTGTTCAATAAATGGTGCTGGGAAAACTGGGTCGCTACATGCAAAAGAATGAAGCTTGACCACCACCTCACACCATTCACAAAAATCAACTCAAAATGGATTAAAGAACTAGACATAAGACCTGAAACCATAAAATATATAGAAGGAAATATAGGCGAAACACTACGTGATTTGCACATCAAAGACATCTTTACAGACACATCACCCAAAGCAGTGATAGTGAAGGCAAAGATAAACAGCTGGGACTACATAAAATTAAAGAGCTTTTGCACAGCAAAAGAGACAATAACAAAAACAAAGAGAAACCCCACCAACTGGGAGAACATTTTTGCACCCAACACTAATGATAAAGGACTGATCACAAAAATCTGCAAAGAGCTGATGAGACTCAACAACAACAAAGAAAATAATCCAGTCAAAAAATGGGCAGAAGAGCTTAAAAGAAACTTCTCTGAAGAGGAAATGCAAATGGCCAACAGGCATATGAAAAAATGTTCAACATCACTTGTCATCAGGGAAATGCAAATCAAAACTACCATGAGATACCATCTTACACCAGTGAGAATGGCACATATTAAAAAAACTAGCAACAACAAATGTTGGCGAGGGTGTGGAGAAAAAGGAACTCTTCTGCACTGTTGGTGGGAGTGCAAACTGGTCCAACCACTGTGGAAAGCTGTGTGGAGATTTCTGGACCTACTAAACATAGAGCTTCCATATGATCCAGCAATTCCACTCCTAGGTATTTACCCAAAGGACACAGAAACATCAATTCCAAAGAACACCTGCACCCCTATGTTTATAGCAGCACTGTTTACAATAGCTAAGCTTTGGAAACAACCCAAATGCCCAAAAATAGATGACTGGATCAAGAAGATGTGGCACATATATACCATGGAATATTACTCAGCATTCAAAAAAGATAAACACATGCAATTTGCTGCAACATGGATGGCGCTGGAAGGGATCATGCTCAGCGAAATAAGCCAAAAAGAAAAAGAAAAATACCGGATGGTCTCACTCATAGCAGGAATCTAGAAAACTTAAATAAGGGACCAGGAAAATGAATAACTATAAGAAAGTGAAAATCAAAATCAACAAAAAACTATGAACCAGAGACACTTTTAGGGGGGCGGGGGCGGGAGGGGAGGGATTGGGGTCAGAATGGGGGGCTGCAATTGTATGGGGAATATAACAATAAAATTTATAAAAAAAATAAAAATAAATGCTCTTTGGGATGAGATACAACAGACATAATTGTGATGCTGAGTCTCTTACAAAGTCTGCCTCCTGAGCAGCTGCTTTTCTCATTCTTTCCAGCTTTGGCTGAGCGGTAGGGAGAGAGCTTCCTCTTTGTGCTGGGGTCAGGCAGACACTAAACTTCACCTGTCAAGACAAGATGTCCAAAAAAAAAAAAAGACAAGATGTCCAGATTACTTAGATCTTCTGATAGTTGACTTAATGTTCTGGAAATTGTTCCTGATGTACTCTTATGCTTTAACCCATGATAATAATTATGCTTTTTATAATTAATTCCCAGATTTCCCCTTTCCCTAAGGGAGAGAATGAGTGATGTAAGAGGAGATATGTTACTGAGGGACACGACAAAGGGTTGCCATATATTGACATATAGCGTGGTTTATCTGTGCAGACTTGTTCAGATCCCAAATCTAAGCCATATTTCTTACTGGAAAAGTCCATGGAGTCATCTCTCAAATACGTGAACAAGAAATTTCCCAGCATAAATGTCTGAAACAGCATGGTGAGAACTTGGTGCCTCTTTCTTTCCTTTCTCTGAAATAACTATGCTTGAATGTCTCAGGCTCTTCACTGTCACCAGCCTCTCTGTGAACTTGGCAGTGGGTGGAGTAGCTTCTTTTAGCTTTCCTAGACTCAACCACCAGGTGATAGGTTGTTAGTGTAAGGTATTTTGAGATAGGATGGAAACCTCCTGGGTAAATGGTAGCAAAGCATCTTGACATTTCTCTATAGGAGATTCATGAGAACACTGTTCTTATAGAGGAAGACATTTCTATCAGCCCAGCAGGGTGCAGATATTTTATTGTTGTTACTGTTTCCCACAAAGCAAAATGTTTCTTTGCTAGTTGTTTTAGAACTACACTCTTCTCCCTTATGAAATGTTAGCCCTAGATTTCTTACCATCTTACCTGTAGCATCTTCTCATTCTGCCTCTTTTAACTTTGGTATAGTCAAACTCTTAGACTGAAAAGGACCTTGAATTTCCTCCTATTTAGCACTTTCTATAGCTAGTTGGGATTACATGCAACCATCATGCCTACATAGACAATTTCCTCTGTTTAAAGACCATTGGAACATTGAGATTTTCCAGCTTCCTCTGTCAGAGTGTTTTAATCTTCTTGAAGGACACATTTTGGGAATTAATCCCTGTTTTACTTAGGTTGCTGTGATCCATTGTTGTCATATTTTGTGTTTTGAAATTTTGTCCCTGTTTCTCTCAGCAACATTTAGGGCCCATACATCGGGAAAAAAAACAGAGATTATTAGATTCCTGACCAACTTCTACCAGTCATTTGTGGATGTCATGGAATTTCGGGTGAGTCCTCCTAGCCCAGGTCCCCTGTGTAGACATTGACCTTCAGAGGCTAGAGAATGTTCATTTTTGTCACTTAATATTGTTTCTTGAAAATATAAGAAAGATGTACTGATATGAAGAATACAACTGATATGAATACAACTGATATGAAGAAGAACACAACTGATATGAAGAATAAAACTAAGAAGTTGTATTGTTAAATTAAAGCCATTTGCTGAATAGTATATGATACAATTATATTTTATAGTATATTTTATAGTATATGATACAATTTTATAGTATATTTTATAGTATATGATACAATTATATTTTATATAAAAAGACATGCAAGCTATATACACATAGAATCAGTATACATGTAGGAAAGATTTGGAGTATTATGAATTAAAATGTTAAAAATAGCTACCTTTGGGGCAGATTATGATTGATTTCTATATTTCAGTTTAAATATTAAAGAATTCCCCCCAATATCTTATTACAATTCTACTGAAAAATTCCAAGAGTAGTGCAATGAATATTGTTCTACTCTTTCCCTGGATTTCCTTATTGTTTGTACTTTTCCATGTTTACTTACCTTTCTTTATTTTTTTCCTAAACCATTTGAGTTAGTTGTAGACATGATGTTTCCCTCCATAAGCACTTTTAGCATACATCTGCTAAGACCAAAAATACACTCTTACATAACCCTAACACAATTATGTTACTCAGGAAATGTAAGGTTACTGCAATATTATTACTTAATATATAGGCCATTGGTGTGAGCCAGGCTACCCATGCTGTTTGATAAAGTCCAGGCATAGGGGAAATTCCTGAAAAATTGGGAAGCTCCGCAAACGGCTCCTGCTACTTCCTTTCATTTGTTTATGGCAGTTATTGAAACCATGGAAATTTTCTATAAGCTGCAGAATAACACAATGAGTGTTGACATCAATGCCTGTTTCAGTAATGCACACGTCAGTAGATTGAGAAATGTAACTTCCACACAATTGATAGTGAAATGGTTTCCAATATTTCTCCCCATCCTTGCAATTCAGTTACCATGAGTAACACTGAGTTCTTTAACAAGCCACACTTGATAGAACTGTTGGAACTGAGCCCGGTAAAAGTCCCCATTAAAGAAGACTCCTAGGCGCCCCAGAGATGAAGTAGTCTGAGAAAAACACACCACATACTGTTCCTATGGTACAGGGACCCTTTGACTCTATATAGAAAATAGGAAGCTGCCCTCGATCTTACAATGCCTGCTTAATCTTTAGTTAGTTAATTGGCTTGACCGCATTAATCACACTCTGCCTAGCAACTGTTTCTATTTCTGAGATGTGAATGCTAGTTAAGGAAAAATGTAGTCAAGTTAATCATAGACTAGGAGAATTGAAAAGGGGGGCTGTGCACTGATTGATGATCAATAAATTCTGAAACAATGTAAAAATAAAATCTCATGATTGCATGATGTAATGATCAAATAACAATTTTTGATGTATAAATAAAGCTCCGCTGAGGCTATCAGTAGGAGATGCTTGCACCCTGATCGAGTGTCTGTGTCTCCTCATTCACCAACGCCGTCCTTTCCTTCATGTACCCTACCTCGGCTGGAGTTAGACTCCGGCAGGCCATTCACATTTCACATTCACATTTCTCTAGTTCTCTCAAGGATGATACATCGAATTTAGTTGTCATGACTCTTTAGTCTTTGAACAAGAAAAGTTTCCAGCCTTCTTTGTATTTCGAGGCTTCTGAAATTTCAATGGATTTACCACTTATATAATGTATGACTTTGGGCTGCAAACTCCTTCACTCCCAGTTTCTTTACCTATAAATGGGCAAATAAAATTTACTCTATGGGGTTTTGTGAGAATTAAATGAAATAATGTGTGGAAAATATCATACTCAGTATTTAGCAGATAGTAAAGTAATAGGCCAACAGATGTTAATTCCATTCATTCTTGTTTTTAGAATATAAGGCCTGTATGGTGACATTGATTATGTGGGTGACTAAAAGTGAACCACTGTTATATCCCATAGGAGCTGAGTTGTAGAAATCAGTTGTAGGCAGGCCCTCCTAGCAACTGAGGCAGCATAGACCTAGACATAGGTGTAGAAGTCATATAGCACAGAAGAAGACCATGGGCTCTGGGCTCCAATTCTGTTTCTGTCCCCTTCTAGCTTTGTGATTTGGAGTAAGTTTCTGAACTGCTCCTAGCCTCAGTTTCCCTATATGTTAGTTTAGATATTTTAGTTAGTTTAGCCTTGTTGGGACAGTAACTCAGAAACATCTTTTCCCCATATATTTTAATAAGTTTGACAAATGTGCATACCTGTGTAACCACTGCCATAATCAAAGGAAAGGACACTTTAATTAGCATAGCACAAAGTTTCTTTGTGCCTAACCCCCCACACCTCATTTAGTCCCTGCCTTTCCAACTCCTAAGAGATCAGCTTTCCAGATTAGATTTTTCTTTATTCTAGAGCTTATGAATAGAGTCTCTATGGCATGTTCTCTTTTGTGTCTGACTTCTTTCACTCAGCATAATGTTTTTGAGATTTATGTATGTTGATTTATGCATTTTTAAAGATGTATTTATTTATACAAGAACTGGGGTACAGGCCAGAGGGGCAGGAGGGTGAGAAGATTCACCAGAGACAGAGTGGGGAACAGAACAGGCAGACGGACCAAAAACACTGCTGAGTGGAGCAGCAGGTGAGACAAGAGAGGTCTGCTGCGCCATGTGGGTATCTCCCTGGCCGGCTGGGAATTGAACCCATACTGTAGAGGCTGCAGACAGCTTCACAGTGCAGCATTCAATGCGCTGCACCACAGGGGAGGCCCTGTTTCATGCATTTTTTATTCATTTCCTCATTTAGCTAAGTACTATTTCAGTGTATAGATATAATTTGTTTATTCATTTACCTGTTGATGGGCATTTTAGCTAGTCCAGCTTTTAGTCATGAGGTGTAACTTGCTGTAAACATTTGTGTACAGATCACTGTGGGAACATATTTTTTCATTTTACATGGGTAAATAAACTAGAAGCTGAATTGCTAAATTATAGGGTGTTTGTATGTTTAATTTCATAAGAAATGACCAAATTTTTTTCCCAAAGTCATTGCTCCATTTTTCCAAATCCACATTCTTTTTTTTTTTAAAGATTTATTTATTTATTTATACAAGCGCTGGGTACAGTCAGAAGTGCGGGAGGGTGAGAGAATTCACCAGAGCCAGAGTGGAGAGCAGAGCAGGCAGACTGACGAAGTACACTGCTAAGGGGAGCGGCGGGCGGTAGGAGAGGTCTGCGCGCCATGTGGGACCCTCACCCTGCGGCCGGGGATCGAGCCAGCGCTGCAGAGGCTGCGGACAGCTTCGCAGCCCAGTGCTCAACCGCTGTGCCACGGGGGAGGCCCCAACTCCACATTCTTATTGGCACTTGCTATTATCTGAATCAAATTTTAGCCATGATAGTAGGTATGAGGTGGTATCTTATTGTGCTTTTAATTTCATTTCCCTGATGACTAATATGATTGAGCATCTTTTCATGTGCTTACTGACCATTTGTATGTATTTTTTTATTGTAAGTTAGCTTTTGGCAATGCATAAAACACACTCTTTGATCAAGCAGTTCTGCTTTTGTAGAAATAAAAGTGCCAACTTTTAGGCCAGGAATTGGGAACAAAGCAAAAGTTCATCACTATGAAAAAGACTGCATGTGGTATGGCCCATCAGATGATCTACGTTTTATGGCTTCTTTTTAATGGAAAAAGGTCACTTCTGCCACTCAGATGATATTATATGAAAGTGTGTGTCATTGAATAATGTCTTGTGCTTGTGGAAATGCAGGCTTTGAGCCACAGAAAGAGAGAGGAGGGATAATCTCTATTCATCAGTGCCTGCCTCACTTAGGTTACTCAGTGACTCTCTGGACCTCTGAAGGAGAGAACCCATCCCCTCAAATTTTGGTAGGAAGATGCCATCTTCTCTTTGTTCATTCTCACCTCCAATTCTCCTCCCAGAATCATGTATATGAACTGCTCAACACCACTGATGCCTGCCAGTGCCATTTTGATATCGTAAGATTCTTTGCAACTCTTTTTTTATCCTAGAGCCACAGAAAAGACCAGGTCTTTGTTGGGACAGTGTGGGGTGGGATGGGACTGGGGGAAATGACTATTTCATTCCAGGGTTATAATTCTTTTGTAAAAAGTGCTGAAGTGAACGTGTATTCAAATGTTCAAGAGATTAGCAATGTGATTTATTTAATATAAAAATTACCCAAGAATCTTATTTTACTTTCTCCAACTCCTAAACGCTACCTTATTTCCTGGCCTCCTTGTATCTTGAGCCCACTTTTAGCCCCTGACTTTTGGTCCAGTGTTCTCAAGATCCTTTAAGAGTCTGGTATTCTCTGGTATGGTTGGGAAAATAGGGATCAATTGGCTTTCCTTGGGTTCCTGTGTATTTTCTTTGTAGAATCTTAACTTTGACTTCACTCAGAGTTACCTGGACCTGATTGTGACTTACACCTCAGTTATTTTACTTCTGTCATGGATTGAGGATCGAAAAGTACTCATTGGCACATACAGCTGTGCTCACGAGATGCTGCACGGGCATAGGTGAGTCACAGGGATATGTGAGGGGAAACGCTCAAACGTGGTGCCATGAGGTAGGAGGTCGATATAAAGAAATAGAGCCCACAATTTCTCATATGAGAATAGTCATCTACGTGATGACCCAGGCAAAATAAAACAATGGAGACTACTTATAAGGGTCTACACCAACAAGCGACTCTTCTGTGTAGGGAACTCTTAAATATTTGCTAGTGGATCATCCAAGTTTGCATTGTTTCTGATTAATATTTATCCTGGACTGGCTTCTATTTTGCATTTCAGGTTATTGTAAAAGGACCTGCCTCAATTTATCTGATTCTATCTAATCATATTTTAGTATCCCGGGGCATGGAGTGAGTTTTCTGCATAGGCAATTCAGTGTAGCATGGATATCTTTAGAAGTGGTAGAGAGGCCAGTCGACCTTTATCCTGTATGCAGACATAGGTTTATATCATAGTTAAGGGAGGCCTGTAACTCCTCTTTCCTGTGCTTGCTTCTAGTGATTCCAGTTTTGCCCGCCTGGGTCAGATGGTCTAGGAGTATGACCAGCCTCTGAAGAAACTGACAGAAGAGTTTCGGCCTCACACAAAGGCAAGTTCCCTGAATGAGTGGAGAGTTCCTCAGGCAGAAGTGTGCTATCTCTGTTACTGACACCAAGGATTTTTTGTGTCCTCACAGGCTGTGAGTGAGGTCCTCCTCTCTCTATACTTCCTCTTTGTCCGAAGGAACCAGGGGGCTGAGCAGTGGTGCAGTGCCCAGGTTCTAAGCCTCACTAGCAGCCTAGCAGCCATGATTTACCCTGATAATTCAGACATAGTGAGTTCCCTTTTCCTCTTGTTAGGAGAGCCATTCATTTGCCAAGGCCATCTCTGTAATAATGCTGCTTCAGGAAATATCAGCCCCAAAGTACTCAAACCTACTTTGAAGATACACCTCAAGACTGATCATTTCTTGTAGCTAAAAAATTATGGGTAGGTGGGAGCTTTTGTTTGGATCAGAATTAGTAGATGCCTGCACCTAGAAGGAATTTAGTAAATATTCACAGAATGAACAAATGGGTGAAACTGAGTCAGTAGGCACCTATTCAGCCAACAGGATCTTGAGTGTAGCATCAGTTAGTTTAACTGTTTTTTTTTTTTTTTAAGATTTATTTATTTATTTATACAAGCACTGGGTACAGTCAGAAGCGCGGGAGGGTGAGAGAATTCACCAGAGCCAGAGGGGAGAGCAGAGCAGGCAGAATGACGAAGTACACTGATGAGGGGAGCAGCGGGTGGCAGGAGAGGACTGCGTGCCATGTGCCATTTGGGACCCTCTCCCGGCAGCCGGGGATTGAACCGGCACTGCAGAGGCTGCGGGCAGCTTTGAAGCCCAGAGCTCAACCGCTGAGCCACCAGGGAGGCCCTAGTTAACTGTTTTTATTCAACTACTACATGGGCCCAGCAGCCTTGCTTCAAGGCACTCATAGGGAAGATGTGCCATTTATTCATACGAATACAGTTGATGGGGTCGCCCTGGTGGTGTAAGGATTAAGTCTCAGCACTATCAAGCTATTGCAAGCCACTGCGGCCTGAGTTCCCCAGCCAGGGAGCTGACACACATGGTGCAGCTGACCTCTCCTATCTTGCCCGCTGCCCCCCTCAGCAGTGTATTTCAGTAGATCTGCCTGTTCTGCTCCCCACTCTGTCTCTGGTGAATTGTCTCACTCTGCCCCCCCCCCACCTCTGGCCTACAAGCCAGTTCTTGTATGCATAAATACATAAAATAAATCTTTAAAAAAATACAACTGATGGTAAGGATGAGTGAGAAGTGCCAAATAAGTGATTTGTACTTTCAGTGGTAAAAGGATCCAAAGGAGTGGAGAAATCATGAAGAGGTTTTGAATCTTGCTCTTCTGTTATCAAAAGCATCTGAACTGTTGGAAAGCAGTTCTGTGAAACCTTTTGTTTGTTCTGACTTCCAGCTATCCTCTTCTTTTCTTCATCTCACCTCCAGAGCCTCACGCCATTATATAGCATATTTCCGAGCTAGTTTACCAGACCTAATCCAGTCTGGTAAGATAAAGTTGGCTTTGATACTCAAATACTAATTTGATTACCTTTGTTTTTATATTTTTTAAGATTTATTTTATTTATTTATGCATACAGAGCTGGGATGTAGACCAGAGGTGGGGGATGGTGGTGAGAGGATTTACAGGAGACAGAGTGGGGAGAAGAGGTGGAACTACTAAAATACACTGCTGAGGGGAGCAGCAGGTGATACAGGAGAGGTCTCTTCTGCCCTGTGGGTCAGCTCCCTGACCAGGAATAGAACTCAGGCCACAGTGGCTGGCAACAGAATGATAGTGCTGAGATTTTAACCCCAGTGCCACCAGGGAGACCCCCTAACTTGTTTAACTTTGTCTTCAGTGTGTAAGTCTTTTGGGGAAGAACAAATCAAATAACCACTCGACCATCTCTGTCTTCTCACAGATGGCATGTGAGTACCTGTCTGTGGAAGTGATGGAGTGTTGGATTATCAGTAAGTTTTGTGGGAGGCGGTGGGGGTAGATGTAGCAACATGTTACATGGAGAGTGAATTCTGAAAGGCTTCCTCTGCACTGTTTACCCACCTACAGTTGGGTTTCTTCTTTGTCATGGGTACCTCAACTCCAACACCCAGTGCCAGAAGCTGTGGAAGCTGTCTCACTGTACATCACCCTCATCTGGAAGGACATGCTGCAGGTGCACAGGGTCACTGAGGAGCTGTTTAGCAGTTGCAAAGGGTGAGAGACAAGAGAACCAAACTCATCTTCTTTTGGGGATGGTTAGTTCCTCCATCAGTGTTCTGATTACATACATGGTGGTAAGGATCAGTTCTAATCACTGAAGAAATATTTATTGAACACCTGCTATTTACTAGGCAAGCCACTAGGTTTTAGAGATACATCGATTAATGTAATAGTATAGAGCGTGGACTCTGAAACCTGACAACCAGGGTTTGGATTTCAGCTCCACCACTTACAGACCATGTGATTTGGGGCAGTGTGTGTGTGTGTGTGTGTGTGTGTGTGTGTGTGTGTATAAAGCATACATATTTTTTTAACTTTATATTAGCAGTTTTTGAAAAGCAGAGAGAGGTCAGGGAAGGGTGTTGAGAAGAAGAGAGAAAACAGAAGTCAAGGGAAGAACACATTCCAAGAAGAAAGTCCTGGTTATCTGTGTTAGATGATGTTGAGAGGTCAAATAAAATGAGGACTGCAAAGTGTTGATTGGATTTGACTATCAAGATGTCTAAGTTGTGGACAACTTGAGTTGAATAGTGAGATTGAGAGCTTGACTGTAGTGGTTTAAAAGCAAATGGGGAGGCAAGGTATTTAATAAGTAACTCAAGAAGTTTAACCAAGAGGGGAAGAACAGAGAGAGTTATAGTGAGGAAGTGTTGGATGAGGAAGGGCTCAAATACCTTTTATTATTGCAAAACTAAGCTTCAGAAATGTAAAAAGTACAATGTGGAAAACTGACCGGACTCTCACCAAGGTAGAGCTGGAATGATGCTTTTATTTGAGAGCAGGGCCTGTGTCATATTTATGTGCTGCTGCTTTTCCCTCTTTCAAACCTGGAAGAGAACTTCAACTTAAAGTTGCACAGGAAGTTTGCAGGAGCACGGGACAGGAAGTCTAGTCTCCGCTGTACCATTATAACCCTCTATGGCCCTGGGAAAGTGATTTTTCTTCCCTATGTATTATTTTCTTCATCTGCAAAGTAATGAAGAAGTGAATGGTCTCTAAGCTCTATGAGTCTCTTATTAATAGGCCAGGGTAAGAAGTAGGGTTTGGAAAGGTCCTGACAGTGAGGGCTGCCCATACTTTCCCTAGTCTGTAGTCTGGAAGCTCTGAGAACTGGGAAGGTACGACAAGGCCTCTAACTGATGGTGTAGTCAGCGCCACTGTGCTTGTGTGGCTCTGCAGTGATGGCAAGCACATGGCAGACATCAAGGAGAGCAAGGAGTATGTTATTGTGAAAAGGTAAGGTGGGAAGCAGGTTCTACAAGAGGGGAGGGACTAGGAGCCTCTCTTGACCTCTGTTCTCACCTGAGATACCCTCAGTTTCTGTACTGTATTATTCCTTCAAGAACCCATGGGAGTATAAAAGGTCCCAGGTTATTCAAAAGCTGAGAACCCTTGCTCTTAATTATTTTCTGAATAGACAGTCAACAGAGCATGACCTGGTTCCAGTCATTATTTTGCAACCAAGCAGCTGTGCAGAGGCACGCTATGGGGGCTCTGTTTCCCATCTCCCGTGTGCTATTGCTTCACATTGTGTTTTCCTACCAAGTCTTACTTTAACATTGAACCTTCTCCTTCCTGACACCCTTTCCTAAATGCAGGCTCTTCTGCACTGCCTTTCAGCGATCTTAAGGGGAGTGGAAAGTTGATATTCTTTGGTTTCCTTTCCCAGTGGCCAGTTTCTGCGGATAGCAGTGAAAGAGCTGGAGACTGTGCTAACTGATGAACCAGGACTGATGGGTCCCAAGGCAAGAGAAAGCAATGTTGGGAGGGGAAGGATGGCCAGTAGTAAAAGATTCTGAATGGGAAATGACTTGGTATTCATGAGTTTTTGCCTTTCCCAGTCTTTTGTGATCTATTTGTATAATTATATATGATTTCTTTGACTCTTAATGGGAACCCCCAAAACTTTGTATCTTTCCTTTTTTTTTTTTTAACACTGTCATAGTATATAATGCATTTTAGCCATTTGTGTAATTACCTTAGCCTCTGTTTGAGTATGAACTAATTAAGGCAGTTTGCTTTTATTTTAACCATATAAATACTTAGTATTTCTGAAATTTAGTTTGATAGGGAGGAAAGGGTATTGATGATTGTTAGCTATGTCAACATTATGTCCATCTGATTCTGTGTGAAATAGTTTTTTGTGAGTCTCTGTTTTTTATTGGGCACTATTGTTGGTGTGGCTAAAAATTGTATCCATATGGGTATTCTCATACAGTTTTCGCTGCGCTTTGAAACCCACTTTTAACTTTGAAAATTCTCATAGTCCATTCCTTCTGTTAGGCCCTTTAAGTTTTCATGGCCCTGTCCTTCATTCATGATGAGGTCACCTGGCTGGTTCGTCACACAAAAAAATGTCACTAAGACAAAGACACCAGAGGACTATGCTGACTCGTTAGTTGACATGGTTAAGAAACTTGACCTTCAGTGAGATTGGGGAAATGGACAGGGAGCTATCACATGACCTCAGAGACTCAATTTCTGCCCTGTTATCACTGTCTCTGTCTCAGTTCATATTTATAGTCTCATGCATCTCTCTGTTCTCATCCTTGACTTGGTAGGAGCATTGCAGAGCTGCCTTTCTTATTGGAGGAGATTAAGGCTCTGATCTGAAGAAACGTCAAAGTGACCCAGCAGTACCACCTTCAGTACCTGGCCAGATTCAATGCCCTTGTGCTCAGTGATGCCATTCAAGTATGTTTAATTGATAATACTTTGGAAATTTTAGTGTGATGCCTGGTAATTTCTCCTGCATATCCACTTTGGATCTCATGCTGTATATATTGTATGTCAAAATGCCTGTTTTTCCCTCTACATTTGTTAAAAGAAAATGGACAAATAAACTCAGCAGCCTTTTTATTTTTTAATACATAAAGCTACATAGAAACAGGAGAGAAAAATAAAGAAGAATTGGGTGCTAGTGTGGCAGGGAACTCAGGAAGTTTGCTCCATCTCTTGCTTGATTCTTGCTGTTTGTGACACTCAGTTCTTCACCTTCATACATGGGCTTGAGTCTGGGGGTTCTTGTTTCTATGCTGGTGGAATATATGTCCCCTTGATGGTAACTCCAACTTCTCTTTTAGAACATTTCCGTGTGTCCTGAGGAGGAGTCCATCATCGTGTCCTCATTTGTCAGCACTCTCTCTTCTCTGAATCCCAAACAAGGTAAGTGGAGGCCAGTGGAAGAGGCAGGGTATGTGTGTGGGGGAGCTTTTATTTTTTCTGACCTGTTGAGGTCAGGACTGGGATAAGATGACTTTGAAGAGTACCTATCATTCTGTGCAGTTGGATATTAGGCTGTTGTTTTATTTTTTTCTTGTAAACATCTGTTTTTCTTACAGTTGATAATGGAGAGAAATTTGAATTCTCTAGATTGAGGCTGGGCTGGTTCCACCTACAGATCGGTCTGTTCTTGTTAATAGTCCCTCATTCTCAAGCTCTTCCCTCCCCATGTCTTTTTACCACCTCTGTTCTGCTATATGGAGCAATTCAACATAGAAAACCAATTACTGGACAGGATAAACCCCAGTCTAACTGTAGTCCCAACACTGGGCGCCCTTTTTATTGATCTTGTTTTTCTCCATCCTTTTCTCAACTCCAACCATAGGCATATACCAGTGTGGCTAAGGCACCCCTGCACCTCCATGAGAACCCTGACTTAGCCAAAGTGATGACCTCATCATCTTTCACTCCCAAATGCTGGACTCAGTAGAGAAAATGTTGGTGGAAACTTCAGACCTGTCTACTTTCTGGTATGTCCTCATTCAGAACTCTTTTTTAAAAAAAATATTTTATTTTATATAATTCTTACATCATTTTTCATTTTTGCACAATGTATACATTTTCATTTTGGTTATATTCCCCATACAATTGCAACTCCTCCCCCTTATTTTGACCCTAGTCCTTCTTCTCCGTGCCCTTCCCCCACCCTTAGTGTGTCTCTGGTTTACAGTTGCTTGTTGATTTTGATTTTTACTTTATTATAATTAGTCTTTTTCCTGCTCCCTTTTTTAGGTTTTCTAAATTCCTGCTATGAGTGAGACCATCCGGTATTTTTCTTTTTCTTTCTGACTTATTTCACTGAACATGATCCCTTCTAGCTCCATCCATGTTGCTGCAAACTGCATGTGTTTATCTTTTTTGATTGCTGAGTAATATTCCATTGTGTATATGTACCACATTTTCTTGATCCAGTCATCTATTTTTGGGGAAATGCAAATCAAAACTACAATGAGATACCATTTTACACTAGTGAGAATGGCACATATTAAAAAAACTAGCAACAACAAATTTTGGCGAGGTTGTGGAGAAAAAGGAACTCTCCTGCATTGCTGGTGGGAGTGCAAACTGGTCCAACCACTATGGAGAGCTGTGTGGAGATTTCTTGACCTACTAAAGATAGAACTTCCATATGATCCAGCAATTCCACTCCTAGGTATTTACCCAAAGGACACAGAAACATTAATTCCAAAGGGCACCTGCATCCCTATGTTTATAGCAGAACTCTTTTTAAAGACACTTGGCCTCTTGCCAGGCTGAAACCAAGCCAACCTGGGGGCAATGACCTGGTTGGTGGGTCCTCCCCCTTGTGCTTATGACTACAGGACATGATCCCAAAGCAGGCACAGTGTGAACCAATCACAGGATTTATTTACACAAGGAGGGGGAAATTGGGGGGGGGTGAAGATTTATAGGCTGGCACATAACCAGATGCTGTCTCTCCTACCCCTGATAGCATCCACTGAGCAGAGACTGAGGTCCAAGCCAAAGGCGTATGTAACAAGCTGATGGCTTCTCCATAGACACCCCTGCTCCCCAGCAGTGTAACCTTCAGAAGCCCAGCAGCTTACCTGGTCAGAAACCCCAAAAGTTTAACTTCCCCAAAACCTCAACAGTTAACTGTCAGAAGCCCTAGTTGTTTAACTGCCAGAAGTCTCAGCTCCGGCCCTGGTTCCCATCAGCCCCTGCTTGGGGGGGTAAGAAGCTTCACCTCTTACCATCAAGTGGAGTCAGCTCTACTTTCTATCATCAGTTTGGCTCTGGGCGCCACCTACTGACTTGAAGGTTGCTCCTCACTATTTTTCATACATAGCTTTGGAGTAATTCCCCAAGACAAAGGAAAATTCTTGTTTTCTTTGTGATTGCCTTAAAGGAAGATGTTTAAGCTCAATAGCTCACTCATTTCAGTTGCTACCAAGTGATAGGAACACAAAGTTGATTCCCTTTGTTTCTGGTTTTCTTTAGGAAAGTCATCTGGGTACCATACAGCCTTCCTTGTTTAGGGATCACTCGTCAATACATCAGTCCATTTTCCTCTCACTGTTATCTTTAGAACCTTTTTTAGTTTTACTTTTTCTCAGAATATTGGACTTAAAAAGAGACATAGGGAATTTGGAGGCTTAGGGGAGAGAACTGAAAGTAGTTGAGAGAGCTGGAGAATATGATCTTTAAAGATGAAAATTAGTTTTTCTTCATTAGGTATCGTTCACATATGCTAATGTTGACCACTGTTGTGCATAATTCTGCCATTTGTGGGACCAAACAGCTATACAATATGTTATCTCTGCTCTCTGTAGTCATTGTAGGTGTGAACAGGACATCAACATAGAATTACAAATGTAAGGAGCGTAACAAGAGAGAACATGAAGTTGAGAGGATATAAGGTTGAGAAAAATCAGTCTCATGAAATTAATCTGAGAGTTTTTCTGGAAACTGACCATCAAAATTTGAGAGGGATGTAAATTAGTACAGTAGATCTCAGCATTATGATTTGACCACTATAACATCAAATCACTTTATCGAGAGTCATCCCTATTAAAATATAAATCCCTTTATGATTTAATATTCACCATGTGATTGCTGCCAACTGGACCATGTGAGTGGGACATCTGTGGTCATAGTATTTGAATAACTGTTAGCATGTGAGCCAACGTCCACATGTTTATCCAGTTTGATAATCTTTGGTTGCATGGGTTCACAGTTTTTTATTTTTTTAGATTTTTATTTTATTTATTTATGCATACAAGAGCTGGGGTGTAGGCCAGAGGTGCTGGGGGGCAGGGTTGGAACATCCACCAGAGACAGAGTGGGGAGCAGAACAGGTGGTTTGACTGAAATACACTGCCGAGGGGAGCAGTGGGGAGACAGGAGAGGTCTGCTGCACCATGTGGGTAGCTCCCTGGCCAGGGATTCAACTCATTCTGCAGTGGCTGTGGATAGCTTCATAGTGCTGAGACTATGTTGTGCCATACTGTTGTGCCTCCTGGGATGCCCCTTCAATTTTTTTAACTTTACTTTTTTTGGACCAGGCAAGGTTTATTACGGGAGCATGCATGAGGGAATTGATGCACATTTTTTTTTTTTAAGATTTATTTATTTTGGGCCTCCCCAGTGGTGCAGCGGTTGAGCGCTGGGCTGTGAAGCTGCCTGCAGCCTGTGTAGTGCCAGTTCGCTCCCCAGCTGCCGGTGAGGGTCCCACATGGTGCGCAGACCTCTCCTGCAGTGCCCACTGCTCCCCTCAGCTGTGTATTTTGTCAGTCCGCCTGTTCTGTTCCTCATTCTGGCTCTGGTGAATTCTCTCACCCTCCCGTGCTTCTGACTGTACCCAGTGCTTGTATGAATAAATAAATAAATCTTAAAAAAAAAGTTGTTTTAAAAAAAGATTTATTTATATATACAAGAACCAGGGTACAGGCCAGATGCGTGGGATGGTGAGAGGAATCACCAGAGACAGAGTGGGGAACAGAACAGGCAGACTGACGAAATACACTGCTGAGGGGAGCAGCGGGCGCAGCAGGAGAGGTCTGCCACACCATGTGGGACTCTTGCCAGTGACCGGGAATCCAACTGGCACTACAGAGGCTGCGGGCAGCTTCACAGCCCAGTGCTCAACTGCTGCGCCACCGGGGAGGCCCAAACCCTATATTCTTTAAATAGAAGTAAAAAGCCAAGCTGGGAGCTCCAAATTGTGATTTTTATCTGCCATGCAGGTTTAATTGAAGAATTTTAGTATTTAGTAGGAAAAACTTTTTCTCCAATAAAAGGGTATTAAATATATTTTATATTTTTGGTTTTCAGGAAAAAAGAAAGTGATAGTTTTTAACTCCTTATATTTAATGTGTATTATTTGCAAATATTGTTATCGTTTGCATCTACAAGTGTATTAGTTCCATAAGAGATGTAAATTGTCTCCATAGTTCTTTACCCATAGTGACATATCAAAAGAATAGAGACTGGTAAATCATTTTTCCAGGCAAACGCAATGACTGTGCAGAGGAAAGCCTCTTGGATGTTAATACTGTAAGAAAATTTATTCCTGTAGCATAGTGCTCACTCTCACCTGTTCTGCCTGTTCATGTGTTGCAGGATTGCTATTCATTACCGACTTCTAGGGTTCTGTGTCTAATTTTCACTTGGTTCTAATTGTCCTGGAATGTATTGAATTAATGGGTTTATAGGTCTGATTCAAAACTGGAACAAAATATGGGAAATTGTTGAGCAGCATATTTCCAATGAATTTGCCCCTTTTTACTTTGTGCACCATTTTCTTTTTTTCTTTTTTCTTTTCTTTTTTCTTTTTGTTTTTTCCAGACTAGCTGTATCTTCCCTAATTCCATATGCTCCCAAGTGACATGTTTCATACAAGTTGTTGATATAAAGAGATTAGCACTCTTCACTCTTCTCTTTATCTATTTTTGTTTGTTTATATTCCAAAGTCAGCAGTGTTTCCTTCTTTTATTTTTCTTTCTTTTGTTTCCTTCCTTTTGCTTCCTTCCTCCTTCCTTCTTTCCCCCCCTCCCTTCTCTCCTTCCATCCTCTTCCCTGCTCACTTCTCCCTGTACCTTTCCTCTTACCCCCACTTTGGCATAGAAACCTGTTATCTAATTATTTTGCAAACACATTTTCCTCATTCTGTTGAATCTCCCTGACCATACCTGTGTTCATATCAAACTCTGTTTGTGATGTGTTGTTCTTTCATTTTCCTATAATACAATTTATCACCTGTGGTCCTTGGGTCTGGACCTTTGAAAGAACAGAGAGTCGAATGTGTTCCTGTGTTAGCAGATATCTACGTGGAATCTTCCAGATATAGAAAAACTACATTGCTTTACTTAAAATTTCTCTCTGCTTAGTATATTAACATTTTAATTTTTTGATGTTTCAACTTCAATGTAACAATTCAAGATACAAATTATGGAACACTTTTGATGGTTGAAGTATTTTTCATGTTATGTAATTAGCATCTTCATCCCTTAATAATCACTTCTCACAAATGACTGCTACTTTTCATATACATACATGTTTGGAAAATTCCAAAGTTGTTCTGTATGATCCCCAAGCACCCAATATTTTGCATCTTTACCAACATGGATCTTCTTTATTCTTGCTTGTTTTGAAATGAGGATTTAGCATGGCTCCCCATATATCATATTGGTAAACTATTATATCAATTTAAGCTGTTTTCTCTCCTTTAACTCAGTACAGAACCCTAAGAATCATCTTAGAGTGCTTTTTCCCCTCTTACTCTCCTCCTATAATCCATCAGAAAAAATTGTCTACTCAAACTTCAAAACATATCCAAGCCTTTTGGTTACCTGTTACCACCACTAACTGCTCTTCCAGCCCATCACTATCCTATCTCATCTGGAACACAACAGTATTTTCCCTTCTCTCTTTTTTGATATAATTTTTATTGAAGTAACAGTGGTTATATAACAATACATAAGATTAATGTGTGCCATTCTTGCTTCAGTGTATCTATTCTCAACCTAACAGCTAGAGAGATTTTTATAAGACATCATGCCCATTCTAAAACCTCCTACTGGGTTTTCCTAACACTTAAGTGGCAGAAGGTCCTATGTGATGTGTCCCTTAGCTGCCACTCTTCCCTCATCTCCTGCAGGCTCCCTCTGGCATGTCATGCCCCAGTCACACTAACCTTTTTGCTTTTCCAGAGATATGCCAAGCTCCTACCTGCCAGCGAGTCTTTCTTTCCCTTATTGTTTCCTGTCTCCAACACTCCATCTTCGTGCAAGTACTCATATGGCCAATTTCCTTGCATCATCCAGACCATACTGATAGGTACATCTTACCTGTGTTATTTCCTTTTTAGCCTTTGCTATTTGTGAAAACATGTATATTTTTCCCTTATTTCTTTGTCTTATTTTTAGAATATAAAGCTTTTATCAGATAAGAATTTTTTTTAATATTTCTAAACTAACCAACAGTGTTTGAGATTGTTTCCTTAAATTCTTTTTTTTTTTTAAGATTTATTTATTCGTGCATACAAGAACAGGGGTACAGGCCAGATGCATAGGAGGGTAAGAAGATTCACCAGAGACAGAGTGGGGAACAGAACAGGCAGACTGACTAAAATACACTGCTGAGGGGAGCAGCGGGCAAGACAGGAGAGGTCTGCTGTGCCATGTGGGTATCTCCATGGCCGGATTGAACCCGCACAGCAGAGGCTGAGCATATCTTCACAGTGCTGCGCTCAACCACCTGCGCCACCAGGGAGGCCAGATAAGAATTTTTATGTCCTTCTGTTTCCTTTCCCTCCAAATTACACATGATATGTGTTAAATGATGAATGTGTTGCTAAATAAATTGGCACCATCCACCAGAGACATTGTTCTCATTTTATAGCTTTAGCTTGTAGTGGCAGTTGTTACTTTGAGTGGCATACTCCCTTCCAGTCATATCACAAACATCTTTGCAGACTCTTGTCGTTATGTGTATTTCACTCTCAGTAATATTAAAATAAGAAAGGTCATAATCCTAGCCCCTATGGCAATACATTAAGTAGTGTGCATAATCAACACAGCTTTCTTCTTATTCTCAATATTGTACTGAACATTTTTCATGTAGTTGTTATTAAAGAATTATAGAATGTGTTCTGGACATAATTAACTCATTAATCTTCACAACACCTAGGCAAAGTTAGTAAAATTAATTATTACTGTTTTACACCCAAAGAACTGAGACCCTCCACCCCTAAAGGCTATTTGGTTGGGTAAGATCATATATGGTAAATTTGTTGCTGTTGTTCTTTTTTTTTTTTTTTAATAGAGGCATGCTTTATTTATTTATTTATTTTATTTTTGTTTGTTTGTTTGTTTTGCTTATACATGCACTGGGTACAGTCAGAAGCGTGGGAGGGTGAGAGAATTCACCAGAGCCAGAGCTGGGAGTAGAGCAGGCAGAAGGACCAAAGTACACTGCTGAGGGGAGCAGCGGGCGGCAGGAGAGGTCTGAGCACCATGTGGGACCCTCCTCCGGTGGCCGGGGAGCAGCCGGGGATCGAACCAGCGCCACAGAGGCAGTGGGCAGCTTCGCAACCCAGCGCTCAATCGCTGCGCCACCTGGGAAGCCCTGTTGTTGTAGTTTTTAAAGATTTATTTATTTATTCAAGAACCGGGGTACAGGCTAGATGCGCAGGAGGGTAAGCGGATTCACCAGAGACAGAGCGGGGAACAGAACAGGCAGACTGACGAAATACACTGCTGAGGGGAGCAGCAGCGGGAAAGACAGGAGAAGTCTGCTGCACCTTGTGGGATTCTTGCTGGCCAGCGGGGATCGAACCCGGACTACAAAGGATGCCGACAGTTTCACAGTGCGGCGCTCAACCTCCTGTGCCATCAGGGACACCCTATGGTAAATTTGGATCAAGAACTCCCTGAGCTTCTCTTCCTTTAGAGCTCACACATCCTTATTACAGAAGTTTTCAATACATGATGATAGCATCCAATTTAAACTAATGGTGACTATTTAATTTTTAAAGGAACACCGTGAATTTGCCTCATGAAACTAGTTAAGTCCGAGTTTATTCCTGAATATAATTTCAATGAAATCATAGTAAGATATTGATTGGATTGTTGTGAAATCTCAGTGATATTAGTAAGTCAGTGAATTATAGGATTTGTAATCACACAGTCCTGGGTTGATAACCCATTTCTATCACATTTTATTTTTGTATCCTTAGGATAGTATTTTAAATCTCCAAATCTCAATTTCTTCATCTGGAAAGTGTGGGCACTAATAATATTAATAGCACACATTAGAGAATTGCTTTGAGTGTTAATGGCATAGTGAGTTTTCAGGACTCAATCCTTAGTAAACTTTCAATAATAATATTTACTATTATGTGTTTATTATATTGGTATAATTACCATTACAAAAAGTTAGGAACTGTAATTACTTGACATATACAAAATAGAAGCTCACATTTTCACTACTGAAAAAAATGTTTCAAAATGCAACACTTTGTATAAATATGTGCGGAGAAAGCATTCAGCTTCCTAGGGATAAAGTATTTTCAGTCACTTTATACTAAATGTGAGCATGCATTTGTGTTCCATTTGCATGCTTTGTATTAAACTTGTATTTTTTAATACATCCAGGAAAGAACTGACTATTTTAATAATATTCATCTTTTTACATTAAGTAACTGTAGTCATATCAGGTATTAAACCCATTCTTTTCCTATCTTAAGTGCAGTTTTTTCAGCTGTTTTGAACTTCAAGGGGTTTACGCTTTGATTTCAAGTTTTATCTTGGTAACAGTTGGGTTACTAAACAGTAAATGACTCTACAACAGCCACTACAAGCCAAAGCTATAAAATGAGAACAATGTCTCAGGTGGCATGATGCCAAGTTATTTAGCACACATTCAGATTTGGGTTGATGATCAAGAGAAACCTCAGAGGGCCCAGATGTAGGTCCCAGATGAAATCTCCAGGATCTGGAGTCCTGTTGGCCCCCACTCACACATCACATACAACCTTGTATCTGGTCCTATCTGCATGTTCTTGTCTATGTGTTTCATTCACCTTTGTAAATCCAACTTTTTCAGCACAGTGCTGAAATGCTGCTTCCTACTTCTATACTTTTTAAACTGCTTACATTGCCAGATCATCTAATCCGGCCTGATCTCACTATAATCTTTCAGTCCCAGTACCTAAGACCACAGGGATGATTTGTACCTAAAGGTTATTTTTAAATTTCTTGGAGACATAATATGACTGAATCAGAAATCCTCAGTTAGTCTCCCCAATGTGATTAAGTTTGTCCTGGACAAAGTGTTGTTGCTAAAAATGAGTGGTGTGAGCAAAGAGGAAATGATGGAATCTCTACCTAGGTTTACTAAAGGTTTGTAAACTCACTTTTCATATATATTTCTTATAGGACCATTAAACATTTCATAAATGTTTGGCCTTTCCAGTTTTCTGCAGTTGTAAAAAAAGATCACATGATCTCTTAATATCAGGGGAGTATCCATGATTTGCATTCACTTGCATATAAACATATTCAGTTGCATACAAATTTGGTGGCCATTTTCACCAAATTTCACATGCCACATTCTGCAGTCATATGCAGATGCATTTAAAAATGCTATTAATAATCCAGATTATTCTGTAAGAACAGGGTTAGATGTAAATAAATGATTTGTAAGTCAGATATTGTTAAAGAAATGGGTCACTATTTGAGTTTAATTACTGAAAAAGCCATGGATTTCTCCAATGATTAATGACAGGTAAAGCTTTTAAAATGAAAATAACCATATGTTGTTGTAGTGGGTTGAATTTGTCCCCCAAAAAAGATATGTGCAAGCCCCATACTTGCAAATGTACCTTATTTGTGGAAATAGATTTTTTGAAAATGTAAATTAAATATCTCAAGATGAAATCACACCAAATTTAGTGTGAGCCTTAAATCCAGTGACTGAGGACCTTAGAAGAGAAAGGTGAGGGAGATCTGAAACACTAGAATACACAGAGAAAGAACCTGTGAACATGGAGGCAGAGATTAGAGTTACATAGTCACAAGCAAAGGGACACCAGGTGCTCCCAGAAGCTGGTGAAACAAGGAGGGATTCCCTCCCAGAGGCTTTAGAGGGTACATGTCCCTGCTGACACCTTGATTGTATATTTCTGGTCTCCAGAAAAGTGAGAGAACACATGTACACAGTGCTTTGTTAAAGCAGTCGTGGAAAATTAATATGATGGCCCTCTGATTCACAGCTAAAATTATCTCCCATTGTTCCCAGAAAGCAATAGGAGAGTTTGTGTGTGTGTGTATGTGTGTATAAAGTTATAAAGCTATTATATAACTTCAATTTTATATATGTAATATAAAGCTTTACACACATACACATTTATATTTATACATATACACATATTTATAAAGATTGAATTAATAAGTAGAACAAAGTAATAGTCAAATAATTTCTAAATGTTAGGATTATTGGCATCTGTACATTGGTATTTCTCAATCCGTCTGTGAAGATGCAATTAGAGCTTCTTAAAAATAGGGTTTTCCAAGCCCTTGTAGAGTGCTATTATATTAGATTTTTAGGGAAGTTTAGATATAGATATTTTAATCTCTACAGGTAAGTACTAAAAACTATGTCTGAGGTACTAAGATAAATTTTAAGTGTTGGTCAACATGCATATATGATATTGATAAATTATTATGTATATATGTAAATGTATGTTTATGTATTTGTATATATAATATGTATACTATATATGAGCAATAAATATCTCAAAAAATACATTGCTATTTTCCAAATGATTAAATTTAATGAACATTATAACTGAGTTTTCAGAGACAACATTCAGAGACTAAGGCATATTTTAAAGACATTATTAATTTATATAAAAAATAAGTGCAATAGTTCTAAAGAAAGAATACAGAAAATACTGACTAACCTTATTCGGTAATTTACAAAGAAGATCATCTTTGTTTCACATCTTACAGATTAAGTAATACTGAGTCCCTATGTCTATTCTCCAAGTAAGTGCCATCTTTCATGAGAGCTCTGTCATCCTCATCCTTTAAAATATCTTTAGCCAAATAGCAAACAACTAAAATAAATGATTTTTGAATAAGAGAGATACATAAAATGCTAACACCTATGTAGTTAACAATAACTCTTCCTGATTTTTACAATTGTCCTAAAGATTACAAGAATACAAGAAAATGGCACTAATATAGAATGGAAGGGGGTGCAGAATATAATAAGGGATAATCACTGACCTAATGTCTGTGGATTACATAACCATAGTCATATAATCACAAGTATCAAACACAGATAGTGTTTAGATATGAGCTCTAGGAAAATTAATGACATTTTCAAAATTTAATTCTGGAGATAAAAGCTCAGATTCTAGTATACACATGTTAAAGAAAAAATCTACTGGGCCTTCCCAGGTGGTGCAGTGGGTTGAGCACAGTGCTGTGAAGCTGTCCACAGCCTCCGCAGCGCGGGTTTGATCCCGCCGGCCAGGGAGATACCCACATGGCATGGCAGACCTCTTCTGTCTCGCCTGCTGCTCCCCTCAGCAGTGCTTTCAGTCCCTCTGCCTGTTCTGCTTCCCGCTCTGTCTCTGATGAATCCTCTCACTCTCCCGTGCCTCTGGCCTGTACCCCAGGTCTTGTATTAATAAAATAAATCTTAAATGAAAAAAAGAACTACCAATATTCCTCAGGAACTTAAAATGACCTGACTCACTTTCTTCCCTTATTACACCCATATTTGCTTATGTGACACTCAAAACAACCATCGAAATGTACAACAGTCCTAGATCCTCAGTCTGCAAATTATGCTAGATTTGATAATTAGCAGAATTAAACTGAATGATGTTCTGAGATGTTTACCTCTAGCTACATCCAAGTACTTTTACATCACACCTATATCCAAAACACCCATAAGCTTATTGTCAAGCAGTTTTGTTTTTCAACAACTGTGTCCTAACACATTTATATTAATGTTCATCATTCTTTTAGTTTTTCACATTTCTATGGTTTCCCATTTTAGCCATACTCACTTTAATTTGTTCAACATTCAAGATGAGATATCCCTGGGCCTCCCCGGTGGTGCAGCAGTTGAGCACTGGGTTGCGAACCTGCCGCAGCCTCTGCAGCGCTGGTTCGATCCCCAGCCACCGGGCGAGGGTCCCACATGGCGCGCAAACCTCTCGTGCTGCCCGCTGCTCCCCTCAACAATGTACTTCTGTACACTGTGTACTCCTGCTGCCTGCTCTGCTCCCCGCTGTGGCTCTGGTGAATTCTCTCACCCTCCCATGCACCTGACTGTACCCAGTGCTTATATAAAGAAAGAAAGAAAGAAATAGATAGATAAATAAATGAATAAATAAGTAGATAGATAAATAAATAAATAAAAACACATAAATAAATAAATAAATAAATAAATAAATAAATAAATCTAAAAAGAAAAAGAAAAAAGATGAGCTATCCCTGTTCTTTTTTGCCCCCTCATCTACTAAAAATGTTTATCGGATACCTTGTGTGTGTGTGTGTGTGTGTATTGAGATAACATTTGTTTATAAAATTACATGATTCAGGGCCTCCCCTGGTGGCACAGCAGTTGAGCACTGGGCTGTGAAACTGCCCGCAGCCTCTGCAGCACCAGTTCAATCCCTGGCCCCCGGCAAGGATCCCACATGGTGTGACAGACCTCTCCTGCCATGCCCGCTGCTTCCCTCAGCAGTGTATATTGTCGGTCGGCCTGTTCTGCTCCCTGCTCTAGCTCTGGTGAATTCTCTCACCCTCCCGTGCTTCTGACTGTACCCAGTGCTTGTATAAATAAATAAATAAATCTTTAAAAAAAAAGTAATTAAAAAAATTACGATTCAGAAATTTAGAATCATACCTCCTTAGATACATGCTACCAGAACACACACACCTACCACAAAGGCATCCGTAGACTTCTAGCATAGTCAGTTCTGTTTGTCACCCTCCTCCTCCCCATTGATAATCTCAGTTTTACAGTCAGACTTCTAGGGGTTTTGGTTCAGCTTTGTCTGGCTCTTTGTTTTGTTTCTTTATATTCTACATATGAAACCATCCAGTATTTGTCCTTCCCCTTCCAGCTTATGGCATAATCCCTTCTAGTGCCATCCATGTTGTTGCAAAATGTCAAGAGTTCATTGTTTTGTTTGTTTTTGGTAGTGGAGTATGTTCCATAATCCCATCTTCTTAATCCACTCACCTATCATTGGGTAACTAAGTTTCCATAAGTTGGCTGTGTAACTAGTGCTGCAATGAACATAGTACACATATACCTTCAAAATAGTGTTTTTGTATTCTTTGGGTAGATACCTAGGGGTGGAATTGTTTGATGATGTGGTAGATCTATTTTTAATGTTTTGAAAAACCTCCATACTGTTTTCCATAGGGACTAGAACAGTACATTCCCACCAACACTGTATGACAGTTTAGTGTGTCAACAGCTTTGCCAAAACTTGCTGTTTCTGATATTTTTAATGTCATTCTCACAGGTGAGAGATGATAGAAAATTTTGGCTTTGCTTTTCATTTCCTTGATGAAAAGTGATGATGAGCATTTGTTTCAGATACCTATTGGCTATTTGTAGGCATTTATTTGAGGAAGTGTCTATTTAGCTCTTCTGCCCATTTGTTTCCTCTTTGTTGAAGTTGTATGAGTTGTTTTTAGATTTTGAATATAGCCCCTTGTTAGATGTATGATGGGTAAATACTTTCTTCCATTCAGTAAGGTGTCTTTTCATTTTAATGATAGTTTCTTTTGGGATGTTGAAGCTTTTTAGTTTCATGTAGTTCCATTTGTTTGTTTCCTTACTCTTTGTTTTTTGATTGAGGTAACACTGGCTTACAAAGTTGTTTGTAATTTAAAGGTATAGGATCTCCCCTTCACTAAAATACCGATATTCTTAAAATTCTATGTCTCTCACATTTAATGAAACTTATCATGGAAATAAATAAAATTAAAAAGAACAAAATCAGGAGTGCCTTCTCTGCTTCTTCTTCAGCTCAAGGATATGTATATGAGGGGAATCTGTTCGATCTGTTCAGCTTCTTATCAGAACTAATGATTTATAGATTTTAAAAACTATAAAAGGAAAAGAAAAATAGGGAGCAAAGGTGATGACATTAATAAATGGAGTTAGAGTTAATGCCAACTGCTTAAGTCAAACACAATTTGGGAGCAGTTAATGTTTTTAAATATATTTGGAAGGTTTCATTAGGACTGAGTCCCAATTCTACCTGCTAATATCATTATCACAATACAAGTTTTTTGCTGATAGAGAAAAGGAGCTTGGTTTTATATGTAAATAATAAGAATTCTGTGACTGGATAATTGTAAGCATTATTTTATTAGGTCAGATCTCAGGAAATAGAGAAAAATAACATTGATTTTTTTTTAAAAAAGCATATTCCTTCAGCTCATTGTCCTTAACTAATGCCAAAGTTTAGATTAACTAGTTACCAATAATTGCAGTAAAAATTACACAGCCATATAATTTGCATAAGGAATATTGATGAACTGTCTTAAACTAATTTTCCTTTCCATCTATAAAGTACCTATCATCCATCTCTTCTATCAGAGTGATGACCTGAAACAAGTGAAATATGACCTAAAGCAAAACAAGGCTCAAAAATATCTTCCCTTGGCTCTTTCACAAATTCACAAGAAAACACTGACATTGGAAAATGCATTGAAAGTTATTAGATCTCACCATTATTAAAAAATAAGATACTCATTTATTCAACAAATGAAAAAATGTAGATTCAGCATTAGAAAATGTAATTGCTTATAATAATTTCACGTCAGAGTTTTCAAAATAATATACAGCAAATACCAACTTTGGAAAATTTATGTATACAAATATATTTTATGAAAGGCTTTTGACAATACTTTTTATAAAACAATTATGTTGGTCAGAGATAACAGGAAAATTCAAATTCTACAATTTTAATAAATTAAAAAGTTATTCTGTTCTAACTTTCTAAAGCCTATGTATTATATTTATTCTCATATATCATTGTAATACTACTCTTTGTAAGAATTTTAAAAATTGATTACATTGCCTTTTAAATTGAATTAATTTGATGTACATATTTATACTAACATTTCTCAATATTTGGACATTTATCCTTATAGCTTTTTGGGCAACATTGACTTTTTATATTTCTAAAATACCTTATGCCACAATTATGTTCCAGACAAAAACAATGGTAATTTTAGTTTTCCGATGAATATGACTAGAGAAAAATCCATTGACAGAATCTAAGTAACTGTAGACACTGCTTTATGATTTACTTTTTAAAAAGCTTAAATTATGTTCTGTGTCACATACATATTTTCTCTTTCCAATAGTAAAGAGTGTCAACACATGACCTTGGTTAAACAAGCAGTCTTTTATATGAAACAAACTATTTCAAGCACTGAAAGAGTATTATACCCAAACAATATTTGTACATTAGGATTAAGTCTTCAGATTCAATGTAAAGCATAGATCCTCCTTTCATAACTTATTTATGTCTTTTCATTGTCTAATAAACCTGTGATGAGTTTCTAATATGCTCCTGGCACTGAACTAAATCTCTTGTGTGTCTTGGTAGACACTATCTTGTCTCTTTTTCTTTTATGGACAGGTAACAAAATGTTTTCTCATTTCTAATTTATCTTAAAGTTGCTTAGTTTCTGATATTTTATGACTTTCTATTCATAACTTGTCTATTCATAATTTTCCCTCTTCTTCATATATCTGAGATTCTATTATTTGCTCATTCTTTTAAAAATTCAAAGATGTATCTAGTTTTTGCATTTATTAAATAGTTTTATAGTTGCCTCAATTTTAAAGAATTAAGTTGAATATTTTATAGTTATTTTATAATTGAAAATTGAACATATACAGGCCTCCCCTGGTGGCGCAGAGGTTGAGCGCTGGGCTGCAAAGCTGCCCGAAGTTTCTGCAGCACCGCTTCAATCCCAAGCCCCAGGCGAGGGTCCCACATGGTGTGACAGACCTCTCCTGCCATTCCCACTGCTCCCCTCAGCAGTGTATTTCGTCGGTCTGCCTGTTCTGTTCCCCGCTTTGGCTCTGGTGAGTTCTCTCACCCTCCTGCGCTTCTGACTGTACACAATGCTTGTATAAATAAATAAATAAATCTTTTTAAAAAATTGAACATATGCATTTGTTTAATGCAATTAATCATATCTTTAAGTCAAAATAATTATTCTATGTAAAAAAAGAATATCTAAAGTTATAATTCACTGAATCTTTAATTGTGCCATGCTCTTTAATGTTAGTTTCATTACAAACCAAACATCTGTATACCACTAGTCCATACAGTTATACTATTTTATTTTAAATGTTTAATGACCTATAAAGATAGGCATTATCAAAAATATGTATGTCATTGCATAATCAAATGATGTTTCAAAGTACTTCAAATGAGAATGTAAAATTTATTTTAATTACAGGCTACTTATGTCCTGTTCAGTGTAGAGGTACCTACACCCTTTTTAATACATATGCCAATATTTAGTGTTACAAGAAAATAGATAATATTAATTTCCACAAAAGTACTAATAAGCCTGAAGTCAACACATGATTGTTGTTCAAGCAAACAAGCATATTTTGAAGTGCTAAATAGTTACAATATAGTTAATTATTATTTTAACATTGCATTTTATGTTGCTTGTAACAAACCACAATTTTAATTAGATTTCTATAGTTGCTGTAATTGAATTTTACTTTATTGAAATTAATGACTTTTTATCAAACATTATATTTGCTAAAATCAAATAAGCAGAATCTCCTTATAAGCCCACAGGGACCACTGCACCTTGCATTCATATAAGGCCAAACAAAAGCTAACTCAGGACATCACCATTGAGACTGGCCTTTGTTAGTTTAATAGCCATCAGCTCTAAAAACTCACAGCACAAAATTAATGTCTTAAACATAAACTGGGAAGAATAGAAGAAGTTTAAGTCAATTTTCCCTAGAAAAACATAAAAGTTTCATAGGTTAGAGGAAAGTGGGGACAACTAGGGCTGTGAAGAATGACAGAAATTGGAAAGATCATAAGATCATAAGAAAGGACTGCATCTGATATTTTTCCTTTTTCCTTCTGACTTATTTTGGATGCAGTCCTTTCTTATAGGGACTGTGGTGATGGTACAAGGGTGAATTGGGGAAGTAAATTCTATGGGGACTACACCTGAGGAGGGAAAAAAAAAGCAAACATTGTTTAAAAATGAACAATGATGTCAAATAAAAAAAATAAAGCAAGCCCAATCTCTCTCTCTCTCTCTCTCTCTCTCTCACACACACATACACAAAAGTAAAGAAAGAAAGGACTGTGGTGAAGAGAGTGTTCCTCCTGTATGCAAGCCTGCACCATGAATTGTGGTTACCAAAGACTTAGAGGAGCTGAAACAACAGACACAGGTGCCTCTGACTGTGCACCTTTGCTATGGGCAAAGAACCATTGGGCTTGTTTTTGGGTGCTCTATGGTGTGGAATTCCCAATTTGCTTATCACTGTCTTCCATATCTTTCTTGAGACTTTCCTCAGTCCCATTTGAATTATTCTGTATTACTTGCCTATTTAATGCCAAAGATGCTCACAGTCCTTTATAATGGAGTTTGAAACTCCAGACACTGAAGAGAATAGTAGGACTATGGGAGGGAGCAGCCTTCTGTGACTTAATGGGATGGAGTAAACCAGGTTTATTAGGAGACAGGGCAGAGATGAAATAGAACATTATTTCATTAGTACATAGGTGCTGGTGTTATAAGAAAGGAAAACGAAGAACAACGTTCTTTCTACTTTTAGGGGCTTTACATTCAGTTTTCTGCATTTTTCCTTTTCTTCATCTCTCTGTATTTACATTTCTCTATACCCTTGCTAGTAACACACTGACAGACTGGTCAAAATCAATGTTATTTTTCCCCAATATTTCAAATTCTCTGCACAAGAATGATCAATATAAAAAATAACGCAAATTGGGGAGTGGGCACTCACCGCCGGGGCAGACCGGGCACGCAGGGGAGTGTGTCCCCACATCGCCATTTTAGAACAGGGACCTTTCTTCAGTAAAGACTGCTTGAAACCAGCAGAAGGTCCCCAGAGGAGCCAGAGGTGAGCTGGAAAGTTCGCCCATGCCAGGCCCCTTCTGGCCTGCAGTCCAAGACCAGAGGGGGAGCGGGCACCCACAGCCAGGGCAGACCGGGCGCACAGGGGACTGCATCCCCACATTGCCACCTTAGAACAGGGACCTTTCTTCAATAAAGACTGCTTGAAACTGGCAGAAGGCTCCCTGTGGGACCAGATGGAAAAGGTTCCCTGTGCAGTCAGAGGTAAGCTGAAGGCCCCCACAAGCCTGGTCCTGACTGGCAGAAAGTTGGAAACAAGAGAGGGATCCAGTGATTTGGAACCCAGAGTGCAATCCAGCTGCCCCACCTCCAGGGAAGTTTGTGGGACTTCAAGACACACCTTTATAATT
Organism: Talpa europaea; assembly: GCF_964194135.1. Lineage (NCBI taxonomy): Eukaryota > Metazoa > Chordata > Mammalia > Eulipotyphla > Talpidae > Talpa > Talpa europaea. The sequence continues at coordinate 47,957,287 of NC_140083.1, read as the reverse complement.
AAACAGAGAAGGAGGAAATATTTTGTGATAGCGACAATTAACATACTCAAAATACCACTGCCTCACTAGACTTCTGGCATAACAGTATTTGACTTGTTTAGACCACCATTTTCTGAACCCCACAAAAAGCACACCAAAAAGATGCCGGCAAGTACCAGCAACACAGTGTCCCAAGGCATACAGCAAATTAGAAAACAGGTGGTAGGGAGGAGAAAAACTACATGCAACCCAGCAACTCCTCAGGAAAAAGGCACACCACAAAAAGAAAACCACCCACCAGATTGCAATGACAATAACTTGGAAGAACTTCTGAGCCTTCCAGAAAGAGTATTTAAAATTGCCATGATTAAAAAACTGACAGAAGTCATAAAGAAAACAATGATAAGGGAAAAATAATCAACGATCAGAAGAATGAAACTGAGTCCCTAAAGAGGGAAGTAAAAGAAATGCATGAGATCAAACAATTAATGGAGGAGCTAAAGAAAAGCAATGAAAGCAGAATAGATGAAATGGAAGAACAAATAAGTACTCTCAAAGACACAGAAATACAAAGAACAAAAACAGAAAAGAAAAGAGAAGTACAAAGGAAAAAGACCGAAGAAAGACTTCGGGAACTATCTGACTCCATGAGGAAAGGAAATATAAGAGTTATAGGAATCCCAGAAGGAGAGGAGAAAGACCTAGGAACAGAGAAATTATTCAAGGAAATAATTAAAGAGAACTTCTCAAATGTGAAGAAGCAGCTGAAAATTGATATACAAGAAGCAAGAAGAACACCAAATCCATGACAAAAGGAAAAATACAGCAAGACACCTAATAGTAAAGCTCACAAGAATCCAAGGGAAAAATAGTGAAGCTGACAAGAGGGAAGGAACAGATAACATTCAAAGGAAAACCAATCAGACTGACATCAGACATCTCTGAAGAAACTCCACGGGCAAGGAGAGTGTGGATGGACATAGTCAACAGACTCCAAGAAAACAAAAGCCAACCAAGCATACTCTATCCTGCAAAGCTCTCCTTCCTCTTTGAAGAAAGAATAAGGACCTTCCCAGACAAACATAAACTCTGGAATTTCATTACGACTAAACCCCCACTCCAAAAAATACTACAAGGAGTCCTAAAGCCAGAACCTCAGAGGGATGAATAACAATGAAAGAAGGCCAAAAAAAAGTTATTAAAAGAATAAATAAATAAAATCAAAGGAAAGACAATCACAATGGCAAATACAGATGCTAACATATCAATATTAACTCTAAATGTAAATGGACTAAACTCTTCCATAAAAAGACACAGAGTCACAGGCTGGATTAAGAAACAAAACCCAACCTTTTGCTGTCTCCAGGAAACACATTTAGCTACAAAAGATAAAAATAGACTCAAAGTTAAAGGATGGAAAACAAACCTACAAGCAAATAGACCAAAAAAGAAGGAAGGAACAGCTATACTTATGTCATATAAAACAGATTTCAAACTCAAAAAGCTAAAGGAGACCCCAACGGTCATTACATTATGATCAAGGGAACAATAGTTCAAGAAGAAATAACGCTCATTAACATATACTCACCAAACGGAGGAGCATCAAAATATATCAGACAACTATTGTCATCTTTGAAAACAGACATCAGAGAAAACACATATGTAGTGGGAGACTTCAACACACCACTATCAACAATGGATAGATCAATGAGACAAAAAATAAGTAAAAACACTAAAGGTCTAAATAAGGATCTAGAGTGCTTGGGCTTAACAGACACTAAACCCAAAAAAATCTGAGTACACATTTTTCTCAAGTGCACATGGATCATTCTCCAGGATCAATCAAATACTGGGACACAAGACAAACATCAACAGATACACCAAGACTGAAATCATACCAACCATCTTTTCTGACCACAAAGGCATCAAACTAGAAATAAACCATAAAAAGAGGGCAAGGACTCTCCTGCCTCATGGAGATTGAAAACCACACTAGTGGAAGTCCACTGGACTAATGAGGAGATCAAAGAAGAAATTAAAAAATTCTTTGAATTGAATGACAAGGAGGACACCAATTTCCTAAATGTATGGGATGCAGCAAAAGCAGTAATAAGACGAAAATATATAGCAATAGAGGCTCACATCAAGAAACAAGAAAGAACTCAAAGAAACAACCTAATCTTGAAGCTCAAAGATCTAGAAAAAGAACAACAAAAAAACCCCAAAACCAGTAGAAGAAAAGAAATAATAAAAACCAAAGCAGAAATAAATGAAATAGAAACTAAAAAACAATCCAAAAGATCAATGAAACCAAGAGCGGGTTCTTCAAAAAAAATCAATAAAATAAAAAAAACCCTAGCCAGGCTCACAAAGGAAAAAAGGGAGAAAGCACAAATAAACAGAATCATAAATGAAAGAGGAGAAATCACAACAGACACAGCAGAAATCAAAAGAATAATCAGAAACTACTATGAACAGTTATATGGAAACAAGTTCAACAATCTAGAGCAGATGGACAAATTCCTACAACTCTACAAACACCCAAAGCTAGATAAAGAAGAAATAGAACACCTAAACAGATCAATTACAAGCAGCAAAATTGAAATGGTAATCAAAAACCTCCCCAAAAACAAAAGCCCATGACCTGATGGATTTACAAATGAATTCTACCAAACATTCAGAAATGAATTAGTGTCTATTCTTCACAAACTCTTCCAAGACATTGAGAGGGAAGGTATAATACCAAACACGTTCTATGAAGCCAACATTACACTAATACCAAAACCGAACAAGGACAACACGCAAAAAAGAAAACTACAGGCCAATCTCCCTAATGAACAATGATGCAAAAATCCTCAATAAAATTTTAGCTATCACAATCCAACAATGTATCCATAAGATAATTCGCCACAACCAAGTAGGATTCATTCCAGGGACACAAGGATGGTTCAACATCCTAAAATCAATCAACATTATCCAACACATCAACAAAAAGAAATATAAAAACCGTATGATGGGGCCTCCCCAGTGGTGTAGTGGTTGAGCGCTGGATTGTGAAGCTGCTCGCAGCCTCTGCAAGCCAGTTCCGACCCCCAGCAGCTCCCCAGTCACCTGAGGAGTGTCCCACATGTCGAGCAGACCTTTCCTTCCGCCTGCTGCTCCCCTCAGCAGTGTACTTCGATCCTTCTGCCTGCTCTGCTCCCTTCTCAGGCTCGGTGAATTCTCTCACCCTCCCGCGCTTCTGACTGTACCCAGTGCTTGTATAAATAAATAAATTAATTAAACTTAAAAAAAAAGAAATAATAGCTATTCCTTAAAAAAAAATATGATAATATCAATAGATGCCAAGAAAGCTTTTGACAAAGTGCAACACCCATTCATGATAAAAGGCCTTGAAATTCTTGGGATACAAGGAACATACCTCAACATCAAAAAGGCCGTATATGACAAGCCAACAGCCAGTATCATTTTCAATGGTGAAAAGCTGAGAGCAATTCCATTAAGATCTGGAACAATACAAGTATGTCCACTCTCACCACTGCTTTTCAATATAATACTGGAAGTCCTAGCCAGAGCAATAAGACAAGAGAAAGACATACAAGGAATCCAAATAGGAAAAGAAGTCAAACTATCACTCTTTGCAGATGATATGATAATATACATAGAGATCCCCAAAAACTCCACAGAAAAACTAATTCAACTCATCAATCAGTTCAGTAAAGTGGCAGGATACAAAATCAACATTCAAAAGTCAGTAGCCTTCCTATACACAAACAATAAATCTGAAGAAGAAGAAATAAAAAAAAATCCCTTTTATTATCAAAACAAAAAAAATCAAATATTTGGGAATAAATCTAACAAAAGAGGTAAAGGACCTATACAAAGAAAACTATAAAACACTGTTAAAAGAAATAGAATAAGACACAAAGAAATGGAAGAATAAACATTATTAAAATGGCCATCCTACCAAAAGCAATATACAGATTCAATGCTATTCCAATCAAAATTTCAATGTCATTCTTCAAAGAAATAGAACAATTATTGACGAAATTCATCTGGAATCACCAAAAACCCCGAATAGCCAAAGCTCTCCTGAAAAACAAGAAGGGAATGGAGGCATCACACTCCCAGACTTCAAACTTTACTACAAAGCCATAATCATCAAAACTGCATGGTACTGGAACAAGAACAGACACACAGACCAATGGAATCGAATAGAAAATCCAGAAATAGAGAAGGCTCACCGAGGAGCCAGAGGTAAGCTGGGGGGCTTGCCCATGCCGGGCGCCTGCAGTTCCAGCCCAGAGGGGAGCAGCACCCACCGCTGGGGCAGACTGGTCGTGCAGGGGAGCACGTCCCCTGCACCGGCATTTTGCAGCAGGGACCTTTCTTGTTGGAGACTGTGTGAACCCAGCAGAAGGCTCACCGAGGAGCCAGAGGTAATCTGGGAGGCTTGCCCAAGCCGGGCGCCTTCTGGCCTGCAGTTCCAGCACAGAGGGGAGCAGCACCCACCACTGGGGCAGACCGGGCGTGCAGGGGAGCAAGTTCCCGCATCGCCACTTTGCAGCAGGGACCATTCTTTGCTGGAGACTTGTGAACCCAGCAGAAGTTCCCCAGAGGAGCACGTGGTGAGCTGGGAAGGTCACCCAAGATGCTGGCCAGTACCAGCAACACAGTCTCACAAGGAATACGGCAAATTAGAAAACAGGCAGTAGGGAGTAGAAAAACCACATGCAACCCAGCAACTCCTCAGCAAAAAAGCACACCACAAAAAGAAAACCATCTACCAGATTGCAACGACAGTAACTTGGAAGAACTTCTGAGCCTTCCAGATAGAGAATTTAAAATTGCCTTGATTAAAAAACTGACAGAAGTCATAAAGGAAAACAATGATAAGGGAAAAATAATTAATGACCAGAAGAATGAAACTGAGTCCCTAAAGAGGGAAGTACAAGAAATGCAGGAGATCAAAGAATTAATGGAGACACTAAAGAACTCTGGGAAAAGCAATGAAAGCAGAATAGATGAAATGGAAGAACGAATAAGTACTCTTGAAGACACAGAAATAAAAAGAACTAAAACAGAAAAGGAAGGAGAAGTACGAAGTAAAAAGACAGAAGAAAGACTTCGGGAACTATCTGACTCCATGAGGAAAGGAAATATAAGAGTTATAGGAATCCCAGAAGGAGAGGAGAGAGATGTAGGAACAGAGAAAATATTCATGGATATAATTGAAGAGAACTTCCCAAACACAAAGAAGGAGCTGAAAATTGATATACAAGAAGCAAGAAGAACACCAAACTTCCATGACGAAAGGAAAAATACAGCAAGACACATAATAGTAAAGCTCCCAAGAATCCAAGACAAGGGAAAAATAATGAAACTAACAAGAGGGAAGAAATAGATAACATTCAAAGGAAAACCAATCAGACTGACATCAGACTTCTCTGAAGAAACACTACAGGCAAGGAGAGAGTGGAGGGACATAGTCAACAGACTCCAAGAAAACAGATGCCAAACAAGAATACTCTATCCCGCAAAACTCTCCTTCCTCTTTGAAGAAAGAATAAGGACCTTCCCAGACAAACATAAACTCTGGAATTTTATTACTACTAAACCCCCACTCCAAAAAATACTACAAGGAGACCTAAAGCCAGAACCTCAGAGGGACGAATAACAACAAAAGAAGGCCAAAGAAAGTTATTTAAAGAATAAATAAAGAAAATCAAAGGAAAGACAAACACAATGGCAAATACAGATGCTAACATATCAATACTAACTCTAAATGTAAATGGACTAAACTCTTCAATAAAAAAACACAGAGTTGCAGGCTGGATTAAGAAACAAAACCCAACCTTTTGCTGTCTCCAGGAAAAACATTTAGCTGCAAAAGATAAAAATAGACTCAAAGTAAAGGATGGAAAAAATTCTACAAGCAAATGGACCAAAAAGAAGGCAGGAACAGCTATACTCATATCAGATAAAACAGATTTCAAACTTAAAAAGATAAAAAGAGACCCCAGTGGTCATTACATTATGATCAAGGGGACAAAACTTCAAGAAGAAATAACACTCATTAACATATATTCACCAAACAAAGGAGCACCAAAATATATCAGACAACTATTGGCATCTCTGAAAACAGACATCAGAGAAAACAAATACGTAGTGGGAGACTTCAACACACCACTATCAACAATGGATAGATCAACAAGACAAAAAATAAGTAAAGACACTAAAGCTCTAAATAAGGATCTAGAGTGCTTGGGCTTAACAGACATATATAGAACACTAAACCCCAAAAAATCTGAGTATACATTTTTCTCAAGCGCACACGGATCATTCTCTAGGATCGATCATATACTGGGGCACAAGACAAACATCAACAAATACACTAAGATTGAAATCCTACCAACCATCTTTTCTGACTATGAAGGCATCAAACTAGAAATAAACCATAAAAAGAAGGCAAGGTACTCTCCTACCTCGTGGAGATTGAAACCCACACTACTGGAAGTCCACTGGACTAACGAGGAGATAAAAGAAGAAATTAAAAAATTCTTTGAATTGAATGACAAGGAGGACACCAATTTCCTAAATGTATGGGATGCAGCAAAAGCAGTAATAAGAGGAAAATATATAGCAATAGATGCTCACATCAAGAAACAAGAAAAAACTCAAAGAAACAACCTAATCTTGAAGCTCAAAGATCTAGAAAAAGAACAACAAAAAACCCCAAAACCAGTAGAAGAAAAGAAATAATAAAAACCAAAGCAGAAATAAATGAAATCGAAACTAAAAAAACAATCCAAAAGATCAATGAAACCAAGAGCTGGTTCTTCGAAAAAATAAATAAAATAGATAAACCCCTAGCCAGGCTCACAAGGGCAAAAAGGGAGAAAGCACAAATAAATAGGATAATAAATGAAAGAGGAGAAATCACAACGGACACTGCAGAAATCAAAAGAATAATTAATATCTACTATGAACAGTTATATGGAAACAAGTTCAACAATCTAGAGCAGATGGACAAATTCCTACAACTCTACAATCACCCAAAGCTAGATAAAGAAGAAATAGAACACCTAAACAGACCAATTACAATTAGCGAAATTGAAATGGTAATCAAAAACCTCCCAAAAACAAAAGCCCAGGACCTGATGGATTTACAAATGAATTCTACCAAACATTCAGAGACGAATTGGTGCCTATCCTTCACAAACTCTTCCAAAAAATTGAGAAGGAAGGTATATAATACCTAACACATTCTATGAAGCCAACATTCCACTAATACCAAAACCTAACAAGGACAACACAAAAAAAGAAAACTATAGGCCAATCTCACTAATGAACACTGATGCAAAAATCCTCAATAAAATTTTAGCTATCAGAATCCAACAGTGTATCCATAAGGTAATTCACCATGACTAAGTAGGATTCATTCCAGGGACACAAGGATGGTTCAACATCCAAAAATCAATCAACGTTATCCAACACATCAACAAAAAGAAATATAGAAACCATATGATAATATCAATAGATGCTGAGAAAGCTTTCGACAAAGTGCAACACCCATTCATGATAAAAGGCCTTCAAATTCTTGGGATACAAGGAACATACCTCAACATCATAAAGGCCATATATGACAAGCCAACAGCCAGTATCATTCTCAATGGTGAAAAGCTGAAAGCATTTCCATTAAGATCTGGAACAACACAAGGATGTCCACTCTCACCACTGCTTTTCAATATAATACTGGAAGTCCTAGCCAGAGCAATAAGACAAGAGAAAGACATACAAGGAATCCAAATAGGAAAAGAAGAAGTCAAACTATCACTGTTTGCAGATGATATGATAATATACATGGAGAACCCCAAAAACTCCATAGAAAAACTAATTGAACTCATCAATCAGTTCAGCAAAGTGGCAGGATACAAAATCAACATTCAAAAGTCAGAAGACTTCCTATACACTAACAATAAATCTGAAGAAGAAGAAATGAAAAAAACCATCCCCTTTATTATCGAAACAAAAAAAATCAAATACTTGGGAATAAATCTAACAAAAGAGGTAAAGGACCTTTACAAAGAAAACTATAAAACACTGTTAAAAGAAATAGAAGAAGACACAAAGAAATCGAAAGATATCCCCTGTTCATGGATTGGAAGAATAAACATTATTAAAATGGCCATCTTAGCAAAAGCAATATACCGATTCAATGCTATTCCAATAAAAATTTCAATGTTATTCTTCAAAGAAATAGAACAATTATTGATGAAATTCATATGGAATCACCAAAAACCCCGAATAGCCAAAGCTCTCCTGAAAAAAAAAGAAGGGAATGGAGGCATCACACTCCCAGATTTCAGGCTATACTACAAAGCCATAATCATCAAAACTGCATGGTATTGGAACAAGAACAGAAACACAGACCAATGGAATCGAATAGAAAATCCAGAAATAAACCCACAGATTTATGGTCAACTAATATTTGACAAAGGAGCAAAGAATATGCATTGGAGCAAAGAAAGTCTGTTCAATAAATGGTGCTGGGAAAACTGGGCCACTACATGCAAAAGAATGAAGCTTGACTACTACCTCACACCATACGCAAAAATCAACTCAAAATGGATTAAAGAACTAGACATAAAACCTGAAACCATAAAATTCATAGAAGGAAATATAGGCGAAACACTACGTGATATGCACATCAAAGACATCTTTACAGACATATCACCCAAAGCAGTGATAGTGAAGGCAAAGATAAACAGCTGGGACTACATCAAATTAAAGAGCTTCTGCACAGCAAAAGAGACAATAACAAAAACTAAGAGAAACCCTACCAACTGGGAGAACATTTTTGCACACAACACTAATGATAAAGGATTGATCACAAAAATCTGCAAAGAGCTGATGAGACTCAACAACAACAAAGAAAATAATTCAGTCAAAAAAAATGGGCAGAAGAGCTAAAAAGAAACTTCTCTGAAGAGGAAATGCAAATGGCCAACACGCATATGAAAAAATGTTCAACATCACTTTTAATCAGGGAAATGCAAATAAAAACTACCATGAGATACCATCTTACACCAGTGATAATGGCACATATTAAAAAAACTAGCAACAACAAATGTTGGTGTGGGTGTGGAGAAAAAGGAACTCTTCTGCACTGTTGGTGGGAGTGCAAACTGGTCCAACCACTATGGAGAGCTTTGTGGAGATTTCTGGACCTACTAAACATAGAGCTTCCATATGGTCCAGCAATTCCACTCCTAGGTATTTACCCAAAGGACACAGAAACATCAATTCCAAAGAACACCTGCACCCCTATGTTTATAGCAGCACTATTTACAATAGTAAGCTTTGGAAACAACCCAAATGCCCAAAAATAGATGACTGGATCAAGAAGATGTGGTACATATATACCATGGAATATTACTCAGCATTCAAAAAAGATAAACACATGCAATTTGCAGCAACATGGATGGCGCTGGAAGGGATCATGCTCAGCGAATTAAGCCAGAAAGAAAAAGAAAAATACCGGATTGTCTCACTCATAGCAGGAATCTAGAAAACTTAAATAAGGGACCAGGAAAATGAATAACTATAAGAAAGTGAAAATCAAAATCAACAAAAATCTATGAACCAGAGACACTTTTGGGGGGGTGGGTGGAGGGAGGGGAGGGATTGGGGTCAAAATGGGGGGGTTGAAATTGTATGAGGAATATCAAAATAAAATTTATTATTAAAAAAAAAGAAAGAAAAAAAAAGAAAGAAAATCCAGAAATAAATCCACAGATTTATGATCAACTAATCTTTGACAAAGGAGCAAAGACTATGAATTGGAGCAAAGAAAGTTTGTTCAATAAATGGTGCTGGGAAAACTGGGTCACTACATGCAAAAGAATGAAGCTTGACCACTACCTCACCATACACAAAAATCAACTCAAAATGGGTTAAAGAACTAGATATAAAACCTGAAACCATAAAATACATAGAAGGAAATATAGGCGAAACACTACGTGATATGCACATCAAAGACATCTTTACAGACACATCACCCAAAGCAGTGATAGTGAAGGCAAAGATAAACAGCTGGGACTACATCAAATTAAAGAGCTTCTGCACAGCAAAAGAGACAATAACAAAAACTAAGAGAAACCCCACCAACTGGGAGAACATTTTTGCACACAACACTAACGATAAAGGACTGATCACAAAAATCTGCAAAGAGCTGATGAGACTCAACAAAAACAAAGAAAATAATCCAGTCAAAAAATGGGCAGAAGAGCTAAAAAGAAACTTCTCTGAAGAGGAAATGCAAATGGCCAACAGGCATACGAAAAAATGCTCAACATCACTTGTCATCAGGGAAATGCAAATCAAAACTACCATGAGATACCATCTTACACCAGTGAGAATGGCACATATTAAAAAAACTAGCAACAACATATGTTGGCGAGAATGTGGAGAAAAAGGAACTCTTCTGCACTGTTGGTGGGAGTGCCAACTGGTCCAACCACTATGGAGAGTTTTGTGGAGATTTCTTGACCTACTAAACATAGAGCTTCCATATGATTCAGCAATTCCACTCCTAGGTATTTACCCAAAGGACACAGAAACATCAACTCCAAAGAGCACCTGCACCCCTATGTTTATAGCAGCACTGTTTACAATAGCTAAGCTTTGGAAACAACCCAAATGCCCAAAAATAGATGACTGGATCAAGAAGATGTGCTACATATACACCAGGAAATATTACTCAGCATTCAAAAAAGATAAACACATGCAATTTGCAGCAACATGGATGGCGCTGGAAGGGATCATGCTCAGCGAAATAAGCCAGAAAGAAAAAGAAAAATACCGGATGGTCTCACTCATAGCAGGAATCTAGAAAACTTAAATAAGGGACCAGGAAAAAGAATAACTGTAAGAAAGAAAATATCAAAATCGACAAACAACTATGAACCAGAGACACTCTATGGCGGGTCGGGGGTGGGGAAAGGAGGGCTTAGGGTCAAAATAAGGGGGTTGTAATTGTATGGGGGATATAAAAAATACAATTTAAATAAAAAAAAATAATGCAAATTATAGCTTCACGTTCCTCAGTCCAGATTTCTGACATATGTGTCAATTAAGTGATGAGGATTTAAATTCAATACAAGAGTAATTTTTAAGAGTTTGAGATAATGATGACATTCTGTGTTAACATCTTTGATTGAAAAACTAAAGTGCTCACTAAATAATTTCAGTCTCATATTCGAAACCACTGCTCCCTCAGGAAAAGATCAAAATGATTTCAAGATTAGACCACTCACTGTTTTGTTCTTTTTTTGTTTTGTTTTGTTTTGTTTGGGGAAGAAAAGCTTTTCTTTCCGTGATCTAACTCAGAAAACCTGTTTACCACCACACAGAGACCAAATTAAAAGCAAATTAAAAGCATTCTCTAAGGTTTTAGTACTTTCATTTCACTGGAAAATAAAAAATACACTTTTTATATGTATAATTATCTTTGTGCAAATCTTGAGCATTGTAAATATGTATATAAAGAAATATGTGCTTAAGAACTGGAACATGCTTTATTCCATAATTTTACTCAATAATACAAAAATGTGCAATTATTGAGACTAGTATATTTATCTACCAAATGCTTGCTTGCTCTCTCTCACCCACTCAAACCCACGCACCCACACACATACCCCCACATATACCCCCCCACACACACACACCCTCACACAAACACATACACAAATCTTCATCCATTTAAAAAATATGTTATATTATATGCCAAGATCTAGTCATGGTCTTGGGGATACTGCAGATAAACAAAATCCTTATTGCCATAGAACTTACTTTCTTTTAAGAAAATAATCATTAATGCAGTATGTACATGACATATTAAACAAGAAACATAATTTTGGAATGACAATAGAGATACGTCTATTTAAATCAATAATATAACAATTGTACTTATATTTAATGATATACATAATCATGACCCTATTGGGATATATCAATAACAATACATAGAAGCGGCATACTCAAAAAAGCAGAGATGAACATTAACTTTGTGTAGTAAATGTTTACTTTGTGTGGTAATAAAAAAAGCCTAGTTTGCTTTTCTTATTTCTATCATTTAATATTTCAACCTCAAATATTCCCTTACTCCACATATCTCCATAATCTTTATTCTTCATCACACTTCATACACATGCACAGAGCCACAAATTCCTGATTTTATTTCCCACCAGCTATACATTGTGCTTAGGACCCCATCCTTTACTTTTGATATACTCTCCTCCATATACTCATTCTGAGCTCTGCTTTCCTAGTTGCTAATTTACTTAAAGTCATGGGTTGATAGGCCAAGGATGACTTCAACTAGCTAGCATTAGTACTATGGAGAGAAGGTGTTAGGGGGAAAGGATGTCCTAAAGCTAATTTCATACAGGCTTTGTGGACTCCACCCCCCACTCCAGACCAAAGCCAAAGACACTGGGAACTCCAAATCCCATCACCATCAAAGGGAAGGTGGCTGGGACCTGAGGGTGGGGTTAAGCAGCCAGGTTTGGTATAAAGCCAGACACGTGGGCTTTGGAGGGGAGTGCCTTTGGATTTCCAGGTTGGCGGATCGGGTAAGATGCATTAAAGACTTTATTTCCCTATTTTCTCCCTGAGTTGTACATTTCCTTATTTCCTTTTCCCTTGTAAATAAACCTTTTATTAACCTTTTGTGTGTGCCTGTAGTGGAGTATTAGTAAGTCCCTTTTAAACGCGCAGGTGAGGACCCACAGCCAGGCAACCCGTTTTATATCGGGGTTGCCCTATAACAAAGGGGACAAAATTCTAAATTTCTAGCTTTGTGATATCATGGGTAAAGGGTGAGAGACATTAAGGTAAAGGTATAGGAAAGAGAAAAGAAGAATATGTGGACTGCTAAATGTCCCTAATGCCTATCAAACTATTCCTTCTAAGAATCAAAATAAATCAATCCAAGTTTACCTTTTTTTTTTTAAAGACCAAGAGACATAAATCAATCCAAGTTTACCCTTTTTTTTTTTTTTAAGACCAAGAGACATAGTTTCACCCAATGCTACTCCTACACCTGTTTGACAGGATCTGAAATTCCTTCAGTGCAGGGATCATGCTCCTGGGCCCCCACAGGAAATGTAAATAAGAGCACCAGGCTGGGATTTAAGCAAAAACAAGTGGTGTTTGTTGTGGGAAGTAGAGATTAAAAGTCTCAGTAAAGGATGCAGCTGTTTCTCAGTTCTTTCTGATTGTTTCCTTTCAAATAATGGGGCCTATTGTTGCCAAACCTTCTTATTTTTCAAGAGTGCTCTGATGGAGTTACTCTAGTTAGGGCATGCACATTTTTGTTTTTTTATCGACAGTAGACAGTAGTGGCTGCCAAAGTGTTTTGGGGTGATGAAAGTTAGCTTTACAACCACCAAATTCACTACCAGAGTATAAGGGAAGCATCTATTAGACCAAAATCTGTCTCACTCACAGAAACATATTTTAGATAAACACAAAGTTGCAAATAAGAAAAAAAAATGTTAAATCAACATGTTCTTTATAGAAGCTCATTCTGACTTTTTAGTTGCTATGGTCAAAGTCTTGGAAAAGGTTTACTAAGGCTGTCACTGCAAGATTCTGAGGTGATCATCTGTATTATCTTGTTCTGCTACAATCCTAACAGATCTTAAACCAATGACTATGCCTAAGAGAATGAAGACCAACCTGGGATCATCCCAACAGTCTACAGGTGATGCATTCAGGTATGATTCATAATCATCTGTACAGGACTAAACACACAGGCACAGCCAGTGCACACCTCCCTTCAAATACCAAGGTATTAGTACTATTAGCACATCCAGTGACTGCTGTCAGAAGCATACCTTAGAGAAGAAGTAAAGATGCCGTTTTACTATTTTACGGTTTGAGGTTCATGCTTTTCCTGGATTTAAAGCAAAAAAAAAAAAAAAAAAAAACAAAACTTTACTCACTGCCTGTTCTTTACAGGAGAAAAATCACTCCTTTTAAGAAGAGATTAATTGGAGTCTTACTTTGAGCGTGGGCAGTCTTCCCTTAGGGTCTCATCAGTAGAGTTATTAGATGGCCAAAGGATAGCAAAATTAGTGAAGTTTGATAAACAAGCCTTCCCCACAGAACTGTTTCATTAGGTGCTTTTATCATTAGGATAATGATGAGAGCCCTGGAACTGCAGCAGAGACTGGGGAAATGATTCATCAGGATATGTAGCTCTAATAGATGTCCAATCCCATAAATTGCCTTTATTGCCCTATCTTGGCTGAGTTTTAATTATAATAGATCATGTTAATTTGATCAAGACCTCCATGTCCATGCAGATATAGAGCTAAAGAAACTCTAGAAATACTATTTCTAATCTCATTTGTGTCTATATACTGATGATAAATTGCTAAGGAAATTTCTTAATATTGGAATTATTTGTGTTGGACATCTGAGAGATATGTTTTAACAATACAGTTATAAAACAGCGACACATTTTATTTCCCACAATGTAAGTCAATGTTTTATATTTATTTTTAATTGAGACAATATTAAGATCCCTCCATCAGATATTACTACCATAGTGCACCCACCACCAACTCATCCATATTGCAACATCATTCCACAACACTTACTAATGAATTTAAACAACATTAAAGTGATCAGATTACATCAAGTTGGCAATTCTGAGGATGTAGAAGATGAAAAATAGAGAGAAATCAGGGCCTCCCTGGTGGTGCAGTGGTTGAGTGCTGGGTTGCGAACCTGCCCGCAGCCTCTGCAGGGCCGGTTCTATCCCTGGCTGCTCCCCGCAGACCTCTCCTGCCGCCCGCTGCTCCCCTCAGCAGTGTGCTTCGGTCCTTCTGCCTGCTCTGCTCCCCGCTCTGGCTCTGGTGAATTCTCTCACCCTCCCACGCTTCTGACTGTACCCAGTGCTTTTATAAATAAAATAAATAAATAAATAAATCTAAAAAAAAAAGAAAAATAGAGGGAAATCAATGAGAAATCACAGATTTTTAGCTTGGGGACTGATATCTAGCTATTTTAGTAATTGAAAGCATATCAAATATTACAAAAAAAATTGAATCAGAGTTTTCCAATGAAAGCTGTTTATGTATGTTATAATCAACTTGGAAATTGTAGTAAAGGATTTTTTGTGTCAGATGTTCCTCTTCTCCACAACTGTGATCACATGACCTAAAACATGAAACTGAGCTACCACTTAATCTGATTCATTAAAGAACATCTTATCCGCAGAGACCTACAAATAGCCCAAGGCCAGCCGGTAAGCTTGTGTGGAAAAGCAGAGCAATCAAAAAGCATATGCGGATGCTAATAGTGGCTGCCCAGGTCCCTGCACCTGCGACCTAGGCTTGCTGGGAGACCCGCGGGAGCCCTCATTGAGGTGAATGTCCCTCACTGAATAATCAGAAACAGGCGCCCAGACATGGGAGTGGGGTGCAAAAGTTGCCATTTCTGCGGACACTGAACTGGCTACAGCCCAGGTCCTGGATCTGAGGACTTTGGAACTGAGATCCGGGGCACAAAATTTGGGGTGTGGTATCCCCACGATGGTGGGGCACAGGGCAGTCACAACACCCCCACACCATTGAGGCGATCCATGCTACTCCCACTCTGTTCCCCAGACCCACAGGGAAAAAAGTTCCTGAAGAACACTAGGAAAGATCTCTGGCGCCACCTAGTGACCAGAAAAAAATGACCAACATCCTGATAGTTGGAAACCAAGGATCCCAAAAACACCCTCAGGCTCTGAGAGAGGGTGGGCCACGCAAATGGGGGTAAGGAGGGAAATAAGGCGTGGAACAAGACCCCATCCTGGAACTGAGATCCAAGCACAGGATCCAGGGCGTGGGACGCGCCATAGCAATGGGCACTGCACAGGATGACAGCCAGTGTTTTGGATCTAATAACCCTGGAACTGAGACCTAGAGTGCAGAATTCAGGGCGCAGAGTCATACAGCTGCTGACACAATAAAACCTCCTGTGTTGAGGTGCTTCCCTCCTCCCCCTCTTCATTTCTCAGAGAACCACTGGGAAAAAGCACAGGTCAGCAAGTAAGGGTCTCTGGCGCCACCTCGTGACCAGAACAAAATCACCAACTAGCTGATTCCCTGTTGGAACTGAGTAAATACAGAGGGAGGGAAATGTAAGGGACAGTGCCCAGCAACACAGCATCAACACCCTGGTGGAGTTTTGGCCTACCAGTGCTGGTCTCAGTCTGATAAACAGTTACCGACACTCCTAAAGAAGCACTCCAAAGAGATGCCCGCCATCACCAGTGGCACAACGTCCCAATGCATAGAACTAATTAGAAAGCAAACAACAGGGAGAAGAAAAAATATAAATAACCAAGCAAGCCTGCAGGAGGACACACCACAAAAAGAAATACAGTCACCAGAGCTCAATAATGACATGGAAGAACTTCTCGGCCTATCAGATAGAGAATTAATGATCATCATGATTAAAAAGCAGAAAGAAAACGAAAAGGAAAAAAAATGATTTGAGACAAATAATCACTGAACTGAAGAATGAAATTGAGACCTTAAGAAAGGAAAGAAAAGAAAGGCAGGAGATTAAAAGATTACTAGAGGAGATAAAGAACTCTAGGAAAAGCAATGAAAACAGAATCGATGAAACAGAAGAATGGATCAGTACTATCGAAGATACAGAAATAAAAAGAGCCAAAAGAAAAAAGGAGCAAGAAGTACAAATGAAGCAGTTTGAGGATATTCTTAGACAATTATCAGACTCTATGAAGAGAGGAAATGTAAGAGTTATAGGCATTACAGAGGTGAGGAGAGAGACAAAGGAACTGAGAAATTATTCAAGGAGATAATTGAAAAAAACTTCCCAAGCATGAAAAAGGAGACAAATATAGACATACAAGAAATAAGAAAAACTCTGAGATCAGGGACCTTTCATGTGTCTGCAACACACCTAGACTGCGTGGAGCTGGGAAAGGGTTGTGCCACAGTCAGAAGTGAGCTGAAAACCCCCCACAAGCCAGTCCCCATCCTGCTACCACAGTCCAGAGGGGGATCCAGTCAGCACCAGGGCAGACCAAGGGTGCACGGAAGTGCCATCTCTACTGGCCATTTTAGATCAGGGAACTTTTGTGTGTCTGCAACACACCTAGACTGCGTGGAGCTTGGACAGGGCTGCACCACAGCCAGAGGTGAGCTGAAAAACCCCCACAGGCCAGTCCCCATCTGGCCACTGGAGCCCAGAGGGGGATCCAGTCAGTGCCAGGGCAGACCGCGAGCAGATGGAAGTGCCCTCCAGACTCCCCATTTTAGATCAGGGACCTTTGGTGTGTTCACAACACATCTAGACTGCGTGGAGCTGGGAAAGGGCTGTGCTCACAGCCAGAGGTGAGCAGAAAAGCCCTCACAAGCCAGTCCCCATCCATCCACTGGAGCCCAGAGGGGAGTCCAGTCAGTGCCGGGCCAGACCTAGAATGCACAGAAGTGCCATCCTGACTCGCATTTTATTTATTTTTATTTTTTATTATTATTATTTTTAATAGAGGCATGTTTTATTTATTTATTTGTTTGTTTGTTTGTTTGTTTTGTTTATACATGCACTGGGTACAGTCAGAAGCACGGGAGGGTGAGAGAATTCACCAGAGCAGAGCGGGGAGCAGAGCAGGCAGAAGGACCGAAGTACACTGCTGAGGGGAGCAGCGGGCGGCAGGAGAGGTCTGCATGCCATGTGGGACCCTGCTCCGGTGGCCGGGGAGCAGCCGGGGATGGAACAGGCACCACAGAGGCCGCGGGCAACTTCGCAACCCAGAGCTCAACCGCTGCACCAATGGGGAGGCCCTGACTCGCATTTTAGATCAGGGACATTTTGTGTGTCTACAACACACCTAGACTGAGTGGAGCTGGGACAGGGCTGCGCCACAGCCAGAGGTAAGCTGAAAAGCCTCCACAAGCCAGGCCCCATCTGGCAGCCAGAGCCAGAAGGGGATCCAGTCACTGCTGGGGCAGACCACAGGTGCATGCAAGGGCTCTCCTGACTCACCATTTTAGATTAGGTATATTTTGTGTGTCTGTAACACACTTAGACTGTGTGGAGCTGGGGAAGAGCTGCCCCCTCAGCCAGAGGAGAGCTGAAAATTCCCCACAAGCCAGAGAGCTGAAAAGCCCCCACAAGCTCAGCCCCTTCTGGCCACCAGTCGGAGCCCAGAGGGCGAACCTGATACCACAGGGTAGACTGTGGGGCCATAAGACCCTTCTTGGGATTAAATAAACACAGAAGGAGAAGATTCTCTGTGACAGCAACCACTAATATATTCATAGTACTACTGCCCTACTGTAATTCAGAAATAGCAGTTTTTGACTCGATTGGACCACTAGTTGCTGACATCCCAGAAAGAGCACACCAAAAAGATGCCAGCCAGAACCAGCGACACAGGGTCCCAAACATAGGACAAATTGGAAAACAAGCAGCAGGGAGAAGAAAAACTACAAGCAACCAAGCAAGTCCTCAGGGAAAAGACACACCACAAAAAGAAAACCATGCACCAGATTGCAACAACAGTGACTTAGAAGAACTTTTGAGCCTTCCAGAAAGAGAATTTAAAATTGCCGCGATTGAAAAACTGACAGAAGTCATAAAGGAAAACAGTGATCAGAAGAATGAAATTGAGTCCTTATAGAGGGAAGTGAAGGAAATGCCGGAGATCAAAGGATTAATGGAAGAGCTAAGGAACTATGGGAAAAGGAGTGATAACAGAATAGATGAAATGGAAGAACAAATAAGCACTCTTGAAGACACAGAATAAAAAGAACCAAAACAAAAAAGGAAAGAGAAGTACAAATGTAAAAGACCAAAGAAAGACTTCGGAAACTATCTGACTCCATGAGGAAAGGAAATATGAGAGTTATAGGAATCCCAGAAGGAGAGGAGAAAGACCTAGGAACAGAGAAATTATTCAAGGAAATAATTGAAGAGAACTTCCCAAACATGAAGAAGGAGCTGAAAATAAACATACAAGAAGCAAGGAGAACACCAAATTTCCATGATGAAAGGAAAAATACAGCAAGACACATAATAGTAAAGCTCCCAAGAATCCAAGACAAGGAAAAAAAATAATGAAGCTGACAAGAGGGAAGAAATAGATAACATAAAAGGAAAACCAATCAGGCTGACATCAGACTTCTCTGAAGAAACAACACGGGCAAAGAGAGTGGAGGGACATAGAACAAAACAGCAAATTCCAACCAAGAATACTCTATCCTGCAAAGGTCTCCTTCCTCTATGAAGAAAGACTAAGGATCTTCCAAGACAAACAGAAACTCTGGAATTTCATTACGACTAAACCCCCACTCCAAAAAAATACTACAAGGAGTCCTAAAGCCAGAACCAACAAAGGGATCAATAACAATGAAACTAGGCCAAAAAGAAAAAAAAAGTTATTAAAAAGTAAATAAATAAATTCAGAGGAAAGACAAACAAAATGGCAAATATAGACGCTAACATATCAATATTAACTCTAAATGTAAATGGGCTAAACTCTTCAATAAAAATACATAGAGTCGCAGGCTGGATTAAGAAACAAAACCCAACCTTTTGCTGTTTCCAGGAAACACATTTAACTACAAAAGATAAAAATAAAAGTAAAAGGATGGAAAACAAACCTACAAGCAAAAGGACCAAAAAAAGAAGGCAGGAACAGCTATATTTATATCAGATAAAACAGATTTCAAACTCAGAAAGGCAAAAAGAGACCCCAATGGTCACTACATTGTGATCAAGGGGACAATACTTTAAGAAGAAATAACACTCATAAACATATACTCACCAAATGAAGGAGCACCAAAATATATCAGACAACTACTATCATCTCTGAAAACAGACATCAGATAAAATACATATGTAGTAGGAGACTTCAACACACCACTATCAACAATGGGTAGATCAACAAGACAAAAAATAAGTAAGGACACTAAAGCTCTAAATAAGGATCTAGAGCTCATGGGCTTAACAGACATCTAGAGAACACTAAACCCAGAAAAATGTGAGTAGACATTTTTCTCAAGCACAAATGGACCATTCTTCAGGATTGATCTCATACTGGGACATAAGACAAACATCAACAGATACACCAGGATTGAAATCACACCAACCATCTTCTCTGACCATGAAGGCATCAAACTAGAAATAAACCATAAAAAGAAGGCAAGGAACTCTCTTACCTCATGGAGATTGAAACACATTCTTCTGGAGCACCACTGGACTAATGAGGAGATCTAAGAAGAAATTAAAAAATACTTTGAGTTGAAGGACAAGGAGGACACCAATTACCTAAATGTATGGGATGCAGTAAAAGCAGTAATAAGAGGAAAATATATAGCAATACAGGGTTACATCAAGAAACAAGAAAGAACTCAAAGAAATACCCTCCTCTTACAGCTCAAAGAATTGGAAAAAGAACAACAACAACAACAACAACAAAAAAAACCCTAAAACCAGTAGAAGAAAAGAAATAATAAAAACCAAAGCACAAATAAATGAAATCGAAACTTAAAAAAAACAATCCAAAAGATTAATGAAACCAAAAGTTGGTTCTTTGAAAAAATAAATAAAATAGACAAACCCCTAGTCAGGCTCACAAAGGAAAAATGGGAGAAAGCACAAATAAATAGGATCATAAATGACAGAGGAGAAATCACAAAAGACACAGCAGAAATCAAAAGAATAATGAGAAACTACTATGAACAGTTATATGCAAACAAGTTCAACAATCTACAAGAAATGGACAAATTTCTACAACTCTACAATCACCCAAAGCTAGATAAAGAATACATAGAATACTTAAACAGACCAATTACAAGCAGCAAAATTGAAATGGTAATCAAAACCCTCCCCCAAAACAAAAGCCCATGACCAGGTGGATTTACAAATGAATTCTACCAAACATTCAAACACAAATTAGCACCTATCCTTCACAAACTCTTTCAAAAAATTGAGAAGGAAGGTAGAATACGAACACTTCTATGAAGCCAACATCACATTAATACCAAAACCGAACAAGGACAATGCAAAAAAAGAAAACTACAGGCCAATCTCTCCAATGAACATGGATGCAAAAATTGTCAATAAAATTTTAGCTATCACAATCCAACAATGTATCCATAAGATAATTCACCATGACTAAGGAGGATTTATTCCAGGGACACAAGGATGGTTTAACATCTGAAAATCAATCAATGTTATCCAACACAATGTTATCAACAAAAAGAAATATAAAAACCATATAATATCAATAGATGCTGAGAAAGCTTTAGACAAAGTACAACACCCATTTATCACAAAAGCCCTCAAAATTCTCGGGATACAAGGAACATACCTTAACATCATAAAGGCCATATATGACAATCCCATAGCCATTATCATTCTCAATGGGGAATAGCTGAAAGCATTTCCATTAAAATCTGGAACAAGACAAGGATGTCCATTCTCAACACTGCTTTTAAATATAATTCTGGAAGTCCTAGCCAGAGCAATAAGAAAAGAGAAAGACATACAAGGAATCCAAATAGGGAAGGAAGACGTTAAACTATCACTATTTGCAGATGATATGATAATATACAAAGAGAACCCCAAAACCTCCACAGAAAAACTAATCAAACTAATCAATCAGTTTAGTAAAGTGGCAGGATACAAATTCAACATGCAAAAATCAGTAGCCTTCCTATACACAAACAATGAACCTTAAGAAGAAGAAATAAAAAAAAATTCCTTTTATAATTGAAACCAAAAAATTCAAATGCTTGGGAATAAACCTAACAAAAGAGGTAAAGGACCTATACAAAGAAAACTATAAAACACTGTTAAAAGAAATAGAAGAAAACACAAAGAAATGGAAAGACATCCCCTGCTCATGGATTGGAAAAATTAACATTATCAAAATGGCCATCCTACTAAAAGCAATTTACACATTCAATACTATTCCAATAAAAATTTCAATGACATTCTTCAAAGAAAAAGAACAAATATTGATGAAATCCATATGGCACCACCAATAACCCAGAATAGCCAAATGTCTCCTGAAGAAAAAGAAGGGAATGGAGGCATCACACTCCCAGATTTCAAACTATAACAATGCCATAATAATCAAAACTGCATGGTATTGGAACAAGAACAGACACACAGACCAATGGAATGGAATAGAAAATCCAGAAATAAACCCACAGATCTATGGTCAACTAATCTTTGACAAAGGAGCAAAGAATATGCACTGGAGCAAAGAAAGTTTGTTCAGTAAATGGTGCTGGGAAAACTGGGTTGCTACATGCAAAAGAATGAAGCTTGACTACTACCTCACACTCTGCACAAAAACCAACTCAAAATGGGTTAAAGAACTAGACATAAGACCTGAAACTATAAAATATATGGAAAGAAATATAGGCGAAAAACTACTTGACATGCACCTCAAACACATCTTTACAGACACATCACCCAAAGCAGTGATAGTGAAGGCAAAGATAAACAGCTGGGACTACATCAAATTAAAGAGCTTATGCACAGCAAAAGAGACAATAACCAAAACAAAGAGAAACCACACTGACTGGGAGAAATCTTTTGCACACAACACTGATGATAAAGGACTGATCCCAAAAATCTACAAAGAGCTGATGAGAATCAACAAAAACAAAGAAAATAATCCAGTCAAAAAATGGGCAGAAGAGCTAAAAAAGAACTTCTCCAAAGAGGAAATGCAAATGGCCAACAGGCATATGAAAAAATGTTCAACATCACTTGGAATTGGGGAAATGAAATTCAAAACTACAATGAGATTCCATCTTACACCAGTGAGAATGGCACATATTAAAAAATTAATAACAACAAATGTTGCGAGGATGTGGAGAAAAAGGAACTCTCCTGCACTGCTGGTGGGAGTGCAAAATGGTCCAACCACAATGGAAAGCTGTGTGGAGATTTCTTGACCTACTAAAAGTAGAGCTTCATATGATCCAGCAACTCCACTCCTAGGTATTTACTCAAAGGACACAGAAACAATAATTCAAAAGCACCCCTATGTTTATAGCAGCATTATTTACAATAGCTAAGCTATGGAAACAACCCAAACGTCCAAAAATAGATGACTAGATCAAGAAGATGTGGTATATATACACAACGAATATTACTCAGCAATCAAAAAAGATAAACTTATGCTATTTGCAGCAACATGGATGGAGTTGAAAGAGATCATGCTCAGCAAAATAAGCCAGAAAGAAAAAGAAAATATGGTGTCACTCATAGCAGGAATTTAAAAAATCTAAATAAGGGACCAGGAAAAAGACTAATTGCAATAAAGTCAAAATCAAAATCAACAAGCAACGATAGACCAGAGACACACTACAGTGGGGGCCCAGGTGAGGAGAAGAGGGATTAGGATTAGAAAAAGGGGGTGGGAATTGCATGGGGAATGTAACCAAAATGAAAATGCACACATTATGAAAAAATGGAAAATGATATAAGAATTATATAAAATAAAATAATTCATTAAAAAGCCCAATATTTTTCTCTTGTTGTTAAAATATTGATACAATTGTTGAAAAATTATAAAGGAATTCTGGAGGGGAATTTGAGAATCTCTGCCAGTGGTTCCTTCTAGGGATTTTTCCTTAATTTTTATCTGATTAAAACTATAAGTTTCTGAAAAAAAAAAGAAGAAGAAGAAGACGAAGAAGAAGAAGAACTCCCAATTACCACAATGAAAAGAAAACTACAGCAAGACACATAATAGTAAAGCTTGCAAGAGTCCAAGACAAGGGGAAAAACTGAAACTGACAAACAAAATGGCAAACACAGATGCCAACCTATCAATATTAACTCTAAATGTAAATGGATTAAACTCATCAATAAAAAGACACAGAGTAGCAGGCTGGATTAAAAAAACAAAATCCAACCTTCTGCTGTCTCTAGGAAACAGATTTAACCACAAAAGATAAACATAGACTGAAAGTAAAAGGTTGGAAAACAATTCTATAAGCAAATGGACCAAAAAAGAAGGCAGGAACAGCCATACTTTTATCAGATGAAAGAGACTTCAAATTAAAAATGGTAAAAAGAGACATAGAAGGACACTACATTATGATCAAGGGGACAATACATCAGGAAAATATAACATTCGTCAACTTACACTCACCAAATGAAGGGGCACCAAAATATATTAGAAAATTATTATCAGCTGTGAAAACAGACATTAAAGAAAATACATATATAGTGGGAGACTTCAACACCCCACTCTCACCAATGGACAGATCAACGAGACAAACATTAAACAAAGACACTGGATCCCTAAATAAAGACATCAAACTCATGGACTTAACAAACATCTATAGGACACTGCACCCAAAAAAATCCGAGTATCATTTTTCTCAAGTGTGCATGAATCATTCTCCAGAATCGATCACATACTGGGCCACAAGACAAACATCAACACATACATAAAGATCAAAATCATTCCAACTATCTTCTTTGATCATAAAGGCATCAAGCTAGAAATAAATCATAAAAAGAAAACAAGAAACCCTCCCACTTCATGGAGATTGATATCCACACTACTGGAAGACAACTGGACTAATGAGGAGATCAAAGAAGAAATTAAAAATACTTTGAGTTGAAGAACAAGGAGGACACCACTTTTTAGAATGTATGGGATGCAACAAAAGCAGTAATAAGAGGAAAATACATAGCAACACAGGCTCACATCAGCAAACAATAAAGAACTCAAAGAAACAACCTAATCTCACATCTCAAAGAGCTAGAAAAAGAACAACAAAAAAACCCTAAAGCCAGTAAAAGAAAGGAAATAACAAAAAGCAAAGCAGAAATAAGCAAACTGGAAATTAAAAAAAAAAAAAAACAATCCAAAAGATCAATGAAACCAAAAGTTGGTTCTTTGAAAAAAAAAAAAAAAAAACAAAATAGACAAAACTCTAGCAAGGCTCACAAAGAAAAAAAACAGGAAAAAACACACATAAATAGGATTATAAATGAAAGAGGAGAAATCTCAACAGACTCAGTGGAAATCAAAAGAATAATCAGAGATTACTCTGAACACTTATATGCAAACAAATTCAACAACCTAGAAGAGATGGACAAATTCCTAGAAGGATATAATCATCCAAAGCTGGACAAAGAAGAAATAGAACAACTAAACAGACCAATTACAAGCAGCAAAATTGAGACAGTAATCAAAGCACTCCCCAAAAACAAAAGCCCAGGCCGAGATGGCCTCACAAATGAATTCTACCAAACATTCAGCAATGAATTAGTGCCTATCCTACCCAAACTCTTTCAAAAAATTGAAAAAGAAGGAATACTAGCAAGTATGTTCTATGAAGCCAACATTACACGAACACCAAAACCAAACAAAGATAGCACTAAAAAAAGAAAATTACTGGCCAATCTCCCTATTGAACACTGATGCAAAATCCTCAACAAAATCCTTGCCAACAGAATCCAACAATGCATCAAAGAGATAGTACACCACGATTGAGTGGGATTAATCCTAGGGGCACAAGTATGGTTCAACATATGAAAATCGATCCGTGTAACCCAACACATCAACAAAAAGAAAAATAAAAACTATATGATCGTATCAATAGATTCTGAGAAAGCATTTGACAGTCCAACATGCATTTATGATGAAAGCCCTTGAAATTCTCGGGATAGAAGGAACAAACCATTTTATTTTTTTAAATTGCTTTTTAAAAAGATTTATTTATTTATTTATTTATTCATTCATTCATTCATTCATTCATTCATTCATTTATTTATACAAGCACTGGGTACAGTCAGAAGCGCGGGAGGGTGAGAGAATTCACCAGAGCCAGAGTGGGGAACAAAACAGACAGACCGATGAAGGGAGCAGTGGGCGCGGCAGGAGAGGTCTGCGTGCCATGTGGGATCCTCTCCCAGTGGCTGGGGGCAGCTTCACAGCCCAGCGCTCAACCACCTGTGCCACCGGGGAGGCCCCAGAAGGAACATACCTTAACATGATAAAAAGCCGTATACGGCAAACCCACTGCCAATGTTATTCTCAATGGCGAAAACCTGAAGGCCTTTCCTTTAAGATAAGAAACAAGACAAGGTTGTCCTCTCTCAACACTGCTCTTCGATATAATACTGGAGGTCCTAGCCAGGGCAATAAGACAAGAGAAAGACATACAAGGAATCCAGATAGGGAAAGAAGAAGTAAAACTATCACTATTTGCAGACAATATGATAATATACATAGAGAATCCTAAAAACTCCTCAGAAATACTACTCAAAATAATCAACCAGTTCAGTAAAGTAGCAGGATACAAAATCAACAAACAAAAATCAATAGCCTTCCTATATACAAACAATGAATCTGAAGAAGTAATCAAGAAAGCCATCCCTTTTATAATTGAAGCCAAAAAAAATCAAATACTTGGGAATAAACCTACCAAAAGAGGTGAAAGACCTATACAAAGAAAATTATAAAACACTGTTAAAAAGAAATTGAAGAAGACACAAAGAAATGGAAAGACATCCCCTGCTCATGGATTGGAAGAATCAACATTATTAAAATGGCCATCCTCCCAAAAGCAATGTACAGATTCAGTGCTATTCCAATAAAAATCCCAAAGACATTCTTCAAAGAAATAGAACAAATACTGATGAAATTCATATGGAACCACAAAAAACCACGAATAGCCAAAGCCTTACTGATAAAAACAAAAGAGATGGGAGGTATCACACTTCCAAACTTCAAGCTATACTACAAAGCCATAAAATTAAAACAATTTGGTATTGGAACAAAAACAGACACACAGACCAATGGTACTAAATAGAGAGCCCAGAAATAAAGCCATACTTATATGAACAACTAATCTTTGACAAAGGAGCAAAGGATATGCAATTTAACACGGACAGTTTGTTCAATAAATGGTGCTTCGAAAACTGGACCACCACACACAAAAAAATGAAACTAGACCACTACCTCTCATAGTGCACAAAAATCAACTCAAAATAGATGAAAGAACTGGACATAAATCCTGAAACCATAAAATATATAGAAGAAAATATAGGTAAAACACTACAAGACATATATCACAATAACATCTTTAAAGACTCATCACCCAAAGCAGTGATAATGAAGGCAAAGATAAACACCTGGGATTACATCAAACTGAAAATCTTCTGTACAGCCAAAGAGACATTAACCAAAACAGAGAGACACCCCACTGATTGGGAAAAAAAATCTTTGCACTCCATCCAACTGATAAGGGACTGATCACAATGATATACAAAGAACTCACATGGCTCAACAAAAACAAAATAAACAATCCTGTCAAGAAATGGGCAGAAGAATTCAAAAGATATTTCTCCAAAGAGGAAAAGCAAATGGCCAACAGGCATATGAAAAAAATGTTCAACATCCCTTATCATCAAGGAAATGCAAATCAAAACCACATTGAGATACCACCTTACACCAGAATGGCACATATCAAAAGAATGGCACATATCAAAAAAACAAGCAACAACAAATGCTGGTGAGGATGTGGTGAAAAAGGAACTCTCCTAAATTGCTGGTGGGAGTACAAATTGCTGGTCCTGCCACTGTGAAAAGCTGTCTGGAGGTACCTCAGTCTATTAAAAATGGAGCTACCATACAATTAGGCAATTCCACTCCTAGGGATCTATCCAAAGGACACAAAAACAGTGATTCAAAAGATCACCTGTACCCCTATGTTTATTGCAGCACTATTTACAATAGGTAAAACCTGGAAACAACCCAAATGCCCAAAAATAGATGACCAGATCAAAAGATGTGGTATATATTCACAATGGAATTTTATTCAGCAATCAAAAAAGATAAACTCTTGTCATTTGCAGCAATGTGGATGGAGCTAGAAGGAATTATGGTTAGTGAAATAAGCTAGAAGGAAAAAGAAAAATATCAGATGGTTTCACTTATAACAGGAATATAGGGGGACCAAATAAGACATCAGTGTAAAATAATAATAATAATAGTACAAAACACAACAAAGAAAAACCAGACAATTTATAAATGTTAAAATAAATAAATAAATACCTTAAAAATAAATAACATCCTAAAAATAAA
Source organism: Talpa europaea (assembly GCF_964194135.1). Taxonomy (NCBI): domain Eukaryota; kingdom Metazoa; phylum Chordata; class Mammalia; order Eulipotyphla; family Talpidae; genus Talpa; species Talpa europaea. The sequence goes on along the minus strand of NC_140083.1, from coordinate 47,929,143 downwards.
TAATGAAGTAGCTAACATGAAATTTTAGCAAATGGCTGTTAATGCAGATTTAAAAACCCATTATCTGGTAACTCACCCATATATATTTTTCCTAATAAAACCAGATCAACCCATAGGTAGCTCTTAATTACATTTAAAAGGTCTCTGAAAAATTTCCCTTCTTGTGAAAATGCTGTGAAATTCTTTTAGCCTAATCCCATGAAAATAATAAAAAAATCAATCAGTGGTTAAATGATATTGCAAATCAAAACTAATTTATTAGATTTAATGGGAAATTTTGAAAAATGTATATCACATATACAGCTAAGTTACCTGAAAAAGAATTCTACTAGATTTACAACGTTAATAATAAATGTAACTTGTTTGGTGTTTCCTGGTATTTATACCATGCATTATTCGATGGCTCAAATACTTTTGAATTGTTAACTTATTCTTCCAGTGTTCTCACTCCAGACATACTTCCAGGTCTTCCTCCCTTTAATGTGCAGTTCTTTATCTATTGTCACTTATCAAAATCTTTCAACAAGAGATAAAAATCTTATTTAGTCTTATAATTGAGTAAGACATAAGTAAAACTCTGTACAATGCCTTGGAACTCTAAAAAAAAATTAACCTTTTTTTTTCTTTTCTACTTTTTATATTATTTTTTACATCATTGTTCATTTTTGAACAATATTTGCTTCCCCCCACCCCCTCAGGTGTAGTCCCCCTAGAGTTTCCTTCACCAATGCACCCGTGCACCATCACCTCAGTCCCCTGTGCTCCTCCCTCCCTCCCTCTGGTCCCTCTCCCTCCTCCTCCCCTGCAATATGCCTTGGAACTCTAAATAAAAATTAACCATTTTTGAACTAAAACAAATAACTAAATAAGTAAAAAAATAAATAAACTAAAAGAAAACCAAATAAACCAAATTGTCAGTGGCTGTCATTTCTCCCTGAAGGTGCTTGCGTTTTATATGTTTTGGAATAAATGTTGAAATAAGAGTGTTTGGAAGATCCTGAAGAATGAAATTCAGGAAATGTGGAAAAGATGAGAGATTGTCAACTTGAAATTTCATAAAGGGAGGAAGCTGGGAAAAGGAATTTAGTAAACAAGGTACAAGTTTGGGGAAGAAGTGTCTTTCCAGGATTTGGAAATCATATCACACTGGGAGTTATTTATTCTCACATTTTATAAGGCTACCATTTGGCCAAATTGTCAGCTTTCTTTGTATTTATGTTATCTTAGCTCAGATCATCTGAAATTAACTATGAAACATAAACTAGTGAAGTTATTAATTATGAAATTAATAAAATGGACATACCTTTATTGACAGTGTGCGTATTAGCACTTCTTTCTTATTCTTATGACATATTCTTGGATAATAGAGTCAGTTTCCAGCATAACCTGGAACAAATAAGTGATGTGCTATTAGATATGGGCAGAGGGAAATTTAATGCACCATACATATTTAAAATATTAAGTTACACCCTGGCAGCCCCATCCAGCCCCCACACCACTGAGACACCAGATGCAAAATGGAAGGGAGCCACAGGAGCCAGAGAACTTGTGACCATCTAGGGGACCCCAACAGTGCCTGTCTGGAACAACCGAGGTCTTGTGACTTCCCACAAGATCCACACCAGCACCTGAACAAACTGGTGCACTTAAAATAAAAATAAAGCCTCACACCTGTAAGATTGACCCATATTAAAAACAAAACAAAAGTGCTGCTGAGGATATGCAGAGAAAGGAACCCTATTCCATTGTTGGTGGGAATGTAGACTAATCTAACTTCTATGGAAAAAAGTGTGGAGATTCCTCAAGAGACTAAAAGTGGATTTACTATATGACCCAGCAATTCCATTCCGAAATATTTATCCAAAGAGCACAAAAATACTAGTTCTAAAGGAAACCCGCACACCTGTGTTTAGAGCAGCACTATCTACAATAGCCAAGATATGGAAACACCTAAATGCCCCAGGGCAGATGAGCAGTTCAAGAAGATGTGATACATATAAACAAAGGAATATTACTCAGTGAACAAAAAAGATAAACTTATACCATTTTTGGCAACATGGATGGAGCTGAAAGGGATAATGCTAAGTGAAATAAACAGAAGGAGAAATAAAATAAATATTAATGGTGTCACTAATATATAGAATATAAAGTAACTAAATTAATAGACACATCAAGACAAGCTTAAACACTAACCCTGAGAGCCGACTATAGAACTGAAGCACCAAGTTGGGGAGAGGATGCGTGGCCAAAACTCCCTCTCTGCAGCAGCTCAGCATCAGTGGCAGCAGTTGGCAGGAGGGAGCAACAGAACCTCTCAAAGCCACTGATGGGTCAGGCTCCCCAGGGGCAGATGGACCAGCGGGAAGCCTGCCCCGTGTGTCCTCACACCCTGAGCCAAATCAAACCATCCACTCTCTGGACCTGGAAAAAGAGGCGCTGGAGCAATATCAGTCCCCACACCCCTGAGCCAATGCTTCTGAGCTTCAGGGCTCTGACTGTGCTTCAGGCTGCTCAGGTGAGACTCGGTTCTCAGCTGATACTGTGAGTGAGCAGAGTAGGCTTGGAGGGTGAAAGGAACCTGCAGCCTGAGTCGCAACAGAACCCCCATTGTTCACCTGCACCCACCATTTCCAGATGCCAGGTAATTCCTAGAAGGGCTAAGGGGCACAGCATCTGGACCTGTCCTTTGCCAACTCACCCACCCCCTCTCCCCACCCCAATCCCCAGCTCAAGCAAGAAGCCGCTATATCTAAGCCAGAAATCTCAGTGGAAGCTGACCACACCCCACTGCCCCCACCCCCATCTGAGTCAGGTCAGAGGGTGTCCCCACAACATGGGGAGACCACGGCAGGCAGCACTGAGTGATGCACACACACCCCGTGTCATGCTGCTGGCGACACTCTTGACACTGAGGGAAGGGGCTGTGCCCTGGCACTAGCAGGCAAGACAGGAGAGCAGCAGACATGGGCAAGAGGGAACCCACAGGCCGAGATTTACTGCATCTTGCCCGCCTGCCAGAGCCGCCCCTGCCTCTGGCCTGAGAGGTGGCCCATAGGCATGCTCAGCTTATGAGCAAAAATGGAGGGAAACCATGTCCCACAGAGTTTTCAACGTTAGGATGTGAAGAAAGGACTGTGTTGAGTCTCATGCTCATGACGTTATGTTGTTTATTATGTCAGTTGATGGTGTCATGTCATTTTGAGACACATCAGAGATTAAGGCAGTGACAGTATGGGGAGATCTTGAAAAGCCAAAACCTAGGACAGGATTTCTCAGCACAAATGAAACAGCCTCTCAAGCATTCTATGGCTTGTCCTTAACTGTCGTTAACTGTCGTTAACTGTAACTGTCGTACATTTCAAATTCTAGTAGGTCCCATAAACACACCTCTTGGCAGTAGCTTCATTGTGAAGGCTGAGAAACCACTGGGGTTTCCCTCTGCCAATGGATGGCTGTGGCCTCTGGCTCTGACGCCACAAGGAGCCACTGTGAAGGAACCAGCAGAGCCTACATAAGTCCTTCTGGACTGTGGCTATGTCCTTAGGAGCCAGGAAGCTTTGGGATAGTGACATGTGGACTCGGACAGAGTGAGAGCATGTTTTGGTTTATTTGGTTTTATTTTGGTTTATTTATTTCTTTTACTTGTTATTTGTTTTAGCTGTTTATTTTTAGTTTCTAATTGTTGTTTGTTCTTCTGTTGTTTGTCCTGTTTGTCTTTGTTGTTGTTCTATGTTTTATTCTTAAATTTAGTGGTTCGTTTGCAATTGGTTTGTTTTAATCATATTTTTAAATTTTTATCTCATTTGTAATTTTTTGTTTGTGTATTTTCATTTACTTTTTGTGTAGTTAGTATTAGTATTTCTGCTAACGTTAGTGAAGTTAGTATTGCTGGTAGAGTTAAGCTAGCACTGTTAGTATTTAGTGAGTTCAGTGTGTACTTTTTGGGTACTATTAACATTAGATTAATAGTACATTTGTTAATATCGTAGGAGAGTTAGTTGTTAGCCAAGGTAGCACAAGGGCTGTGAGTACAGTCAGGGCTGGTGAGTGTAGTCAGCACAGTCCAAGTCCACACTCGCTATGCTTAAGCACCTCACTCCCCAGGGAGGTAAAGTCAAAACCTACCTTGTGCTGTGGACTCTGGGGGAGGACGCCCACGCCAAGATGAAGCTGGCACTGCACGCGCTCACAGCCATGAAGGTGGCCATCAAGGATATCCGCAAGTCCTAGCTGCCCGACCTCCAGCTCCTGGCCTGCGAGATGGGGTGCATGAAGGTGCTTCACCACCAGAACATCATCTAGCTATTCCAGGTGGTGGACACCGGGGAGGAGCTGCAGCTCGTGATGGAGTCCGTGGAGAGGGGCGACCTCTGGGTCTACCTGAACAAGTGTGGAAGCTTGGTGGAGAGCGAGCCCTGCCAGATATTTCAACACATCCTCTCGCCCCCAGCTACTGCCACGCCAAAGGCATCGCACACCGGGATGTGAAGCCTGAGAACATTCTGCTGAACCAAGAGAGAAAAGTAAAGCTGGCGGACTTTGGGCTCAGCGTCCAGGGCTTCAACAAAGCGCTGAGCACATATTGCTGTAGCCCAGAATACTGGGCCCCCGAAGTCTACCTTCACCAGCACTATAAGGGCCCCAAGGTGGACATGTGGAGCCTGGGCATCATCCTCTACTGAATGGTCACTGGCACACTGCCCTCCAGGGGGACCAGCCCTGGGGAGATCGGGGACTGCATCCTGGGCGGGTACGTCCACCTGCCCTCCCTCTCGGGCCAGTGCCGGGACCTGCTGACCAAAATGCTGGCACTGGACTCCCAGAGATGCAGCACCCTGGAGAGAATCAAGCAGCACCCCTGGGTGGAAATGAGGAAGGGACTCCTGCCTTCAGCGAGCCGTCCCTCGGTCACTAGGACCCGGCCATAATTGAAAGCCATGAAAGCTACCAGAGGTACGAAATGCGCCAGGCCATGGAGGAGAAAACAATATGATGAGGTCATGGCACATACCTGATCCTCCACTCCAGGAAGCAGGAGGGGGAGGAGGACCAAAAGGAGGAAGAGGAGGAGTGGCGGAGGCGCGTCACCTTCCACAAGCCCTTCCCTCACACTGTGCCCCATGGTGACCTGGATTCCGTGGACTGGCTCCCGTAGCCTGAAGTTCGGGGAATACCCGAAGGCCTGCAACACCAGGTATCCTTCAGAAACAGGAGGTCCTACAGAAGGGAAAGGATGCCACCCCGGGGAAAAGGTCATCTCTGCCAGAGTCCCTGAGCTAGAGGATGCCCAGGAGCACAACACCACCTCCTTGCCAGGCTCCCTGCTGGAGGATGTCCCGGAGAACAGCGCCACCTGTGTGCCAGGCCCCCTGCTGGAGGATGCCCTGGAAAAGAGCAGACCCTCCCTGCTAGGCCTTGTGCTGGAGGATGCCTGGGAGGACAGCAGCACCTCAGTGCCAGGACCCCAGCTGGAGGATGCTGGGGAGCACAGCACCACAACTGTGCAGGCCCCTAGCTGGAGGACATCTAGGAACATAGCACCACCACTGTGTCAGGCCCGCAGCTAGAGGGGGACCAGGAGTGCAGGGCCAACGCCATCAGTCCAGCCCCCCAGCCCTCCGGCACCACTCTAAGACCTCCCCCAAGATGTGGCTGGTGTGGTACCAATGCAGTGGCCCCTTCAGAAAAAAATCAGCCAGGTTGAAAATGGTTGCCTTACAAGCTCTCATGGTGTTTCCAGCCAAGGCAGGAGGGCCAGAGCTAAGAAAATCATAAACAGTATCTTGACATTTTGTTGCTGCTGTCCACCATTTGGACTCCACAGCAACAGAGAGTAAGTATATCTACCGCCACACCCGGCAGAAGCCCCCTCCCCCGTCCCCCCAAAGCGCAACCACTCAGTGGCCATGGTGAACAGGAGCACACCAGGGAAGGGTGAAACTCTGAAAAGACTCAGGGGCTGGGCCCAGTCAGAGGGGACAGAAGCAGCATGAGATACATAGGACTGCAGCCCAGAAGTCTGGGCAGCACCAATGTCCCTGGAGCACAGATGTCTCTGGAGCAGTGCTGGTGAAGGGCCAGGAGGGCAACGGAACTGGTGAAGCACCTGGAGGGGAGCAGAGCAGGTGAAGGGGAGGGGGAGGAGAGGTTGGGGAGAGCTGAGCAGGTACAGGGTCCCTGGAGGGGTGTGAGGCTGTGTGGGCAGAGCCTCCAGAGGCAGGGAACCCTGGGCCTCACTCCCCCATGTTAGGCTCTGTCCCCTGAGGACCACCCTGCCCCCTTGCTGGGAGAGCCCTGCTGCTGGCCACTGGGCACACACATGGCGCAGAGGATGCAGGAGCTCTTCCATCTGAGTGGCATTGTCACTGACTGATAGCCATGGTAGGTACCAAGTCCCCCTGGATTTGGCCCCTTTTCAAAACTGAAATTCTAGTTGGAGAATAGCTTGCCTGCCAGCTAGTGGAGACTCCTAGGGCCTCCTGGTTTCCATCTGAGCCTTGTAAAAGCAAGTCTGTGCAGCACACCCTGGGGGGATTTTGATGGTAAAAGAGCATCATAAACAGGTAACTCTGTGCTTGGGCTTTATTGGCTCTTCTCTTCCACGCAGGTCCTGGATGGCGAAGGAGGCGGCCACCAATGGACAGACTGGCTTCCCACTGCAGGGGGTACCTCCAGGGGACCTACTCTACCTGCGGGGCACTGGGGCATGGAGGCATCTCAATGCTCTTTCTCTGCCTGCAAGAGACAGTCAGAAATGGATTGTTCTGTGAACATGCCCACAAAAACATTAAAGCAGTGTTAGTTTGACACCAACTGTATTTGCTTCTCCTGTATGAATGCACCCACACTTCTAACACATGGGTCATCAGATACTTGGATTTGCTTGAAAATTGTTAAAGCATTTAGAACATGTTAGAAAAGTCAGATGGGACACATGGTGATACCACAGTGACATAAGGTAGTGAAACAGACCTACCAAGGAGTATGTCATTTGGTATTTGCACTATTTTCTTTCAGCATATGTGCGTGTCTTGCACTGTGTCTGTGCAAGTGCGCATGTGCTTCGGTACGTGTGTGTGCATATGTGCAGTTCTGTAGGTAGGAATTGTTCATGTAACTTCTGCCATCAAAAAAACACAGAGTTGTAGAGACTAGGTATCATGGCTTGAAAAGTGGTTCCTCCCTGGTGATGGAGGGTTCAGCACAGCACTGTGAAGCTATGGGCAGCGTCTATAGCACCAGTTCAATCCCCAGCCACCCAGGGAGCTGCCCACATGAGGCAGGAGACCTCTCTTGTCTCCCGGCTTCTGCCCTCAGCAGTAGATTTCATAACATCTGCCTGTTCTGATCCCCAAGGTCTCCGGCGAATCCTCTCAGCCCCCACACTTCTGGCCTGCACCCCATTCTTGTATGCATAAATAAATAAAACTAAATCTAAAAAAACCTACACAGTCATGGCCATGTGATGCTGGAGATGCTGATGGAAACACCCGAGCAGAGGTGAGGACAAGGCAAGTGGTTCTCAGAGCTGGGGTTGAGGGAGCTGTGGGCCAGAAGAAGACATTTTGAGGTCATGGTTCCGTAGGGCATGTTGGAAGCCATGGGATGGATTAGTTCACGTTAAGGACAGCGAAGCGAAAGAGAAGACATGCAAGCACATTTGAGAGAAAAACTGGAATGGGCATTGGAGTCAGCAACCAAAACGGAAGTAGCCATGACACACTGTGCACAGCAGCTCAGCAGCAGTGGCAGCAGTTGGCAGGAGGGAGCAACAGAACCTCTCAAAGCCACTGATGGGTCAGGCTCCCCAGGGGCAGATGGACCAGCGGGAAGCCTGCCCCGTGTGTCCTCACACCCTGAGCCAAATCAAACCATCCACTCTCTGGACCTGGAAAAAGAGGCGCTGGAGCAATATCAGTCCCCACACCCCTGAGCCAATGCTTCTGAGCTTCAGGGCTCTGACTGTGCTTCAGGCTGCTCAGGTGAGACTCGGTTCTCAGCTGATACTGTGAGTGAGCAGAGTAGGCTTGGAGGGTGAAAGGAACCTGCAGCCTGAGTCGCAACAGAACCCCCATTGTTCACCTGCACCCACCATTTCCAGATGCCAGGTAATTCCTAGAAGGGCTAAGGGGCACAGCATCTGGACCTGTCCTTTGCCAACTCACCCACCCCCTCTCCCCACCCCAATCCCCAGCTCAAGCAAGAAGCCGCTATATCTAAGCCAGAAATCTCAGTGGAAGCTGACCACACCCCACTGCCCCCACCCCCATCTGAGTCAGGTCAGAGGGTGTCCCCACAACATGGGGAGACCACGGCAGGCAGCACTGAGTGATGCACACACACCCCGTGTCATGCTGCTGGCGACACTCTTGACACTGAGGGAAGGGGCTGTGCCCTGGCACTAGCAGGCAAGACAGGAGAGCAGCAGACATGGGCAAGAGGGAACCCACAGGCCGAGATTTACTGCATCTTGCCCGCCTGCCAGAGCCGCCCCTGCCTCTGGCCTGAGAGGTGGCCCATAGGCATGCTCAGCTTATGAGCAAAAATGGAGGGAAACCATGTCCCACAGAGTTTTCAACGTTAGGATGTGAAGAAAGGACTGTGTTGAGTCTCATGCTCATGACGTTATGTTGTTTATTATGTCAGTTGATGGTGTCATGTCATTTTGAGACACATCAGAGATTAAGGCAGTGACAGTATGGGGAGATCTTGAAAAGCCAAAACCTAGGACAGGATTTCTCAGCACAAATGAAACAGCCTCTCAAGCATACTATGGATTGTCCTTAACTGGGTACATTTCAATATCTAGTTAAGTCCCAGAAACACACCTCTTGGCAGTAGCTTCTTTGTTAAGGCTGAGAGACCACTGGGGTTTCCCTCTGCCAATGGATGGCTGTGGCCTCTGGCTCTGATGCCACAAGGAGCCACTGTGAAGGCACCAGCAGAGCCTACATAAGCCCTGACGGACTGCGGCTGTGTCCTTAGAAGCCAGGAAGCTTTGGGATAGTGACCTGTGGACTCGGACAGAGAGCGAGAGCATGTTTTGGTTTTTGGTTTACTTTTGGTTTATTTATTTCTTTTACTTGTTTAGTTATTTGTTTTAGCCATTTATTTTAGTTATTTTATTTTTATTCTGTTTTTTCTTATTTTCCTTTATTATTTTTTACGTGCTTTTATTTTTTCTACTTTTTCTTTTTCTTTAATTTCTTTGTTTTTTATTTTTTTATCGTTTTATTATTTGCTTATATATTTTTTGTTTTTTCTTTACTCTTAATTTTTTTATTTAAGTTTTTAGTTTTTTTGATTTTCCTTTTTTGTGTGATCTCCCCCATTTTTCCTTCAGTTGTTTTTTCATTGTTTGTTCTCCTTTCCTCTTAGTTGTTTGTCCTTTTTTTTTTAGTTTTTAGTTTCTAATTGTTGTTTGTTCTTCTGTTGTTTGTCCTATTTGTCTTTGTTGTTGTTCTATGTTGTATTCTTAAATTTAGTGGTTTGTAATTGGTTTGTTTTTATCGTATATTTACATTTATTTCATTTGTAGTTTTTTTGTTTGTGTATTTTCATTTATTTTTTGTGTAGTTAGCATTAGTATTGCTGGTAAGGTTAATGAAGTTAGTATTGCTTGTAGAGTTAAGTTAGCACTATTAGTATTTAGTGAGTTCAGTGAGTACTTTTTGGGTACTATTAATACTAGATTAATAGTACATTTGTTAATATCGTAGGAGAGTTAGTTGTTAGCCGAGGTAGCACAAGGGCTGTGAGCACAGTCAGGGCTGGTGAGTGTAGTCAGCACAGTCCAAGCCCACACTTGCTATGCTTAAGCGCCTCACTCCCCAGGGAGGTAAAGTCAAAACCTACCTGGTGCTGCAGACGCTGGGGGAGGACGCCCACGCCAAGATGAAGCTGGCGCTGCGCGCGCTCACGGGCACAAAGGTGGCCATCAAGGGCATCCTGAAGTCCGAGTTGCCCGACCTCCGGCTCCTGGCGGTGAGATGGTGTGCATGCAGGCGCTTCACCACCTGAACATCATCGAGCTATTCCAGGTGGTGGACACCGGGGAGGAGCTGCAGCTCATGATGGAGTACGTGGAGGCGGGGGTGACCTGTAGGCCTACCTGCTTGAGTTGGGGTGCCTTATGGATAGAGAGACCCGCCAGATATTCCAGCAGATCCTCTCGACCCTCAGCTATTGCCACACTAAAGGCATCGCGCACCGGGATCTGAAGCCCAAGAACATACTCTTGGACCATCAGAAAAATATCATGCTAGTGGACTTTTGTTTCAGCATCCAGTGCTCCAAGGAGGAGCTGAGCACAGACTGTGGCAGCCCAAAATACGCGGCCCCTGAGGTCTACCTTCACCAGCATTATACTGGCTCCACAGTGGACATCTGTATCCTGGGCATCATCCTCAAAGATGGTGACCAGTGCTCTGCCCTTCGTGGGGACCAACCTCTGGGAGCCCAACGAACACATCCTAGGTGGATACTTATATGTGCCCCACTACCTCTAAGGCCAGTGCCGGGACCTGTTAAACAAAATGATGGTATTGGACCCCCAGAGATAGAGCACCCTGTAGAGTATCATCCAATACCCCTGGGTGTGAATGAGGAAGGGACTCCTGCCCTTTAGCAAGCTGTCCCACGGCCACCACCACAAGGCCATAATGGAAGCCATGGTCTGCATGGGTTACCAGAAACATCAAATTCAAATGGCAGTTGCAGAGATTATGGGAACATACCTCCACTCCAGGAAGCAAGAGAAGGAGGAGGGCCTTGAGGAGAAGGGGCCGGGTCATGCCTTCTTCTGCGAGCCCTTCCCTCACAATGTACCCCACTTGTAGCAGGATTCCAAGGAGCACCACCTGCAGCCTGAGGTTTCTGTGAGAGTCCCCCTGCTGGAGGACCCCCAGGAGCACAGCACCACCTCTGTGCCAGGCCCCAGCTGGAGGACTCCCCAGGGGCACAGCACCAGCTGCCAGCTGGAGGATGCCTGGGAGCATGCCACCACCTCCGTGCCAGGCCCCCAGCTGGAGGGGGACCCGGAATGCAGGACCTAAACCTTCAGCCCATCCCCTCAACCCCCCAGCCCTCCAGCACCACCCTGAGACATCTCCAAGATGTTGCTGCTGCTTCCAGTTCCATAGTAATGCAGTGGTTCCTGCAGAAAGACTCAGCCATGAAGACAGTGGTTACAATTCAAACTCTTCCCTTCATTCCAGCCAAGGCAGGAGGGCCACATCTAGGAGAACAATTCACACTATATTACAAATTTTGCTGCTTCTGTCCACCATTCCAATAAAAACTCCACCACAACAGAGTTCATGCAGCCAGAGATTGAGAATATCTACCACCACACCCTGCAGAAGTCTCGCCCAAAGTGCAGTCACCCAGTGGCCATGGTGAACAGGAGCACACCAGGGGAGGGCGAGGCTATGGAGAGGGTTCAGGGGTTGGCCCAGTCAGAGGGGCCAGGAGCAGCATGAGATTCACAGGACGGGAGCACAGATGTCAAGGGAGCAGAGCAGGTGAAGGACCAGGACAGCAATGGAACTGGTGAAGCACCTGGAGGGGAGCAGAGGGGTGAAGAGTGGGGAGTGGTGGAGTTGGGGAGAGCTGAGCAGGTGAAGGGCGCCAGAAGAGGAGTGCAGCTGTGCTTGGGTGGAGCCACCAGAGGCCACAGGGCTAGAGGCAGGGAACCAGGGCCTCACTTCCCCATCTTAGGGTCTGTCCCATGAGGGCCACCCTGCCCCCTTGCTGGGAGAGCCCTGCTACCAACCACAGGACACATGGATGGCGCAGAGAATGCAGGAGCTCTTCAGTCTGAGTGGCATTGTCATTGACAGACATCCATGGTAGCAAGTGCCCCTGGATTTGGCCCCTTTTAAAACTGAAATTCCAAGTTGGAGAATCGCTCACCCTCCAGTTAATGGCAGCTCCTAGGGTCTCCTGGTTTCCATCTGAACCTTGTAAAATCAACTCCCCGGGGCATTTCGCTAACAAAAGAACATCCTAAATAGGTAACTCTGTGCTTGGGCTTTATTGTCTCTTCTCTTCCATGCAGGCCCCAGATGGTGCAGGAGGTGTCCAGGATGGACAGACTGGCTCCCCACTGCAGGGGGTACCTCCAGGTGACCAACTCTGCCTGCAGGGCACTGCAGAGTGGAGACATTGAATGCTCTTTCTCTGCCTGAAGGAGACAATCAGAATGGATTGTTCTGTTAAAATGTCTATCCCATGACACATTTAATCAGTGTTTGAAACCAAATGCATTTGCTTCACCTTTATGAATGCACCCACACTTCCAACACATGGGTTATCAGATACCTAAATTTGCTTAAAAATTCCTATAATCAGCAGAGAAAATTTAGAAAATTTTGCAAAGCATTTAGAAAATTTTAGAAAAGTCAGATTGGTCACATGGTGATAATACAGTAACATAAGATAGTGAAACAGACCTACTAATGAGTGTGTAATCAGGTAGTTGCACTGTTTTCTTTGGGTGTATGTGTATGTCCTGCATTTTGTGCAAGTGTGTGCATGTGAGTCTGTACATGTGTGTGCTTCTATATGTGTGGAATGTTCAAGTACATTTTACCATCAGAAAGACACTCAGAGCTGTAGAGAATTGGTATAATGTCTTCAAAAGTGGTGCCTCCCTGGTGGCACAAGAGGTTAAGCACAGCGCTGTGAAGCTATGTGCAGTATCTGCAGCAGGAGTTTGATCCCAGGCAATCAGTGAGGTGACCCACATGGGGCATCAGACCTCTCCTGTCTTACATGCTGCTCTCCTCAGCAGTGGATTTTAGTCGTTCTAACTTTTCTGCTCCCCACTCTGTCTCTGGTGAGTTCTCTCCCCCCTGCACCTCTGGCCTGTACCTCAGTTCTGTAGAGTATAAATAAATAAATCTTTAAAAAATGCTTTTTAAACTTTGATATTCACTCGTCAAACCCTACTTTATTCTGGCTTAGAATTGTATTATTCAGGGCCTCCCTGGTGGAGTAGGAATTAAAGTCTCAGTGCTATGAAGGTATCACCAGCCACTGAGGCATAAATTCAAGAGTTTGATCCATAGTCCAGGAGCTGACCCACATGGTGCAGGAGGCCTCTCCTATCTCCCCACTGCTCCCCTCTGCAGTGGATTTCAGTGGATCCAACTGTCCTGCTCCCAACTCTGTCTCTGTTGAGTCCTCTTACCCCCTGCACCTCTGCCCTGCACTCCAGTTATTATATGCATAAATAAATAATTTCTTTAAAAAAAGGGTATTATTCAATTGGCATCAATTTTAAGGCTCAATGTTCAAAACAATTACTTTGAAATGGAACATCTATTTTTGTTTACTGTATTTTAACATTTCATAAAAGCAATGTGATCTTGGGCTATATTTTTTAAGATTTATTTATTTATACAAGAACCAGGGTACAGGCCAGATACACGGGAGGGTGAGAGGATTCAACAGAGACAGAGTGGGGAAACAGGAAGACTGACGAAATGCACTGCTGAGGGGAACAGCAGGCGAGACAGGAGAGGTCTGCTTTGCCATGTGGGATTTTCGCTGGCCAGCCGGGATCGAACCAGCGCTGCAGAGACTGTGGACAGCCTGAGCCACCAGGGAGGCCCTAAACCCACAGATTTATGCACTGAAGCAAAGAAAGTTTGTTCAATAAATGGTGCTGGGAAAACTGGGTCGCTACATGCAAAAGAATGAAGCTTGACTACTACTTCACACTGCACAAAAACCCACTCAAAATGGATTAAAGAACTAGACATAAGACCTGAAGCCATAAAATACATAGAAGGATATATAGGCAAAACATTACATGATATGCACATCAAAGACATCTTTACAGACACATCACCCAAAGCAGTGATAATGAAGGCAAAGATAAAACAGCTGGGACTACATCAAATTAAAGTGTTTCTGCACAGCAAAAAAGACAATAAAAAAAAAAAAAGAGAAACCCCACCAACTGGAGAAAATTTTTGCACACAACACTAATGATAAAGGACTGATCCCAAAAATCTACAGAGAGCTGATGAGACTCAACAAAAACAAAGAAAATAATCCAGTCAAAAAATGGGCAGAAGAGCTAAAAAGAAACTTCTCTGAAGAGGAAATGCAAATGGCCAACAGGCATATGAAAAAATGTTCAGCATCACTGGTAATCAGGGAAATGCAAATCAAAACTACAATGAGATACCATCTTACACCAGTGAGAATGGCACATATTAAAAAAAAACTAGCAACAACAAATGTTGGCAAGGTTGTAGAGAAAAAGGAACTCTCCTGCACTGCTGGTAGGAGTGCAAACTGGTCCAACAACTATGGAGAGCTTTGTGGAGATTTCTTGACCTACTAAACCTAGAGCTTCCATATGATCCAGCAATTCCACTCCTAGGTATTTACCCAAAGGACACAGAAACATCAATTCCAAAGAGCACCTGCCCCCCTATGTTTATAGCAGCACTATTTACAATAGCTAAGCTTTGGAAACAACCCAAATGCCCAAAAATAGATGACTGGATCAAGAAGATGTGGTACATATAAACCATGGACTATTACTCAGCATTCAAAAAAGATAAACACATGCAATTTGTAGCAAACATGGATGGAGTTGGAAGGGATCATGCTCAGTGAAATAAGCCAGAAAGAAAAAGAAAAATACTGGATTGTCTCGCTCATAGCAGGAATCTAGAAAACTTAAATAAGAGACCAGGAAAAAGAATAACTATAAGAAAGAAAAAATCAAAATCAACAAACAACTATGAACCAGAGACACTCTATGGCAAGTGGGGGACGGGGAAAGAGGGATTGGGGTCAAAATAAGGGGGTTGCAATTGTATGGGGAATATAAAAATAAAATTAAAATTAAAAAATAAAAAAAAATTAATATGAAAAAAAACCCCAGTCAATTCTTTAAGGAACAAATTCTGTTCGAGTTTGCATCCTTTTTCAATTAGAAATGAGAACATCAAATATTTGGCAATAAATCTAACAAAAGAGGTAAAGGACCTATACAAAGAAAACTATAAAACACTGTTAAAAGAAATAGAAGAAGACACAAAGAAATGGAAAGACATCCCCTGCTCATGGATTGGAAGAATAAACATTATTAAAATGGCCATCCTACCAAAAGCAATATACAGATTCAATGTTATTCCAATCAAAATTTCAATGTCCTTCTTCAAAGAAATAGAGCAATTATTGATGAAATTCATCTGGAATCACCAAAAACCCCGAATAGCCAAAGATCTCCTGAAAAAAAAAAAGAAGGGAATGGAGGCATCACACTCCCAGACTTCAAACTCCACTACAAAGCCATAATCATCAAAACTGCATTGTATTGGAACAAGAACAGACACACAGACCAATGGAATCGAATAGAAAATCCAGAAAGAAACCCACAGATTTATGGTCAACTAATCTTTGACAAAGGAGCAAAGAATATGCATTGGAGCAAAGAAAGTCTGTTCAATAAATGGTGCTGGGAAAACTGGGCCACTACATGCAAAAGAATGAAGCTTGACTACTACCTCACACCATACACAAAAATCAACTCAAAATGGATTAAAGAACTAGACATAAAACCTGAAACCATAAAATTCATAGAAGGAAATATAGGCGAAACACTACGTGACATGCACATCAAAGACATCTTTACAGACACATCACCCAAAGCAGTGATAGTGAAGGCAAAGATAAACAGCTGGGACTACATCAAATTAAAGAGCTCCTGCACAGCAAAAGAGACAATAAAAAAAACAAAGAGAAACCCCACCAACTGGGAGAAAATTTTTGCACACAACACTAATGATAAAGGACTGATCCCGAAAATCTACAGAGAGCTGATGAGACTCAACAAAAACAAAGAAAATAATCCAGTCAAAAAATGGGCAGAAGAGCTAAAAAGAAACTTCTCTGAAGAGGAAATGCAAATGGCCAACAGGCATATGAAAAAATGTTCAACATCACTGGTAATCAGGGAAATGCAAATCAAAACTACAATGAGATATCATCTTACACCAGTGAGTATGGCACATATTAAAAAAACTAGCAACAACAAATGTTGGCGAGGGTGTGGAGGAAAAGGAACTCTCTTGCACTGTTGGTGGGAGTGCAAACTGGTCCAACCACTATGGAGAGCTGTGTGGAGATTTCTGGACCTACTAAACCTAGAGCTTCCATGTGATCCAGCAATTCCACTCCTAGGTATTTACCCTAAGGACACAGAAACATCAATTCCAAAGAGCACCTGCCCCCCTATGTTTATAGCAACACTATTTACAATAGCTAAGCTTTGGAAACAGCCCAAATGCCCCAAAATAGATGACTGGGTCAAGAAGATGTGGTACATATACACCATGGAATATTACTCAGCATTCAAAAAAGATAAACACATGCAATTTGCAGCAACATGGATGGAGCTGGAGGGGATCATGCTCAGTGAAATAAGCCAGAAAGAAAAAGAAAAATACCGGATGGTCTCACTCATAGCAGGAATCTAGAAAACTTAAATAAGGGACCAGGAAAATGAATAACTATAAGAAAGTGAAAATCAAAATCAACAAAAAACTATGAACCAGAGACACTTTTTGGGGGGTGGGTGGCGGAGGGGAGGGATTGGTGTTAAAATGGAGGTTTTGCAATTGTATGGGTAATATAAAAATAAAATTTATTATTAAAAAAAAAGAGATGAGAACAGGGCCCTCCTGGTGGCACAAAGTGTTAAGAAGCAGCCTATGAATCAATCTGTAGCCACTGTGGCACGAGTTCCATCCCTGGCCTGGGAGAAACCCACATGGCTCAGCAGACCTCTCCTGCCTCGAACGCTTCTCCCCTCAGGAGTGTATGTCAGTCAGTCTGCCTGTTCTGTTCCCCACTCTGTCTCTGGTGAATCCTCTCATCCCCCACACCCCTGTCCTGTACCCCAGTTCTTGTATGCATAAATAAATACATCTTAAAAAAAAAAGAAAAGAAAATGAGATCAAGTGTCTCTGATCCTCTCTTCCCCCATCAAGCCTTTTACAATATTTTTAATCATTTAAAGTAGCATTGAGGGGCCCCCCCGGTGGTACAGCAGGTTGAGCACAGCTCTGTGGGGCTGTCCACAGCCTCTGCAGTGCAGGTTCGATTTCCGGCCGGCCAGGGAGATACCCACATGGCGTGGCAGACCTCTCCTTTCTCACCTGCTGCTCCTCTCAGCAGTGTTTTCAATCCATCTGCCTGTTCTGCTCCCTGCTCTGTCTCTGGTGAATTTTCTCACCTTCTCGTGCCTCTGGCCTTTACCCCAGTTCTTGTGTAAATAAAATAAATCTTTAAAAAAAAAAGTATCACTGATATATTTTTAGTGGACGTAGGGGAGGTGAAATGACATAGGAAGACTCCCACAACATTAGGGGGACACACCCTATAAGTAAGAATGTCCAAAAGTTGAACAGAAGATATGAAAAGAGGGCATCTGTGACAACCTGGATAGAACTGCAGGGCATGGCCCTAAGTGAAATAAGTAAAAAGCAGAAAGACAAATGCCACATGATTTCAATCATGCGTGGCACTAAAAAAAAAAATATGGGCAAAAACCAAAATAAACCCTTGGATTTTGCTAGAAGTGAGGGTTGGGGCGAAGGGAGGAAGGAAAATGGAGAGCAGGCTCATGAAAGTTATAGATTATGTTAATGAATAGTCTTCAATGTTTGGTGATCATTTTATAATTTTAAAATTTCTAAAAGATATGCAATATATTAATGCAGTTCTGTTTGCCTTATTATTTTGCTTAAGATGTAGGAATAACAAGAACCAATATTGGAAGATCATCTACCCTTATTTTATATATTTATGTGGTGAGTGAATGAGTGAATTCTACTCTGATTGATCTTTCCAAAATGTACATATTACTAAAAATATACATTTTGTCTAGAGCTGTGTGGGATGAAATCCAATTCATTAATTACCACTGAAAGTTATATTTGCAAATCACAAAATCAATAACACAATGCTTTGAGAAACAGGTGGTATTTGTGTGTGTGTGTTCCTTTTTTTAATACTGGAGTTTGGTCCACAAGTATACAAAATTCTGGGGAGGAAAAAGATGCTTAGTCAGAAATAAATGAAAAAGAGAAAAAAAATTAGTTCAAAAAATCAATAAAAGTAATATTTTTTAGAGATAAACAAGATCTTTGGTTAGACTGAGTGAGAAAGGCTCACAATCAGAATGCTAGAGAAGATGTGACAACTGATATTGAACAAATCAAAAGAGACCAGTCAATGTAATAATCAATAAATTGGCTAACACAGAAGAAATGGATAGAGTCCTGAAGATATAAAACATACCCACATCATGAAGAAATGGAAAGACCTATAATTTGAAAGGAAATTGAATCGAAACCTCCCAAAGATGTCCAAGAAAAGTCTAGAAAGAAGTGACTCAGTTGTGAATTCTAAATATTTAAGGAGGATTAATAATCAGTTACCTCACACTCTTCCAAAGACTGAAGGGGACCTGCCCAAACTCACTTTATGAGGGCAGAATATCCTCACACCAAAGCCAAACAGTACACACACACACACACACACACACACACACACACACACACACAGTTGGTCGATATCCTATGGGATGAATATGGGTTCAGCTGTTAAATGTTTCTGATGTTTCTCCCTCTTTCCCAAACTTAATGCTTTTCTAGAAGCACTTCTTTGTAGCTCCTATGATCTCTGTTCACATGAAAAAGACAAACATTATTTTGCAGCATCCACAAATACTCTTTAAAATTTCACTATTGTGGTAGTTTTAAAATATCTATAATAGTTTATACTATTAAGATATCTATAATAGTTTATGGATTCTAATTCAATATTGGATCATTTCTGTCCTTGAAATGCAAGCATCTTAGCTCCACTAGATCGATCAAATCTAGCGCATCCTATACATTTACCATTCTTCTATCTTCGTCTACAACTGAATTCAAATATATATTTCATTATACCTCAAACATACATACTATTCCTCTAATAATAATATGCATTTCAACTTAATTTCTTGTTTCATATTTTTTCTAAAGAAATTCATCAAATGCTATAAACTATTATTGAACTTTCTACATTTAATACATTTCTATTACTGTAAAAATTGTATAATTGCATTTTGGTGAGTTTATAATCTGGAGATACAGTAAGAAATGAAAATGGGAAACTATATAGGACATCATAAAGGAAGGGAAGATTCTGAAGAGATTTAAACTTCAGCTGATGCTAACATTTAACAAACTTTTTCTAAATAAGATGGAAGAAACTTTATAGAGTCAAAGAGGGAAAAAGAAGAATGAAGAACAATGGAAGGAAGGAATACATGGAAAGAAGGAAGCAGAAAGGGAGGTAGGAAGGGAGGGAAGAGAGAAGGACAAGGAGGGAGGGGGGAGGGAACAATTGTACTTCTTTATATTTAATTTCTGACTGAAATTAAAGAGCATTTTTTTCTTTCTATTCATCCCTATTTTGAGAGTCTCCGATACAATTAAGTCATCTGATATTTGATGTCTACAGCATTCTGTATTGCCTAGCAGGTACTTGAAAATTTAGCTTTCAAATTTAATTTGTTCAGATCTTATATGTCTATGCTCATAAAGTCAATAAATTCTCACTATAGTACTGTATAAAAAGGAGAAAATATCTTTTTTTTTAGTTTTGAGAGCACTCTAAATATTTGTGGTGTTTGTTTCTTTCTCTCCTTGAAATTAATGAAGGGTTTCTTTCCTCCCCAATGATGGTCATGGAATGCAGAGCCTGAGAAAATTATCAGTATCTTATTTAATAAAATCTATTTTTCTTGTATGATCAGCCTTCTTCATGATGAGTTTCAGTAACCGTAGTGACTTTCCTGTTGTTCTGAAGGCTGTGGAGAAACATAAAAATTTCAAAAGAATAACTCAGAACCGAGGCATATAGCATCCTCTTCCAAGAGAAAAATGTAAGATGTCATGTGAGGAAAGAAGGTAGAAATGGAGCTTGCACAGCAGAGAAACCCATCAAAATAACAGGGACATTACAAAATGGGAGAATATATTTACAAATTATACATCTGATAAAGGGCTAGCACATAAAATATATAAAGAATTCATGCAATTGAGTAGCAAAAAAAAATGTGATTAAGAACAGAAACAGAACAGACATTTCTCAAATAAGACATGAATATGGCCAAGAGGTACAGAACAAGGAGCTCAAGGTCACTTATCTCAGGGAGACGCAGATCAAGCCACACCACCTGTCACTACCCCCATTAGAGTGGCCACCCCCAAAATTTAGAGCAAGAACAAGTGTGGGAAAGTGTGGAAAGGGGGCCCGCGCACAGCTGGTGAGAAAGTCAATGGGTGCAGCCCCTCTGAGAAATAGTGTGGGCTTTCTACAAAGTTAAAAATGGAATTAAGCTATGAGCCTGCAGGCTTCCTTCTGGGTATAGATACAAAAGAAAATGCAGCTGGAAGCGCGCCCCACCCCAGGCCCAGGGCCGTGCTGCTCACAGTCACCAAGATGTAGAGGCACCTGCGTGTGCACTGAGGGCTGAGTGCAGAGAAATGGGATGTGATATAAGATTCTAGAGACTCAGGTCAAAACGGTGAGTCCCTGAGGGCATTATGGAAAGTAAAAGAATTTAGGCAGAGGAAGATGGAGACTGTGTGACATCACCCGGATCTGGAACCTAAAACCTGAACTCACAGGGACAGACTGAAATGATAGCTGCCAGGGCCTGGGGCTGGGGGAAAGGGTTGGTTTAGTCCCTAGTATAAACTTCCAGCTTTGAGATGAATAGGTTCTGGGTATCTAGTGTCCGTCCTAATGATAATAGCTAATGATACTATTGGAGATACTTAAAAGTTGCCCAACAGTAGCTCTTAAATGCTCTCCTCACAAGAAGAAAAATAAACCCATGTGTGTTCCAGGTGACAGAGGCTAAAAAACCTCTCTGGTGGCCATTTCATGAGCTATCTGTATACCAAGTGATCATGTTTGCGCCTTTTCTTAATGCAAAGTTACATGTAAGTCATATCTCATATGTGTGTGAGGAGTCACAGCAGGTTAAGTGACGTGATGTGTTACCGTCTAGTGAGATTGTCATTAAACCGCGTCAGCTTCCCAGGCCCGGGGCTCCAGCCTCGACGCGAGCCGATGGCCTCTGCGTGCGCCATTTCCTTCCGGACCACCCACCTCAGCCCCAACACAGCTGAGATCATAGTGACATTCACTGAAATAAAAAAAAAAAAAAAGTAAAACACACCTCTTCTGTAGCTTTCTATAACCAATAATGTTTTATTTGTATTGTAACTCATTTACCACTATTTGAATTCTAAACTTAGACATTTCAGAAAGATCAGACTCCTTTCTCCTTTATTTTTCCTCCAAATTAATTCCTAAGGAATAAAAACCTGTTTATGTTTATATATTTCATCTGTGTATACAATCAAATTAAAATCTCAATTTTAGGGCCTCCCTGGTGGTGCAGGCCGTTGAGCGCCACAAGGTGAAGCTGTCCGCAGCCTCTGCAGCACGGGTTCAATCCCAGACGGCCAACAATCCCACATGGCGCAGCAGACGTCTCCTGTCTCACCCGCTGCGCCCCTTAGCAGTGTACTTCAGTCAGTCTGCCTGTTCTGTTCCCTTCTCTGTCTCTGGTGAATCCTCTCACCCTCTGGCGCATCTGGCCTATACCCCGGTGTTTGTATAAATAAATAAATATTTTTAAAAAATAAATTAAATAAAATCTCAATTTTACATAATGTTCACATGTCCATAGTGTACTATGAAGTCTATGATAAAGCAGCTAGAAATTAAAATTATAGATGAAACTTTCCATATAAGAAGTAAATCAGTAACTTTAATGTTTATGCCCACTTCAGAATATGACTATCAACCTGTTATTTAACTATGAAAGTTTATATTTGCATATTTGTACATATATAAATTATGCATATATATATTTGTGTGTATATATATATATATATATATGTTCTGTCAGAGGTGCCATTTTCTTTTTCAGTTTATTACTGCACATTATTTCGTAGACTCAGATTTTAAATACAGATTTAATTATACTTTAGTGAATAAGGTAATTTAAAAAGACTTAACGATTCCCTATGGCTATCAGGGTGTACTACTGTAAAAATCATTCTATTTGCAAAGTGTAAATCCCTTATTTAATAGGAAAGATTAGGTTTGTTTCTCTATTTTGTCTTATTATAAACTCATCATGTTTATCATCCCAAAAATTGTAAAGATGCAGAGGATTGTGAAATGAATGAATAAATCTTGATTTGGAATTTATCATTTTATGAATTCATAAAAGATTTCAAAGAATATGTTTATTCTTTTCCTTGGATATTAATGAGATTTTAATGATTATAAAAATATGAAAGGATGCCTATAAATACAAATATGTTTGTATGTATGATAATCATTCACGGGAAGTGTCATAGCCTATGAAAATTCAACATGTTTATGTAAACTTTTAATTCCCTGAGGGCCTAAGAAACTGTTAGTGAGCAATGCCATGACTCCTGGATTGCCCTAATATTCTATTCTTTTAAAAAGTAGTGAGTACACAGAGCTAACTTAGGATGGATTTTAGTTTGTTTCTTTGAGCAATAGGAAAGAAAACAAAGTTATACATAGAAAATAGTTTAGATTAGATTATTCCACAAGTTATTTGGAGCATAAAGTTCACACAAATTAATGTCTTGCCTTTTCAGACTGGCATTTCCCAAATGCCATTTTCCAATTCTCCATAAATTATGACACTTTGAAAATGAGGGAGCCACATGATGACCGAGCTCTAAAATGGCTACAGTTAGATACTCATTTTCTCAATATAAAGTATGACATGTGTTGATTGCATTGTTTTTAGAGTCCCAGCAGCAATCGCTGTCTCCCAAAATTGGCTACTGAGGAAAAGAACGATTTTGAAATTGAGGGACTCTAAGCAATGGGACCAGAGAGCCAAGCCAACCCCCTGTGTGGTCAGCATAAGGGCTGCCTTTCTTCTCTTCCTCTCACAACTGTGCTGTGGCCTCTTCTAGCCTCACCTTCAACCACCCAGCAGACCTGTGTGTTCCATATTCTGGTGCACTTGACCGTCAAGGGGCTTCTCTCCAGGCAGGTCCCCCAGGAGCTTCATTTCCCTCTTCTTCACTAGAAGTCAAATAGTTATCCCTTTTCAAACGTTTTCAAAATCTGCATTTCTTTAAAGAAAACAATCACTGTGAAAAGCCCATTTAAGAAAAGTAAAGTGCTGAGAAGGATGTCACCCTAGCAATTATATGCCTATTAAATACCAACACAGGACATTTTATTTATTTTTTTAAGACCTAGCATATTTGTTTTATTTTTTTAATGTTTAATATATTTTATTTTATATAATTCTACATCATTTTTTATTTTTGCACAATGTATACATCTTCATCCTGGTTATATTCCCCATACAATTGTGACCCTCTTATTTTGACCCTAATCCTACCATACCCGTAGTGTGTCTCTGGTCCACAGTTGCTTGTTGATTTTGACTTTTTCTCTATTATAATTAGTCTTTTTCCTGGTCCCTTGTTTGGGTTTTCTAAATTCCTGCTATGAGTGAGACCATCTGGTATTTTTCTTTTTCTTTCTGGCTTATTTCGCTGAGCATGATCCCTTCCAGCTCCATCCATGTTGCTGCAAACTGCATGTGTTTATCTATTTTGACTGCTGAGTAATATTCCACTGTGTCTATATACCACATCTTCTTGATCCAGTCATCTATTTTTGGGCATTTGGGTTGTTTTGATAGCTTAGCTGTTGTAAATAGTGCTGCTATAAACACACTGGTGCAGGTGCCCTTTTGAATTAATGATTCTGTGACCTCTGGGAAAATACCTAGGAGTGGAATTGTTAAATCATATGGAAGCTCCATCTTTAGTAGACTGAGGACTCTCCACACAGCTTTCCATAGTGGTTGGAACAGTTTGCACTCCCACCAGCAGTGCAGGAGAGTTCCTTTTTCTCCACATCCTCACCAACATTTGTTGTTACTAGTTTTTTTAATATGTGCCATTCTCACTGGTATAAGATGGTATTTCATTGTAGTTTTGATTTGCATTTCCCTGATTACAAGTGATGTTGAACATTTTTTCATATGTCTGTTGGCCATTTGCATTTCCTCTTCAGAGAAGTTTCTTTTTAGCTCTTCTGCCCATTTTTTGACTGGATTATTTTCTTTGTTGTTGCTGAGTCTCATCAGCTCTTTGCAGATTTTTGTGATCAGTCCTTTATCATTGTGTGCAAAAATGTTCTCCCAGTTGGTGGGGTTTCTCTTTGTTTTTGTTATTGTCTCTTTTGCTGTGCAGAAGCTCTTTAATTTGATGTAGTCCCAGCTGTTTACCTTTGCCTTCCCTATCACCGATTTGAGTGATGTGTCTATAAATATGTTTTTGTGGTGCATATCATGTAGTGTTTTTAATTTATTTATACAAGTACTGGGTACAGTCAGAAGTGCAGGAGGGTAAGAGAATTCACCAGAGCCAGAAGGGAGAGCATAGCCGGCAGACTGGGGTCCCATGTCATACATCAGTCTTTTGCCCCCCAGGCATTCCCTGTCATACCTCGTGATGCCTTCCCAGCGTGATCCAGCTTTGTGCTCTAGTTTTATTTGAAGGGCACCTTGAAGGATTGGGCTCCTGTACCTAACTGACTGGCCATTTTGACCTTGCTATAGGTGACAAAATGGTGGTCAAACAGGCTGCTTAGGAGTAGCAGACACACGTGTCCCCCTTTTTTGTTTTAATTAAAAAGAGGAGAGGTGGGAGGAAGGGGGAAAAAGGGAGGAAGTCTAGGCAGGCCATAGGTCAGGTGAAGAGTCATCTTGTTAGTTTGTGTCTTTTAACTTGCATCTGATGATAGCAGGAACATCCAAGTTACCGTTAGCCGAGAGAGAGGAAATGAAGGCCACAAAGAGGTTAGTTGATGTGGCAGGTACTCCCTGCTGAGCCAGTAGTGTCTCTGCTGATGATGCAAGGCGCTTGATGGCTCCCCATGTTATGGCTGGAGAATCAGGAGTTTTGTGTTTTCTTCTAGAAGAGTGGTAGGGTTTAATATAGGAAGCCGGAATCCACTGAACACGTTGGCAAAGCAAAGCTTGTAAAGAAATGAAAGCCGATAATAGGGCTTCATCAATGTTAGTGTTACGAAAGGCAGAAGAGATCTCTTGTACTAGGGCGGTAACATATAGTGAGTCAGAAATAATATTAAGTGACTATGAAGGAAATGAGTAAAGAGCCCCAATAACAGCTGCTAGTTCAGCACTTTGGGCTGAAGGAAAAGATGTAGTATAGGCAGTTTGCCACATCGCATCCAACACTGTGCGCCAGACCATGACTCAGCGGCCTGTAGTGGAGGAACCATCTATGAAGATAGTAAGAGTTTGGGGAATGGGAGAATTAATAACAATATCAAAAGAATGAATAAGTTGTAGGGATTGAATGCATTTATCAGGGTGGATTGAATAAAAGAATGATCTGATGTAATCCTGGAAAACAATTTGAAATTGCTCCAACTGAGTGAGGAACCATTTTCTTTCCTGCTTGGAGAGGCCTGTGTTAATAGAGCCAGGATAATAACCAGATAAGGACTGACAATGAGAATGACCTTTTTGTAACAAGGAACCTTTGAGAAAAATAAGTAGATAGATGATTTTTAGGCTGGGAGGGAAGAAATAGCCATCCAATAATGCAAAAGAGTGAGGTCGATTGTCCAGTAATTCCTGTAGGAGAATGGGGGGTATTTACAATAAGCAATGAGAGATATTTTAGGGTTGCACCTGTCAAAACAAGAAGAGTGAAGGCGGTTGTTAAGAAATGTTAATTGTTGCTTTGCTTTGTTAGTGAGCGAGCGATGAGAGGCTGGGGCTGGATCGCCTTTTAAAGAGGCAAACAGCTCAGAAAGAGCATAAGTGGGAATTCCAAGAACTGGACGAAGCCAATTAACGTGTCCTAAAAATTGTTGTAAAGTCGATAATGTGACGGAGTCAGATAAATGTAAAGTAGGAGTCTTAGGAATTACTTGAGAATGTAGCATCTTAAATCCTAAATAAGAATAAAGGTTAGAATACTGAATCTTATCAGGTGCCACCACCAAGGCTGTAAGTTTTAAATGGTCATTAAAACTTCTGAACAGACCTGTAGATGATTGGTAGAGGATGCTGCTAACAAGGTATCATCCATGTAGTGGTACATCAAGTGAGACGGAAACTGAGTACGGACTGGACGTAGGGTGTTGTCCACAAATAGCTGACACATGGTGGGGTTATTCATTATTCCTTGAGGTAAAAAAACACCATTGAAAACATTGTGAGGGTCAACCGTTATTAATCTCAGGAACTGAGAAGGCAAATTTTCCCTTATAATCTGGGTGTAAAGGAATTGTGAAGAAACATCTCCACAAACAGGAAATGAAAAAGTCAAGGGAATCATAGCTGGATTAGGGTGGCCTGGTTGAAGTGCTCCCATTGGCTGCATTTGAAAATTAACTGCCTGTAAATCCTGAATAAGTCACCATTTCCCTGATTTTTTTTGAATACAGAATATGGGGATGTTCCATGGACTGGTCAAGGGTTCCATGTGACCTAAATGTAATTGTTCATTTATTAATAAGCAGACTTGAGCCAATTTATCCTCCTTTAGGGGCCACAGCTCCATCAAAACTGGGGGACCCACCCATTTAATTTTGAGTGGAAGAATAGCAGTGACTATAGCTAAAAATGCGACATAACAGAGATGCGCCGATGAGATAATAAATCTCATCCCCACAGAGTAGTAGGAATGGGAAGAATAAAAAGGGTGAAAGTAAGCCACTCTTCCATCTGGATCAAAACATTGTAATGAGTGGGAGCTTTGGTGTAGACAGGTGGAGCCGCCTATTTCTGATAAGGATTCAGTTATGGAACAGGCTTGCCAAGTAGGGGGCCAGTCCCTTTTTGCTATTATTGAGACATCGGCTCCTGTGTCAATAAGGCCAGTAAATGATTTGCCCAAAATAGAGACAGTTAAAGAAGGTCGGGTATTTGTAATAGCAGTTGCCCAAAAGGCTTGATTTCCAGAGCTGCCAAACACTCAAGGGCCTCTTTGTTGAGATTGTGAGGTTGGGGCCCAGTATGTTAAAAGTAACAACTGTGCAATACAAGTATGAGGAGAGACAATGACATATTTATGGGCCGTAAGCATAATCTTAATTTCCCCTATGTCATCTGAGTTCACTACTCCTGGGAGGATGAATATGCCATTTATTGTAATGCTTGAACACCCTAGGATTAGATCTACATAACCTTGAGGGAGTGGCCCAAAAATGCCAGTGTTACCAAGGCATACTTCACCAGAGACATTAAGAATTAATTCATGAGTAAGAGACAAATCCAATCCTGCATGCCTTTAAAGGCTGCCTTTAGATCGAGAATTGATTGGTGGGGTTTCCCTCCTGAGGCTGGGGATTTAGAATGCTATTCTGAGGCCACGTTGCTAGTGATGCCCCGAGAGCTTCCATTTGTGACAGGTAGCTGGCTAGGGATACGCACTGGGGTCTGGTAATTGCCCTTATTTGTTTGAGGGGCGCTCTGGCTTGAGCCCTTCTGCCCATTTCCCAAAATCGGGCGACTGTCCCTGGTAAATTTAGACCAGCAGTGAACTGCCCAATGGAAGCCTCACTGACAATGGGGGCATTTGGTCTTTGGTTTGTTTATTTTAGGAGCTTCCCCTGAATTTGCATTAAGACAGTTTATATGAAAATGACCCATTTGTCCACACTTAAAACAAGGGGCTGTTTTTGTAAAGCAGAAGCCAAGACCAGCGCCTTATGGGTTTCTGTCCCAATATCCTGGCAAGCCCGTAGCATATCTGCGATAGTATGAGGCTTGCCCACTATGGAAGCTAGCACCCTTTTGCAGTGAGCATTAGCATTTTCATAAGCCAACTGTAATGTTAAAACCCATCTAGCTTCTGCATTATCAGCTTGGCGAGCTATTGCCCTCTGGTCTATGAATTGTAGATATAATTCAGAGGCTTCTTGCTGGATAGAGGCAAAGGAACAACCCAGAGCGGTATCATCAGGAACTCAAGCCCAGGCCCAAACAGCTGCATCTGATATCTGGGTATATGCCCTCTCTTCTAAATGTAATTGATCTTGTACAGTGGCATATATGCTCTCACCTATAAGCATGTCTAGTGTGATAGGAATATTTTCTGCTGTGTTACGGCATGTCTGTATTTCTAAGTAATCCCTAAATTCTTGATACTACAAGGCATATTGTGGTGCACTGAGAACTGTTTTTTACCAACAGTTTCCAGTCCCATGGTGTCATCTGATAACTGCCACCTATTCCTTCAATGATTCCTCTTGTAAAGGAACATGGTATTCAGTTTTCACTGATGCTAGACCTTAATTCCTTAAAAATAGAAAAGGAGATATTATCATGGGTTATACAACCCCTTTTTGTACTAACAGGAAATGCAAGAAGTCCATCTTGTTTACTGCCTTCATAAGCATTTTTTCAGCTATGGTTAGCTGACAAGAATCTTGAGACACTGGCAGGTTAGAATGAATGGTAAGAGACTGAAATGCTCTAAGAATTTCTTGAAGCTTATTAGAGAGTTCAGTGGAGGGTGCTGTAACATCCTCTACTTGATTCCCCAGCATTAGCCTCTGAAGAGGACTGGTGATCAGGGTCAGACTCAAAAGAGTTCAGTAAAGTTTCTTTAGTATCTTCATGTAAAGGGAGAGCGCTAAGTTGTTCTTTATAATTGTTCTAGGGGAGGTAGGATTATTACCCATGTTTTTGGGGGTTTTTTGGGTTTTTTTTAAAGATTTATTTATTTATTTATACAAGCACTGGGTACAGTCAGAAACGCGGGAGTGTGAGAGAATTCACCAGAGCCAGAGCAGGGAACAGAACAAGCAGACTGATGAAGTACACTGCTGAGGGGAGCAGCGGGCAGCAGAAGAGGTCTGCACACCATGTGAGACCCTCGCAGGCAACCAGGGATTGAACCAGTGCTGCAGAGGCTGTGCGCAGTTTTGCAGCCCAGCGCTCAACCGCTGCGCCACCAGGGGAGTCCCTATTACCCATGTTTTTTAAGAAGAATAAAAGATTTAACTGAAAAACTCACAGGAAAAGTTAACATCACAGACTCAGTGCCTGTGGGCCTATTATCAGGTGGATTATCGTCACAGATGCTGGGTCTGTGGGCCTATTACCAGGCTGATTTGGAAGAAAAAGAAGACAGGAAAGACATGACTGAAAACACCTTCTTACTGCTTCGTCACAGACTCTGAGTCTGTGAAGCCTTTTGGCCAGGCTTGAGAAGACATCCAATTCCCTTCTCCGGGCTTGAGAAGTGGGGTGTGGGATCCCTGTTTGGGCTCCACTTGTTGCCACACTGACAAAGAAACAAGAATTGTGAAGCAGGTGACACAATGCTGGATGCTGCTGAAGAGCAAGATCCTGGCCTTTTTATTGAAACATGGTATTGGTTGTAAGGGGGAGGAGCAAAGGAGATTAAGGGGAAGGGGATTAAAGAGAGGAGAAGGGTATAAAGATTAGGGATTATGAGTCTGGCCTCCAGGCACTTCTTATCTACTTGATGACACACCCTAATTCCCAGCCATGGTTTGAATCTTATCAACAAGGTGTTCCACTGATCATCTGCTGGGATCCCTTGTCATACAACAGTCCTAAGCCCCACTCCAACCCCGGGTGTTCCCAGTCATACCTCGTGATGCATAGCCTTCCCAGCGTGATCCAGCTTTGTGCTCTTGTTTGATTTGAAGGGCACCTTGAAGGATTGGGCTCCTGTACCTAACTGACTGGGCCATTTTGACTTTGTTATAGGTGACAAAATGGTGGCCAAACAGGCTGCTTAGGAGTAGCAGACCCACATGATACTCTCTAGGCTGCTCTGACTCTGGGGATCAGTACCATTCACTTTGTTAAACAGGTCCCAGCACTGGACCAAAAGTTAGTGGGGCACATAGAAGTATCCACTCAGGATGTGCTCCCTGAGTTCCCAGATGTTGGTCCCCACAAAGGGCAGTGCCCTGGTCACCATCTTGTGGAGGATGATGCCCAGGCTCCACACATCTGCAGTGGGGCTGGTATAATGATGGTGAAGTTAGACCTCAGGGGCCATGAATTATGGGCTGCCACAGTACGTGCTTAGCACCTTGTTGTTGTATTGGTAAACCAGACACTGAGCCTGAAGCCTGCCAGCTTCATGTTGTTCTTATAGTCCATTAGGATGTTCTGGGTCTTCAGGTCCCAGCGATGCCTTTGGTGTGGCAATAGCTGAGGGCTGAAAGGATCTGCTCGAACTTCTGGTGGGACTCCCTTTTCATGACACACCTGCACTGGCACAGGTAGCCCTGCAGGTCACCGCCCTCCATGTACTCCATCACCAGCAGGAGTTCATCTCTGGTGTCCACGACTGGGAACAGCTGAATGATGTGCAGGTGGTGAAGTGCCTTTATGCACCTCATCTCACTCTCCAGTGACTTGTGGTGGGGCTGCCTGGATTTCAGGATTATCTTGATGGCCACCTCCGTGCCCATGAGTGTGTGCAGCCTGAGCTTCACCTTGGGGTGGGCACCCTCCCACAGCTTTCAGAGCACCAGGAAGTTTTTTTATTTTAGGTCTCTTGGGAGTATGGCACTTAAGCATAGTGAGTGTGGCTGGCACTGACTAAACTCACCAGCCCTGACTGTACTAACAGCCCTGAGCAACCTCTGCTGACAGCATTAGCTCTCCTACAATATTAACAAATGTACCATTAATGTAGTATGAATAGTAATCAAAAAATCCATTCTTCATATCCTAACATTTAAAACTCTCTGGGCCATGGTTTTCCTCCATTTTTGCCAATGAGCTGAGTGTGCCCATTGGCCACCTTGCAGGCCAGAGGCAGGGGAGGCTCTGGCAGGTCGGCAGATGCTGTAAAGCTCGGACTGTATGCTCCCTCTTCCCTGTGTCTGCTACTCTCCTGTCTTGCCTGCTAGAGTGAGTGCACAGCCCCTTTCCTCACTTTCAAGAGTGTTGCCAGCAGCACGACATGGGGTGTGTGTCTGTCACATTGTGCTGCCTACCATGGGTGGCCTGTGCTGTGGGGACACCCACTGACCTGACTCAGAGATGGGGCTGGGGCAGCTGGGGGTGGTCAGCACCCACCAAAATTTCTGGCTTAGAAATATCTGCTTCTTGCTTGAATGGGGGTTGGGGGTGGGTGTTTGGTTGGCAAAAGACAGGTCCAGATGTTGTGACCCTGAGCCCTGCTGGAATTTCCTGGCATCTGGAAATGGTGTGTTCAGGTAAACAGTGGGAGTTCAGTTGCCACTCAGGCTGCAGGTTCCTTTCACTCCCCATGCCTACCATGGCTATTCACTCACAATATCAGTTAAGGGTTGAGCCTTACCTGAGCATCCTGGAGTGCAGCCAGAGCCCCAAAGCTCAGAAGCATTGGCTCAGGTATATTGGTAAAACAGGGGCAGAGGGAGCCACAAATGAGCCATGGGGCAGAAGGCCAGATGGATGGAATGGCCACCCACCTGCCCAGGCTCTGAGTCCACAGAGCCGCCAAAAAGCCCCAAAAGGCCAAAAATCAAAACCAAGAGCTATACACTAAGAAAGGACAGTGCTCAATAAGTGGACGGGTAACGTCTGTGGGTCTCACCCACTCACACAATTGCAAGAGACCTCAGGATCCAGGAACAGCAAGCATTGGGGTTATTTTGCAAGCAGGGGAAACAAGGAGCCCACTTATCCACTAGTGGCAGCTGCTTCACCCAGGTAGCATCAGTGATGGTCTCCACCAGTCACCAGGAGTGCTGGACAGCATTAGCCAGCAGTGATGGACACTACTGGTCCTGGAGAGGCTGTGTCAGAGTCACCAAGTGTACACAGCTCCTTGTGAGTGGTTGGGTTATACCAACACAAACAGCTCTTTGAAATGCCAGGCCCAGGGCCTTGGGAGCTCCTTTCAGGAAATGTCGGAGTCAGGACCGAGTCCCCATTTGAGACAGAGTCCTTGGGCTTCTCTCCCTCCTTGGAGGATGGCTGCTGGTGCTGCTTTTCTTCTTCAGAGGCTGGAACTGTCTTCTTTTCTTCAGGGGCTGGTATCTTCTCTCCTTCTACTTTGGGAACCCCCTCATCCTCTTCTCTCAGGGATGGGGTTATCATCTCCTTTCCTTCAGGGGCTCCCCCACTCCCTCAAATACTGGCTTATATCTTCTTTCATATACAAGTCTGATTGGACCATTTAGCACCAATCAGCTCACAGCTCGCTCCTTATTGGTCATTAGAAACAGCAGTTACTGAGCTCTGAGGAGCAACTGCCACTACTGCTGGTACTGGGGCAGATGGTAGAAAGGACATCACTGTCCTGCTGGCACCCAGGACTAAGATGGCAGGTTCCGGTGACATCAGGACTGATATTTCTCCAGCGCCTCATTTCCCAGGTCCGGAGAGTTGAGGGTTTGATTTGGCTCAGGGTGTGAGGACACACGGGGCAGGCTTCCCGCTGGTTCATCTGCCCCTGGGGAGCCTGACCCATCAGTGACTTTGAGAGGTTCTGTTGCTCCCTCCTGCCAACTGATGCTGCTACTGCTGAGCTGCTGCGCAGAGCGTGTCATGGCCACTTCCGTTTCAGTTGCTGACTCCAATGCCCATTCCAGTTTTTCTCTCAAACATGCTTGCATGTCTCCTCCTTTGTTTTCCTATCCTCAACTGAACTAATCCATCCCATGGTTTCCAACATCCCCTACAGACCCATGACTTCAAAATGTCTCCTTCTGACCCATAGCTCCCTCAACTCCGGCTCTGAGAACCACTTGCCTAGTCCTCACCTCTGCTCAGGTGTTTTCAATCAGCATCTCTAGCATCATGTGGCCACATTGTTTAGGTTTTTTTTAGATTTATTTTTATGTATTTATGCATACAAGAATGGGGTGCAGGCCAGAGGATCGGGGGCTGAGAGAAGTCGCCAGAGATATTTGGGGATCAGAACAGGCAGATGTCATGAAATCCACTGTTGAGGGCAGAAGCAGGGAGACAGGAAAGGTCTACTGCCCCATGTGGTTAGCTCCAAGGACGGCTGGAGATTTAACTTGTGCTGCAGAGGCTGCCCATAGCTTCACAGTGCTGTGCTGAACCCTTTGCAACACGATTTGCAAAGACATTGTATCCATTCTCTACAGTTCTCTGTGTGTCTTTCTGATGGTAGAAGGTACATGAATTCTTGATACCTATAGAAGCACACACATGCACACACACGCAATACAGATTCACATGCACACACTTACACAGACACAGTGCAAGACATGCACATACAGCTAAAGAAAATAGTGCAAATACCTAATTACATACTCATTGGTAGGTCTGTTTGACTATCTTATATCACTTTGTTATCACCATGTGACCCAGCTGACTTCTAAAATTTTCTAAATGCTTTGCAAAATTTTCTAAATTTTCTCTGCTGATTATAGGAATTTTTAAGCAAATTTAAGTATCTGATGACCCATGTGTTGGAAGTGTGGGTGCATTCATACATGACAAGCAAATGCAGTTGGTGTCAAATACTGATTTAATGTGTCATGGGATAGACATTTTAACAAAACAGTCAATTTCTGACTGTCTCCTTCAGGCAGAGAAAGAGCATTCAGGTGCCTCCATGCCCCAGCACTCCACAGGCAGAGCAGGTCACCTGGAGGTCCCCCCTGCAGTGGGAAGCCAGTCTACCCATCGGAGGCCACCTCCTCATGCCATACGGGACCTATGTGGAAGAGAAGAGCCAATAAAGCCCAAGCACAGAATTAACTGTTTAGGATGTTCTTTTGTTAGTGAAACCCCCCAGGGAGATCTGCACAGACCTGATTTTACAAGGTTCAGATGGAAACCAGGAGGCCCTACTGAGCTGCCACTAACAGGTAGGTGAGCGATTCTCCAACTTGGAATTTCAGTTTTTAAAAGGGGCCAAAGCCAAATTCATAGTAGGAATTTAGAAAACCTAAATAAGGGAGCAGGAAAAAACCTAATTATAATAAAGTAAAAATCAAAATCAACAATCAACTATAAATCAGACACACAATACGGGGGCAGGGGGAGGAGGGAGTACGATCAAAACAAGGGGGGTGGGAATTGTATGGGGACTATAACCAAGATGAAAATGCATACATTGTGTAAAAATGAAAAATAATGTAAAAATGTATAAAGTGAAAGAAAGGGAGTGAAATCCAGGGGGACTTGATACCATCAATATAAGTCCATGACAAAGCCACTCAGACTGAAGAGCTCCTGCATTCTCTATGCCATCTGTGTGTCCAGCGGGTTCTACAAAAGGGGTCTCCCAGTAAGGGTGCAGGGTGGCCCTAATGGGACAGAGCCTAAGATGGGGAATTGAGGCCCTGGGGTCCTCTGCCACTGGCCCTGGGGTCCCCGGGGGCACTGCCCACGCACAGCTCCACTCCCCTCCTGACACCCTTCACTTGCTCAGCAGCCCCCAACCCCTCCACTCCCCCACTTCACCCACTCTGCTCCCCTCCAGGTGCTTCACCAGATCCGTTGCCATCCTGGCCCTTCTCCTGCTCTGCTCCAGGGACATCTGTGCTCCCCGACAACTGTGCTCCACAGACATCTGTGCTATCCAGACTTCTCTGCTCCCCAGACTTCTATGCTCTCTCGATAACTGTGCTCCTTGGACTTATGTGCTCCAGACCTGTGCATCTCATGCTGCTCCTGGTCCCTCTGACTGGGCCCAGGCCCTGACCCTCTCCAGAGCCTCTCCCTCCCCTGGTGTGCTCCTGGTCAACA